>NW_005841867.1:3461904-3478782 GCF_000455745.1 Alligator sinensis | reverse complement strand
TAGGGAAGTATGGATTATCTACAGGCTGGTACTTCATTGTGTTTAGGCTAGGAAGCCTAAAAATAGGGTTATTAATAAATATAAATATATACTACCTGTACTCTGCTCTAATGTACAATGGCTCCTGTCAGCTCTGAATTGTCAGAATTATAGTCAGAAGCTTCCCCAACTGCATTGGGGAGAAGGTTTGCATAAGAAACTACTGGACAATTCCCAGGGATGGGCATGACAGTTTTACAGAAGGGGGTTCTGCCACAGCAAAGTAGCTTTTTTTACAAATGTTATATTTTCAAAAGTAATTTCTTTCCTTTCCAATTTCACATCTGCACGTCAACACCAAACATATTCATGTACTTATTCAAATGTAAACCTCGTGTTTATAAAATAACTTTTCAGTGTTAATGGAGACAGTCCGAAAAAACACTTATATTTTTGTGTGCTTTTGTTTCTTCATAGTCTCATCCTTAGTAAGTTTATGTCCTAGGGCCTTTTAAAAATGAAATTTTTCCTCATTTATTAAACTGAAAAGAAAGAAGAATGGACATCCCATTTTTCTGAGAATGTCAACTTTTTTAATATAAAATGTACAACTGTCTTTTTCATTGGTTGAATCTAGACAGCTCTGGGATGATATAGCAGCCATATTGTCTTCAACAGATGGAGTTTTATTTTTTGGCTGAAATAATATCTTTATGTTACACCTTAATGAATAATGCTCTTCTATCACTGCCTCCTCACTATCACCCAGGAAACAGCATAAAGAATTCTAGCAGATTTTAGAAATAAAATTACAGAACACAATATACAAATAGGCTGAATTTTGCAATTGGTCTGTATCTTATCAGCATAGTTCGGCACATGACAATTGTGTGTTACTTAATATATATATATATATCTTTAATGAATATGGAGCATGATATTAGATGAAGATTCTTAAACTGAATGTGTTTGGGGTTAGAAATGAAATGTCTTAGAGTGATTGACAAATTAGTTATCTGAGGTTTGGGAGAAGTCCTTTCAAAAAGACTCTGGTCATGTCTATACTGCTTTTCTCATCCCTGGATCTGAGGAAATAAGTTCTACCAAAGCACACTGGAGCCTTACAATATGGCCATGTAAAAAGCTCTGGAGGACCTTGAGCAGCTCTGAGAGTTGCTGCTGGCCATACTCAGACTCAGTGTCAGGGTTGGGAAGAAGCAGTATAGGCATAGGCTATAAATTGTGCCAAAGTGTATATGATTATTTTTAAAGGTCAGCTTCAATTTCTCTATTCAGAGACAGTTTCCAAAACTGAGATGAAGATTTCCCTTATGGAATGCAAAATTTTGGATATCTCTGTGTTGGTTATCCATCACCTCAAGCTCAGTATAACTAAAACCCGCAGTATAACCTGCATGATCCGGGGACAGCAGGGCAGACCCTACACTGAGAGGCTATGGGACCTGAACCTGTTCAGCCTTCACAAGACAAGGCTGAGGGGGGACCTGGTGACCATCTATAAACTCACTAGGGGGGACCAGAAGGGTTTGGGGGAGACCTTGTTTCCCCCAGCGCCCCCTGGGATAACAAGGAATAATGGCCACAAGTTGTTGGAGAGTAGGTTTAGATTAGACATCCATAAGAACTACTTCACAGTCGGTGGCTAGGATCTGGAACCAACTTCCAAGGGAAGTGGTGCTAGCTCCTACCCTGGGGGTCTTTAAGAAGTGGCTTGATGCCTACCTGTCTGGGGTCATTTGAGCCCAGTTTTCTCTCCTGCCCAGGCAGGGGGTCGGACTTGAAGATCTACAAGGTCCCTTCTGACCCTACTTCTATGATTCTGTGAAACAAAACTCTTAATCTTTACCTCCTAATCCTCTCTTCATCTTTCTTGATCACTGTGGACAATACCACCATGTTACTTGTTATTCAGGTAGGTCTGGTAATAATATGAGCATTGCCATTGACTAGGACTTCCAATATCTAGGCCATATTGAAGTCTTAGAGACTCTTTCTGTATAGTGCCCACTAAGTGGTGGGGGGTTTATTTATTTCTTAGATTTATACCCCACCCCATCCAAAAAAAAAGACTCAGGTCAGCTTACATAAACAAACAACCTACCGATCAGATTCCCCAAGAAACAGCCCAAAGCTTGATAACTCCAACTCCTCACTTCCCCCAACAATTGTTTCCCTGCCTAAATCTCTACACAGGCAAACCTTCTGGCCAGTTCCAACCATACTTGCAACAGCCACTTACACCCAAACATAAGAAACCTCTACCTACTTCTTCCACTCCCTGTCCAAGCTGTCCTACACTCCTGCGTCACCACCATGGGAGATTCCTTCCCCCTTCCTCAATGTCTTTTCCAAGCTTCCTCTGCAGAGGGGCTGTGACTCTCATCTTCCCTCCCCCTCGCTGACAAAAACACACCTAATTCCTCCTATTTCCCCAACAAGATACAATAAACTAAAAAAATAAACAAACCCCCCAAATGGAAAAAACAAAGAACAACTCTGTGTACCCACAAAGTCACTGCAATAGGGCAGCACCAAAGAGTGTCTTTAAGTGTGTTGCCCTTTGGCAGCACCCCAGGGCAGCACCCACCCAGGGAGGCCTATCAGCTTTGTAGGGCCTTTAAGCTGGCCAGGTCCTTCTCCCTCCATTTGGATGGCCATGATAATGCCTGGGCCAGGCCCCAGACCTCCTCAGGGTGGAGAAATGGGGAGAGAATGATGGAGCAGTTCTTCTAAAATGTTTATTCATGCTTTCTTCATCTCATCTCTTGTCTACTGCAACATTTTTCCTTTGGCTGTGAAAAATACATATTGTTCCTATGATATCCATTTATAATACTAGTGCAAAGATAATTTTCTGTCCTTTTGTTTTGATCGTTATAATCTCTCCTATTTTTCTATCTACTGGATCCTCCCCTATTCTATCAGAGCAAATGTAAGCTGTCATCTTCGACTTTCAAAACCCATCATACTTTAGCTCTCCTCTCTTCAATCCGGCATGCATTACTGAAACGTTGATTACCACTTTCCATCAGTCTTTTGCTACAATTTGACACAACTTGCTACAAAAGCACCATCGCACTTTCCCCCCTACTTCATGTTTGGAAGAGGATCCCTGTAAACATCCAAAGCCACTTTATTATCCTCTTTCAAATTGCTCCTTAAATCTCCCCTTTGCCAGGATACTTGCAGAAAACTTGGCCACTGTCAGGCTGTTTTGAGACCACTGTCTGTCAGGCTAGTCACTGCTGTCCCTCTGTACTCCCATCTGTCTATATCCATCTATTTTTCTTTGTTTTATATTATAAAATCCCCATGACAAGGACTACCATTTTTATTCTGAGCTTGTATCACACATAGCATAAATGGGTCCTTGTTAATTACTAGGACTGATGTATTATGGTAACATAGAACAGTAAATAATAACATGGCAGGAATTATCATCATCCTTTTTTACCATATGAGGCAGCGAGTAACTGGCTTACCCAGCATCAGACAAGTGAGTCTGCAATCAAACTGGGTTCTGAACCTAGGTCTACACAGCATTAGACTAGAATCTAAATGTAAGACTATACTTCCTCCTCTCTGATTGATGCAGCATTTCCCCTACCAGGAAAAATGACTTCCAGTTTTTTACTTGATATGTAGTAGATGTGAGTTCCTAAAAATAAGCAAATATAGTGAGGACAATATGTGGCAAGTGAGTGAGTATATCTTATGAGCCAAATGTTACATTCACTGGAATGTAACTATAATGGTGGCACAGTAGCAGTCCTGTCTGCTAGGCAAGCATTTGTTTAAGAGTCATTTGTCCTATATTGTATCTCTTTAGCTTTTTGGGCATTCATAATTTCTCAGAAACTATATACGAATTAAAAATGTTTTAAAAAATTATTTTTAAAGATTGGGAAGGGGTTATCTTTAGCATTCAATGACTAAAGGTACTTCTGTGCTCCATTAGAGGTAAAAATGCTTCTAGATATCATCTTTCTAAAATATTTCTTTAAATGGAATCCACTAAAGTTAATGTTATGAGACATAAATTTCTAGAGAGCTCTCTAATGCAACAGTTGAAGAATGAGAAATAAGAAACTGTTCATCATTTAGAACTAATAGGCTGCTTGCAGATGTTAAAAAAAAGAAGCGTGACACTTAAAACTCAGTGTGTTCCTGTGCTGATCCCAGCACATGCCCAGAAGAGGCAGTGCCTTAGTTGGACCCACCTCTGCAGTGTCTATAGATTTAGAGGGGCTTTTTTGGCGCTTTTATCTAATAACTGATCGAATCAGCTTTAGCTAAAAGCGTGAAAAAGCCCCACTGAAGCACCCGATCTATACAGACGTTGCAGAGCTGGAGTTCAACTAATGTGCTGCTGCTTTTGGTGAAGCACTTTTTTTTTTTTTAAACACATTTGCGAGCAGCCTTAGATCAGATTCAAGTGATGAAGCTGTTTCTAAGGGGCTTTAAGGAAATGGGTTGGGTATATTGGGTATAAATATTACCCTCTTGTTGATGGTTTTAGAGTATTCTGTTACATAGAGTGTACTGCATACTGGTAACCCCTTTTTATGAACCTCTTCCACGTGGAGACTTTTGTTAGAATGTAGGAGAAAGCCATGGGGAAGCATATAATGGAGGAAGCGGATGCATTTGAACAAAACGTTTGAACAAAAACTGTAAATGAAGATGTGTTGGTTTAGCTATTAGTGCATATGGTCATCACTTAAAGAAGGAATTAAATGACACTGCAGCTTCATAGCAATTAGAGTATAGATCCCTGGAGAATGGAAGTAGGAACAACTAAACACTGTTATTAAGAAAATAAGTTATTTTGGCTGTTGCAATGAGCAAAATGAAATCTTAAAAGAATCTTAAAAAGACAAAAAATATGTCTACTTGTTATCTATGAGACAATGTAACTTATTTAGTGGCTTAATACTAGCTTCAGCTTTTCAGAATGTTGTCCTCATATACTGTTAATTAAAATACTTATAATAGTTCCATGGAAGTGTTTTTGTATATGATGTCTTTGTGTTCTGTTTATATGTATCAGAATGTATTATAATAGTGAAAACAGAGAGGGAAGCAGTTGTTTGCTTTAATTAAATTCAATTAGGAACAAAACCCCTTTACATTCATTGTGGCTTTTCTTTTACAGACTCAAAAGAAACAAGATCACAGTTGTCTGGTTTTCTTGACTAATGCATAATGTGTTGGAATCTGTTCAATATACAAAGTGTGCACACTGCCCTACTCAGCTATGGAGCAACATGGAAAAGAAAGAAAAAGAAAAACTGGTAATTCAAAGCAGAAAAAAAGAATTTTACGCGAAATTACATTAAAAACCGACCAGGAACAATTGCATAAACAGTGAAAGGTTTTGCTGTTATTATATGATTGATATGATTGATTGATGGAACTGAGTCATCATGGCGGAAGGTGACCAGTGGTGTCCCTCAGGGTTCAGTACTTGGACCAGTGCTTTTCAACATGTTCATCAATCATTTGGATTTGGGTAGTAAAAGTGAACTAACAACGTTTGCTGACAACACCAAACTGTGTGGGAGTGTGGTCACGCTCAAAGACAGGCTGGCAATACAGGCAGACATGCACAGGCTCTTCAGGTAGATGGACCTGAACCAGATGTTGTTTAATATGGAGAAATGTAAAGTGCTCCATCTGGGGAGAAATAATCCACAACACACTTACAGGCTTGGCAGTGCTACACTTGCTAACACCACATCTGAACAAGACCTGGGTGTTGTGATAGACAACAAAATGAACATGAGCTACCAGTGCAATGCCATAGCTGGCAGAGCTAATCAAACACTGGCATCCATTTACCAAGGCATCTCGAGCAAGGCTTAAGATGTAATCCTTCCTCTACGGTGAGACCACAGCTGGAATACTGTGTCCTCGGGGCCATCTTCCCAGTGGCCCACCCACCTGTTTCTGGGCTAACTGCCCGCCTTCTTGCCCGCCACGCCTTGTTGGTAATTAATTAATAGATGTCAATTAAGCGGGATGCTGCCCATGTCCTGCCCTGATGCTAGGGGTCACTATCTGCGGCTCCGATCCTCCCCTACATTGCAGCCCAAGCCTCGCAGATGGCATCCAGATGTTCTCAACCTCACCAGACCCACTCTGGGCCCCAGAATCCTACTAATTGGACCCCACTTAAATCCCTGCATTCTGGCAGCCTATTCTGCCTTCATCCTGGGCAGCATAGCTCTCTGAACTGCTTCCTCTTTGGGTGTGGTCCCCCGGGACCTTTGGCTTACTAGCCCTGGCCCACCTCCAGGCCAGTCGGAACCCCAGGCGTGCAGCTCTTGGACATTCCTTGCAGTGGGCCGCTGGCCCTTTGACCCTTCCGGTCCTGGCCCCAGCATGAGCCAGTCAGGGGAAGTCCAGACAGGCGTGAGTCTATGGCCTCACTCTCTTTCTCTGGGGTCCACCCTCCAGACCCTACACACAGGGGTAACCCACCCGGTTGTGGGGGCTAGGGGTTATGTCGCCTCGAGCTGCCTTTCACCTGGGTGGCAGCTGGCCAGGCATTTCCTGGGGGGTCCCGCACGACTGAGAGCCCCACCAGGCCACCCACTCCCAGCAGGGTGCAGTTTTAGGTTGTACCGAGGACCAGGAGCCATCTGACCATCCCCTACAGCTCCTCCCTTACCTCCAGATACCAGCAGCCCTGCAACCAGGCGATGTTGCTGCCTGGCCTCCCAGCAGCAAAATTCCCTTTTTAAATATGGGCAGCCCTGAATCCAAAATGGCTTCCCTAATCAGGCACCTGCCAGAGGCTGTCTCAGGCCCTTTAAGTGTCAGGCACAAACAGTGCCCTGCCACAATGATGAAAGTTTGCTAGGTCCTGCAATGAGTGCAGTAGAGCACCATTGTCTTAGTCTGAGAGAATTTACAACTGAAATACTTTCAAGGTCCTTTATAAATAACTCTCAACTCCAAACAATGATAAAATATTAGCACATCTCTATAGTAGCTGATATTTTAGACTTTGGAGAATAGCTTCCCACTGAGGGTGCTAACAGATGTGCAGCTCTCCTCTGTAAGTCATGGTGCTTTGCAGGAAACACAATGAGTTAGTATCCCCTCCACTCACCCAACAGATATTCACTATTGCATCTCGGGAGTTGGGGTATCCAGCTCCAATTTGGAGTGGCTGTGTGTCTGCAGCCACTCTCCTCTAGTCCTGCCTCTTCCCCCTCCAATCTTTGGTGCTGTCTTCAGAATGGGAGGGGGAGAAGGGAGGGGAGGGGAGGGGAGGGGAGGGAGCCCCTCACATCCCACCCCACCCTCCAGCACAGGCAGGGCAAACCCTGCCAGAACACCCTCCTCTCTCTTTTCCCCCTCCCATTCTGAAGACAGCACCAGGGGTGGTGCTGGGCTGTATCAGCTTAGCCCTGCTCTGGGCACATGCTGACATATGTTAATGAAGGTGTGAGGATTCAGACTGTCATGCAATTAGGCACTTTTAAAGCACTCTGCAGCATGAACTTCTGTAAGGGCACAGCTTTAAAAGTGCCCGATCGCATGAAAGTCTGAATCCTCACATGTTCATTAACGCATGTCAGCATGTGTCTGGAGCAGGGCTAGGCTGATACAGCCCAGCACCACCCCTGGTACTGTCTTCAGATGCCCTTACAGAAGTTCATGGTTTGACAAATGTAACTTCTGTCTGTGACTTGAAAGAAAGGTTGGTGCATATTTTGGAGTCTTTGCGTAACTTGTTGCATTTGTTCCAGGACGTTGGTCCAATAACAGAAACAGTTAAACAGAGCACAAGTTAAGCCTAATACCAATGTTTATTTTAAGACAGTAAACATAGCTCAAGAATTGACTTTAGTTGGAGTGCCAGATGCAGACTACACTAGTCTGCTTCCTGCAATGGCTCTCCCAAAGAATAATAAATATAACTACACTTGGACACTTGCTTGCATGCTAGGAAAAAGAGTCTGTAAGCCTTACAGTGTAAGGGTATGGATAAACATACACTTGGAGCGCCTTCCAAAGTGGAGGAGGGATGCTGCTCAGAGCACACAGCAGCTTTTATACTCTATTGTGTTGAAGTAGAGCTACAAGTGAGCTAAATCACCCCAACTTTGACCCTGGATGAAGCCCGGTAAAGTCAGAACTATTTTACTATACCTGTGTCCCTACAGACTCCTGTAGTGGTAACAGTTACAGAATTACAGCTATAGCAGTAGCAGCTCTTCCTTCCTTTTTGAAGCTGCTGAAAAGGTATAGTTTGTCTACCCTAAGAATATGTTTAAAAAAATTGAATAGATATTATTAGCATATTTTCTGCAGTAGTTATTCTGTATTCATAGAAGCACAGCAAGGTAGGCTCTTTGACCTTTTCAATAAATCCCTGGGTTTCCTTTATCTGTGTGTGGAATCCTGGAATTCCATCCGTTTTTAGATAGCCCTCCGGGATAGAGAACCCCAGTCGCAAAACAATGGAGGTATCTGGGATAAATTGGGCTTCTGCAAGTCTTGAAGGGAATTCAAAGCCCTATATAAGGTAGTATATATGCAGGCTTTGTCTTGTTTATAACTTTTTTCTCTCTGTCATATTCCTATAGATAAATAACTACTGCTTGTTTGGAAGGAGGTGTGATCAGTTGGCAAATACAGTGAATCTGAATATCTTCTTGCAAACAAGTATTTATTTAGCTCTGGGCTGCTTCTCTGAAGACCTTGCAGTGTTTTCTCTCTGCCTTTTAACAGTTGTAGAGTAGTAGTATTTTTGCAGCCTCACAACACAGTGATATATCAAAATAAATATTTGCACTCTAGTCAGGCATTCCGTGGTGCATTGCCCCATCACTCTACCATATTTATTCTGGGATTTTTCATGCTTTGCATTGTGGGACCCTTGCTGGGAAGTAATAGAATTCTGTATCTTGAAATCAAATAGGATAATTTCTGTTATTCCTCTAGTTTTGTCCCAGTGCCAAACTTGTTTTCATGAACAAATCATTTCAATTTTCACAGAACTCTGGAGACAGCTTGGAAAAAAATGGTGAGTGTTGTAAGGTTCATAGACTCATAGAAAATTAGGGTTGGAAGGGACCTCAGGAGGTCATGTAGTCCAACCTCCTGCTCAAAGCAGGACCATCCCCAGCTAGATCATTCCAGCCAGGGCTTTGTCAAGCTAGGCCTTAAAAACCTCCAAGGATGGAGATTCCACCACTTCTCTAGGTAACCTGTTCTGTGCTTCAATACTCTCCTAGTAAGTATTTCTTAATATCCAACCTAAAGATCCCTTGCTGCAACTTGAATCAAGTTCATGGCAATGAAAATAAGCAGACTACTAAAGGAATATCTTAAGTCATTCAATTATTTCAAATGAAGGAGATAAGGGCACTTGAGAGAGAAGAGGGGCCTGACATCAGACATGTCTTTTAAACCTTTTCTCAGAATAGCTTCACTATTTTTGGGCACTACTACTTTTGTGTTCAGCCAAGTAGCACTGACTGGTAGAAAAGGATAGCACTGCATGTCTGAGATGTCCATTAGTGGAGGAAGAACTTCAAGAGGGAAAAAACACACTTTCTTAGAGCCTTGTGGTGAGCTTGCCTTAGAGATGCACATTAAACATTCCTTCAGCACAGAGAAGCACGTGGCTCTGAAAACTTATCTCCTAGACTGGTCTTAGGCAACCAGTTTAGGATTGGTAATCCATTGTCCTGGCTGTTTTAATGGAGATGTGCGCTTCTATCTAGAAGGTGCTGTCCCACTAGGCATATGATTAAGTAATATACATGTGGTTGGAGTTCTATAGTTGTGTCTGAGTTTCCACAAGTTGCCTGGCCACTGAAAGAGGCAGTGGGCCCAGTCCCAGGTGAATTGCCCTTTAATGAGGATAGAGAGGGTACTTGACTGAAGGCAACTGAGATCGGGGCAGGGAAGAGAGAGCTCCCCCTGTGAGAACAGTAGTAGGGAGAATTTGCAGAAAACATTCCCATTCTCAGTGTTACTTAACTCTAAACATTGGATAGAATGTTTGGTTTGGTTTAAAAAAAAACAACAACGGTTTTTAAGGGGTTGTAACAGGGGGCTCTCCCGGCGCCGGTCTGTCATTGGCCCGCCCACCTGTTTCTGGGCCAACTGCCTGTCTCCTTTCCTGCCATGCCTTAATGATACATAATTATGGTGTTAATTAGGCAGGAGGCTGCGTATTCTTGCCCTGACGCCAGGGGGCACTATCTGCGTCTCCGTTCCTCCCCTACACTGCAGCCCAAACCTTGCAGATGGCATCCAGATTAATATTACTCCTGGCCTGAGACCTGAGTGTCACAGGGGTACAACCATGGGGGCAACACAAACCCAAAGGAGAGACCCCAAAACCGAG
The DNA here is from genome assembly GCF_000455745.1 of Alligator sinensis. Lineage (NCBI taxonomy): Eukaryota > Metazoa > Chordata > Crocodylia > Alligatoridae > Alligator > Alligator sinensis. Next base: position 3,468,410 of record NW_005841867.1, on the reverse strand, counting down.
AAATACTTACCTACTTTAGGGTACCAAATGCTGACAGGACAATGCCGAGGGGAAAAGCCCGTGCAGTTCGTTAGCCACACTCATATACAGCTGAAGCTGGCAGGTGACATCAGGGATGTACGCTGGCCACCTGTGTTAAAAGCTGGCTCTAGCAGGCAGATGGGGAGAGCGGGAGAGGCAGCAGAGGCTGCAGCAGCTCTCCACACCAGCGGCAGGAAGCACCGGCAAGTCGAACAAAGTCCCGAACAGGGAGAAACAATCCAGGCAGCAGCGGATGCCCACAGCCTGCACAACAGTTGCAGGCAGCATCAGAGTGTGGGAGGAGACTCCGTCCAGGAATAAAAAGCAGGAGCTGCGGAGGTGAAGGTGGTCCCACGCTCCGAGCACCAGAAGCACTGAACGGTAGGACAGGAACCGATTGGGAGAGGAGCAGAGGGAGGTCCCACCGGAGGCAGAGAGGGGAGCAGCATTGGGGGATGTGGCCAGACTGTGGCTACAGGACCGGGAGAGAGGAGGGACCGTTTCTCTTGATTTCCCTCTTTCCCACCTGCCCTCTTTTTCTGTGTGTCCTACCTTTCTCTTTGTTTCATTTTGAGCATAACACTGAGTTGCCTTGTGGTTTTTAAAAAAAAATTATTTCATGTCATGGGCGATAACTTTGAGCCGTGAGGTCCAGGTAGGATATAACAAGCCACAAGGGTCACTCACGGGAAGCAGTTGGTAACCAGCACTGAACAGGAGGGAAAAGCCCATAGAAGAAGCGAACATCCGACAGACCCAAAGGCCCATCAATAAGTTGAGAATACGAGTTGGTACCCGCGAAAGTGCAAAGACCATCGAGACTGGAGGGCAAGCCACAGTGACATCAGGTGACCCACCATACGCTGGCATATGAACGGGGTGTAGGGGAGGTGGAGCCCTGTGAATATCCGTCGGAAGGAACATCTGACCTCAAGGGACCTCCAGTGGGAGGCCCCACCACTGAAGTTATATCCAAAGTCATGGCAGGAGAGTTCTGGGGTACTCCCTGGGGTGATCGAGGTCCCTACCAGAGGTTGCATGAAGTCTCTCTACGTCTATCACCAGGCATCCGCACCAAGGCAGTGCTCGAACAGATCTTCGAAGCAAGATAGGTGTCATAATGCGGGGTCCTGCAGGAGGGCCGTGGTCTCCCTATGGCCCCCTTTCCATGCCAAGTTGGCCCAAAGGGCACCCTCAATTCTTGCCTGCCACGTCTTTGATGATAAAATATATAATTGGGAGGCTGCCTTTTATGCCCTCTTGGTCACGGTGTGCTGTACACTCTGACCCCCGTGGATTCCCGGACCCCTGGTGGGTCCTGCTCCCAGATAGATGGTACAAACAGGTGTTTCGGAGCACCCTAGCCTTATGGGCTATGTGTGGCTCCCCTTTACCATGCCCCAAGCCTTGCAGATGGAACTGACATTGTTCGGTCTGGGCCTTGTTATAATTTGGCTCCCTTGTCCTCCACGGCCCCTCATCTCACTCTGCACCCTCTCTGGCGCTCAGGCTCTTCGTGGCCCCTTGTTTCACTCTGTGCCCTCTCCAGTGCTCAGGGTCAGCGCACCCTCAATCGATGCCCCCTTCTCTGGGGCTGGGGTCCCCATGCTACCGTGAGCCGCCTATGAGGCCTCCTCCATCCCTTAATAGCCTCACCCAAACCACTGATCTTATACAGTAAACAAAACAAGACCCTGGGCTATAACATAAACTTGAGCCGCGTGGCTATAACAACATCATCCAAGCCACCCCAGGGGTGTTCCATCCCTCACCAGTGTCAGAGGCTGTACCTGCCGTCAGGCCTCTCCCCTTTGCTTGCTCTGGCCGAGCTCCTTCCTCCTTGGCTTCCAGCAGGGAACTGCCATCCTGGCCTCAGCCCTAGGGTTTATAAGGGAGCCAGGCCCTGCCTCTTTCAGTCAGCTGCCCGCTGGCAGGTGTGGGTTGCTCGCTAACTTGGTAACCAACAGCTGGGCTCACTTCCTCACTTAGGTGCCCTGCTCCTTTCCCTAGCAGTTCCACTCTAAGGAGCAGGGCACCTAAGTGCTCTATGACACACCTCCCCTCTTTATAGGAGCAGAGCACTGAAGTGCTCTGCAACAGTGGGTGCATGGAACAAACTGAGTCCAAAGTTGGGCTCCAGGCACACGCACATTCTCACAGGAGGCATCTGCCACTCTGCTCCTCTCTCATCAGGGCCTCTGGCATACTGCTTATTACCAGGCCACACTCCACCACCCTGCTTCTCCTTGAGTGACCCCTCTGGGTCATCAGGCTTTGTTACTTACATACTGGCCTCGCCACGCAGTCCCTTTGGTTCCTGTGAGTTCCCCTACTCTGCGTGGTCCAGCATTGAGCCGAACCCTGGGCTAATTCTGCCCCACGCCCCTCACCAGGCAGCTCTGTACACTCACACACACATACTGGGGCTCCACACCCACTCCCTCACTGGGGCTCTTCATCTCGGCCCCATCACTGGGGCCACAGGGTTTCCTTCCCCAGTGGGGGCTCAAGTGTCTGTAGCCATGCCTGGCCCCATCTGGGTCTTACACCCTCCTTGGACTCAGGTGGCTGTAGCCATGCCTGACCCCCTTGTACCTCAGTATTGTTGGGGCTAGGGATTAAGGCACCCCAACCCGCCTTTCACCAGTGTGGTAACTGGCCTGATATTTCCTGGGAGCTCCCACACCACTGGGAGCCCCACCAGGTCGTCCATCTCTGGCAGGGTGCATTTTTAGGTCATGCCCAGGACTGGGAGCCTCCAAACCGTCCCCTTAAGCTCCTGCCCTTATCTCCAAGATGTTGCATTCAGCCTTGCAACCAGGCGATGTTTCTGCCTGACCTGCGAGCAGCAAACTGCTCTGTTTATATGGATGGCCAGAGATCTAAAATGGCCACCACAATCAAGTATCTGCTGGCTGCTTGTCTCAGCCCTTAAAGTGGCAGGCAGCAACAGTGCCCTGCCATAGGGGTATACATTTTTTAATCTCTTTGTTGGATTGTGGTTACCTATGAGAAGACTACACCATCTCCATCAGCCAAAATACACAACTGCAGAACCAACACTGAAATCCAGACCTGTAGCTCCAAAATGCACTTGTTTTGTCACTCAAGGTAAAGAAAGATCACTGTTGGTTGTCAGCTGTAAAAAAACCCTTTTGTTATTTCTAAACTTCAATCACCCAAGAGAAGGCAACATGTTTTCCCATGAATATACTCTTTAATTGCATCCTGGGTGTCAGAAAGTTCAAATCAACATCAATGTAGTTGAATAGACCTGTAGAGGTCTATTGCATTCTTAATTATAATTTTTTTCTTTAACTATAGTTAGTATAAATATATTTAAGAATATTTAACTATAGTGAAAGTTTAAAGGGATTAACAACAAATTATTTAATTACATATAGAGAAAAAAAAATCAACAAAATTCCTAAAATTTCACATCAAGGTAATGACTTTTCAATGGCTTTTTTACCCAAAATAGTTTGACAGTAATTCCCCCTTCCACATTCAGATGTATTTTTGCAGTTTTTGAGTTCAAAACAATTTGCCAAACAAAATGAAAGGAAGTTTGTAACCTTAGCTATGGAAAGGTTGCTTAATATCATTTTTGTAACTTTTCACCTAGAATGCTTTAGAATTCTGTTTTTGTAGACAAGCTTTTTGTATTTCTGATTCATAAACAAATATTATTATAATAGGTATTAAAAAAACCTAAAAACTGTTTTAAGCAAATAAGATCTCATAGAACGTGTATTAATTTCTGACAGATGCCATCTAATTCCTGTAAATCACATTTTTTTAGGGAATTTATTGTACTTCCCCATTTGTTTCTTTTTTATATGTACAAAAACATAATAAAATCAAGTTACATACATCTATCTGTCTATGAACTATGATAGGTCTAAAAAATCCTGTGGAAACCACTTAAGACTTGGAGAATTTCTCCCATATTCACTGTAAATTCGTGAGTTAAAACACTGACAAGTTAAAAAATTTGTAGATGAACAGTCCAGTCTGCTACAGTCATAGGGACTGAATGTAGACGTTCGGATTCCAAAACTCAATCTGAAAAAAAGGATAAATAATTAATTTTGCATAGAAGCAATTCCAGAAACAGACTTTGAACAAACCAGGGTACATCCAGGGTATCCTAACACTAAATTTAAATAGCTATGTCAATCATTCCATTTATGTATCCAACATTGTGCTGTAAATTATATATAGAAAGCCTTAAAATCTCAACTGCTATTTTGTAGAAATACTGACTTTTAACTGGTAAAAACGTTTCCATGAATAAATGGTTAATCATATGAAAGCTGATCAACTGAACTATTGAACTTCTTTCTGCACAGTAATGATATACATTTTACTTGGTTAACAGGGCCTAATATACCCTTAACTGTGAACAGCAATGCCATTTTTTTTAAATGACTTTTAGTGCCAATCAGAGGAAGCAAGTGACTTGACTCATTCCCTATTCATTTATATCTTCACTAGCTAAGCCTATACTTTCCACTGTCATTGTTTGTGTGTTATTTATTTACCTGAACTATGAAGTGTTTCTGTAGTGAAAGAATACCCACAATCTCAGGACAGTTGCTGGGCTGTAGCAGATTTTGGCAAATCAGGAAAGAGGCCAGAGAATCTAGTTATCTTTAGGAAAGTATTCCAGTGACAATGGTTATTAGAGAAGATGGATAGGGCTAACTCACTGACATCCTTCTGTTGACAGGTGTAACTAGCTAGGTTGGTGTCCTGAACGGAGTGGGGAAGACTGGATTGTGCGAAACACTGAAGAGCAAAAGCTGAGCTGAGTGAATCTTACCTGACCTGAGAGGCTGCTGCTGCTGTGGTGCAGGTTGTCATTCTGGCACCCCTGTAAAATGGGTTCTGGGCTGGTGCCCCCATAATTCATACCTTATTATACTGCTCTGTTCTACCCTAAACTGTAGACTTGTGCCTTTCTGGCACAATCTGGCTCTTCTGCTCAACAATGGTAAATGCCTTGGGTGCTCATTCTTTCTTCCTTAGACCGCCTAGGAACTATTATTCATCATGTAATTCAGTGATGTCAAACTCAAATGACGTAGCAGACAAGATCCAGGCTACAGGTCTTCTCACTGCAACTGCCAGAACAATAAGAGCTGCTGTGATGGGAAGGACAGCATACAGGGGTGAACACCACTACCATTCACTATCCCACTGTCTATTTGCATGGCAAGTGGTAGTCAGAAAACTAGAAATTCGTGGAAGCAGTTAAACCCCTCAATGCTTGTCACACAGGCTCTGGGTACCATTTTCCTAATGAGAACCTGTTTTATTCATATGGATTCATTCCAAATGCTGTTGAAATCAATGGTGAATCTTTTCCACTGTTTCTGATATCAGAGAAATTGGACTCTGAGAATGTTTTTCAGACAAATCCCCCTTATTCTACCATGTACTGCACTGATATACTAACATAAAACTAGAAGGTTCGTCTTGCATTGTTGAAACACAATACCTGTTCTTTTCAAGCAGTATGTCATATAATGGCTTTTATATGCTAATGAAGCTCCATTTTAAAAAGTAGCTTTCTTACCTTAAAAGTAGTTAAGGTGTTTTTGTCTCCATTACTGCTAGTAGAAGGCTGTTTCAGAACCTGGCTGCTCTAATGCTTAGGAACTTCCTTTTAATTTCCAGCCTATATTTTTCAAGATTGCTTTTATGCCCATTTGTTCTTGTGCCAACATTGTCCTTCAGCCTAAATAGTTCTTCTCCTTCCCTCGTGTTTCCCTCTTGATATATTTATAGACAGCAATTACATTCCCTTCATTTTACTAATCTAAATGAACCAACCTTTTCCAGTCTCCTGTCTTCTGATAGGCTCTCCATTCCCTTAATCATCCCCAGATCTGTTTTCAATACCTGTTCTAGTTTAAATTCATCTTTCCTAAACCTAAGAGACCAGATGATGTTATATCAGCGCATGATAATGGTATTAATACAGCTGCATTTGCCTTTTACCTGGCTTTATCCCATTGGCAGCTCACTGTCATACTGTATTCACCTATTACACCCAGGAGCTTCTCCTCCTTAATTGCTTTCAACTGCTGAGCTCCCAGCTTATAGCAGAAGCTTTGTTACAGGTCCCTAGTAATGTGCATTGGCTGTAAGTCAGTCAGAGATAGCTAGGGAACACTAGCAAACATGTCTTTTGCTCTGGTCTGAGCCCAGGAAGGCAGTATCCTTGATAAGGCAGAGCTGTGTTTTAGAGTAATTTTGAAAGGTATGCAATTTGAGATGCACATTAGAAACATGTCTTGGGTAAAAACGTATTCTGAAACATAAAGCAGAAATGAAACAACCAATGACTAGGTCAGGGCTTCTGGTTCTGCAGGCATGTTCTATACAAATGACATCTAACATTAGTTAACACATGAGTGGGCCTCTGTTTTCCTGGCTTCCTGAGTTTCTTCCTTTGTCTTCCTTTTTTGCATATATGC
>NW_005841867.1:3456654-3461873 GCF_000455745.1 Alligator sinensis | reverse complement strand
CCTGCTGACATCTTAGTAATTTCTAAGAGCAGCCTAACAGTTTTTAGCCAGACCATTTTCCATACAATATTTTACTCACAGCAGTTGAAGAAACAGGAAGTGATTAGTGATGATAGTTGGTGTTTATTTTTGCTGTTGTCATCACAATGCTTCTTTTAAGTAACAGAATTGCTATGCATGTTAAACACAGTTGCACACAGTTCTGATTTTAATAGGGTATGTGCATATTTACATATACTAAATACATTAGATAAGGACACCTTAAGGGACTTTGAAATTTGAGCAAGTGTTTGTATGTCAGAAATTCTTCAGCAGCAGGTATTTGCATGTGCTATTGATTTCAATAAGATTTTAACATTTGAGAACTGCAGGCAAAGAAAAAGGGTACCTCTAGGGTTATTCCATCATCACTCCATCATTTACACCTGTTCAAAGTGCATCTGACAGGCTCACAGAGAGAAGGAATCTGTGGCATTTTGCATTCATTTTACAACTGGTCTAAAAGATTACCCAAGGTGTAGGTGAGTGGAAATCAGCTTCCCAGGGCCAGATTTTGATGGCTATCTCCCATTGAATGCAGACTGAATTAAAATAATTAGAATTTGGTGTCTAGGCAGTTTGGCATACCACAGTAGGCAGACAAGGTCCTTTGGGTTGATGTGAGATCTTTTATTAGATCGAATAAATAGTTGGGAAAATTGTTCTTTGCAAGCTTTTAGGCACAAAAACAAATAGCAAAGAACAATTTTGCCAACTACTTAGTTGGTATAATAAAAGATATCACATCCACCCAAAGAACCTTGTCTGTCTGTCCTTAGACCAACATGGCTACAACCAACAACCCTAAAGCATACCATACTAGGCATGTATCTATATTCTTAGACATCTAAATATATTTAAAAAACCTGATGCTAAAGCTCTATCCCTTTATTGTAGCGTTATTAGATTTAACCTGTAGGATGAATTCAGTCCTTGAGAGTAGGGATTAATTCCCTAAGCACCAGCAAGCAGGCTGCATGTGTAAATATTTTTTTATCCTTATCAGGGGGAATTCAGCTGCTGGAGGAAACAGCGTTGCAAAACCCCAGGAACTGATTTTTAGTTGGAAGTCCTTATTATAACTCCTCCCAAAATCTTACAAAATATTTGCCATCCACATGTGGATGTAAGAAATATTGGTCGTGGGGGAAGGTTTTAAGTTTGTTTGGGGCAGGGATCATAGAAAAGTAGAACTGGATGGGACTTCAGGAAGCTATCTAGTCCAAACTCCTGCTCAAGGCAAGCTATCCTATAGCAATATATATATTTTAAATCTATTCTTTAAAACTACACAAGCAACTGTCTGACATGTCAAGAACACCTTAACTTGCCTTAGGTAATGCAGGGAGATGCGGGTACTGTCAATGTTCTGTTACTGCAAGGACAGGCAGCAGTTTGTTATGTGGACATGCATGCTTTTAAATATTTGGGTCTCTTTTGTCCCCTTCCCTCTTGCCATTGTTCCTTTTTAAAGCTTTACTTTTAATGTGCTTGGTGATGTTCTCTTTATGCTCATGTTGTATCAATGTATCAATACCTGAAACATTTCTGGTCCATTAGTGCCAGCGCTCTCAGATGTATATGAATTGATTCCTGGGGCTCTGAATGTTGCAGGAGCAGGGAGAGTACCAAACTAAATATAGGCATTGTGACTCTTTTGTGATTGCAAACTCACTGCAGTTGTGATTCAGCCATGAAGTTGTTTCTACTAACTCTGAATACTTTAAAAAGATAAAGCTGTTCTCTCCCCCCACTTAATAAATATGCTTAGAAAGCCAAGTGCTACAGCAGTGCCTTAGCACTCTGAAATACTTTATTTGGCTTCTAAATTTTAGCTGTCTTTATTTAGATAGAAAAGCACTCTCTTGAGTAAAAATAAAAAAACAACAGACTGGCTGCAGGTCTGTAGAGAGCTGGCTAAGCATTTGGTGAAGGCAAGCTCATGAAAAGTACTTTCCTGTTGTGAAAGCCTCATTCAATATTGAAGACTCAACAAAATGGATCGAAATGCTCCACTTTTCTCTACTTTTATTGGAAGAAACATAGGAACAAAACATTTGTTGAGATTTGCTCTTACCCCTCTGACATTAAATAGCATAATAGAGTCCCACATTCCAGAGAGAGCTATTTAGGTCACAGGGTACATGGGGGAAGAGAAAATACTAGAAACCTAAACACATTTTAAGGTTTGATTCCTTATCTTGATTTGGAATCCTGAAGATAGATAGCTTTAGAAACCTTCCTAGCGTGTCCACCAGAGATAACAAGCTCTGTGGAAATCCCTGTAAATGTGAAATTACTTTTGTAGCATAGTTGCCATTTCCAAAAAAACATTTCAATAGCTCAATTTTGTTGTACAAATCCGTAAGGTTAATCAAATTGGTTCTTGAATGACTCACAGATTTTCAATTGATTTGGGTGATTTTACTTGGAACGCAAAAAATATTCCTTACAAAAAAAAATGTCAACAGGCACTTTAGTGCCTATCAGTGTGGGGAGGTTGAAAGTAGACAATGGCCTAAAAATAAACTTTCTGGTCACACACCATCAAACCATACAATCCTTAGTTCATGAAGAATTTGGAGTTGAAAATCACCTATCATCTTTCAGAAATGCCCCCAAGTCCAAATAGGAGCCTAGGATAAAGATTAGAGGACATTTACCTGGGAATCGTAAACCTGCCAGGGATGCAGTTAGGTAGTTGGATGCAGGGAAGCTAGCTCCCTCTAGGTGGTATAATTTATTTTTATCTTGCCATGCCCAGGATTTATTTACATTGCATTGACTGCAGTATGGGTAGATGTACCAAAACTAGCTTTAAATTCAGGTAGTGCTACCTATGTAGGGTTACCATATTTCCAGTTCCAAAAATGAGCACACCTGTTGCGGGAACACCTCACTCTCAACCCACAGCCCCCTGGCCCTGTCATTGCCTCTCACTCCCAACCTACAGCGCCCCATCCCTGTTGCTGCTCCTCACTTCTGACTTGCGGACCCCTGGTCCTGCTGGTGCCCCTCACTCCCAACCCGCAGTCCTTTGCCTCCCCTGCCCAGGCTATGCTGGCAGCCCTCAGTCTCAACCTGCAGACTCCTGGCTCTGCCAGTGCCCCTCACTCCTGACTCGCAGTTCCCTGCCCCCCAGGCCATGTTGTTGTCCCTCACTTCTGACCCTCATCCCTTTGGTGCTGCCAGTGCCTCACACTCCTGACCCACAAGCCCCCCACCCCTCCCATACCCTCACTCCCAAGCCACAGCCCGACCAGCCCTGCCAGTGCTCCTCACTCTTGACCCACAGCCCCCTGCTTTCCCCAGCCCTGTTGGAGGGGGCCCTCAGCTTCCCCCATCCCAACTGGGCCAGAGTGTGGCAACTCCGATTCATGCGGGTGGCAGCATTCATGAGAGTCCAGCCCTGGTGCGGGAGGGAAGGAAGAGGAGGGGCAACTCTTACCCTGTGGCTGGGGCTCCAGAGCTGCACCAGGCAGCCTGGCCACGCCCCACTTCCCCCGGGTAGTGTCTCCCAGCCACTCCACCCTTGTGAACATGGGCACTGGCCCCTGTGCTGCCTGCCAGGCCATGGAGCTCCCTGCTGCCCTCAAAGGCCCCCCTGACCCTTCCCCCCCACTGCCTGCCCCAACTTCAGCCCCAGCCCCAGTTCCTGGTTACCACCCCCCAATGCTACCAGGCACCCATGGGGCCACACACAGACACCCCAGATAGTCCCCAAGCCCTGGCCCTCCAACCCCCACTCCCCATAGGCTTACCTGCATCCAGCTGCTGGGGCTGCTCCCACCACCCTGCCTAGATGCATGCTGGCCACGTGTGTATGCGTGCACACTTACATGTGGTACCCCACACCTTCAATCACCCTCTTCTGGCTCCTGCCAGCAAAGCAGAGAAAAACCTGGACGTTTGTTCAGATTTAAAAAAACAACAACCCCAGATGGAGATCGGAGGACCCAAAAATAGGACATGTCCAGGAAAACCCAGACATATGGTACCTCTATATATAGGTGCAGAAATCACCTGAGAAGCTGAGTAAATATTTGAGTGGTCAACCCAGGTCACTTTAAAGCTAACTTAGATAGGTCTGAAGGAAGTACAGTGTATTCCTATCTTACGCTTTTGTAAAAAGGAGGCAATATGCTGTTAATAAATACTGACATAAGAATTTGCAAGTCCCACCTTCTACTATATTGGATCATGTTCGGTACACATGCCTCATCATATGAAGTAAAGCATGCCCTCTAACATGCATATTGATTTTACAAGTAAAGGAAGCACGTTCTTTCCATGTCTGTAATCTGTGTAATAAGCCAAGGAACAGATAGAGCTGAGCCAGTCCCAAGGCCCTGCCCACACTGGGTAAATAAACTTAGGCAAGAAAACAGACAGCTGTCTAGGCAAAACTATCTTTCTGTGTCTCTGAATGTCTGGCTTGGACACTTGCTTATTCCTGATTACTTCATTTTCTGTCTTGTGTTTTCTGCCCTGGATAAACTGTTTGTCCTGACTATGTCCTTTTCCCAACCTTCAGCTTGATATTCTGGACTCAGGCTGACATCTGGCTTGACCTTGGCTTACACTCTGGTAACCCCCTGGGCTAGCATGCTCCACTGAGATTGACTGCCTATGACCCAGTCACCCTCTTACACCCTGTCTTTTGTTATATGGGTGTAGAGCCCTATTCATGGACCTCTGTCACAAGCAAAAAAATAACTATGGAGGGATGGATAAGTTTTTTTTTACGGAAACCTAGGGGTGAGATTATTCAATTTGCATGGTGCTGGTACATGGGCTGGATTTGTCCCACATGCTGGTCCTGCATTCCATATCCAGCGCATGTCCTGGAGCAGCCAGGGTGGGTAGTATATTCAGTGTGGTCCTGCAGCAACTGATCTGGGGCTGTGCTGCACATGGCAGCTGGACACATGCTAGAGAGAGCTGAAGCAGGCACTGTATGCAGCATGTGGGGCCATAGGGCACACCCTGCATTCTGTTTGTGCGGCATCTCCATGACCCATGGACAGCACCGGGACAGGTTTTGCAGACTGGATTCAGTCTGCGGGCTGTGTATTTGACATCCCTGGGTTAGAGTGGTTGTTAGCTATGTTAGCCTGAAGTCAGACAAAGCAGAGCAGGAGAAGGCACCTTGACAGCTCCTCTTTGATGTTGTAAAAACA
>NW_005841867.1:3379486-3456623 GCF_000455745.1 Alligator sinensis | reverse complement strand
AGGAATGCACATCAGGGAACTGGCTTGTGATGAGAACATGTACTAATCAATCCCCTGCCTTGCAAAAGGAGTAGAGGTCATATAGGGTATTTCTGTATGGTGCCCTCCTGGCTCTTCCAGAGGGAAGCTCTTGAGCATGCCCAGCCCACCTGCTTCCACTTTCATAACCCAGCCCTGGAAATGGGTAGTGCAGCCACTCCTTGGTTGTCCCCTGCAGCCTCTATCAAGCAATGTAGAAACAGTGCACTTGAGAGTGACTACAGGTGTGCCCCAGGAATGGCACACCTGAATTTCTGTGTGTGGCATGTTTGACTGGGCACAGGTAGATGGGGAGCTCTGAAGCGCCCTCCCAATGCTGGGGGTGCTTTATAGACAAGTCTACAGATTTACCACTGCTTTAGATCTGCTAAATTTAATAGAACTAAAATGGAGTCTTTATATGGACCCACCACAAAACTACTAGAATCATGTAATGGTAGGGAGAAATTTCCTTTTTAGGAGCCATTTAATGGTAGAAAAAAACATGCAAGGGCTTGAGTATTATTTTGAGATTAATAATATGTTTGAATTAACTAAAGACATAATTTGAGTTGCAGCCAAGAGGCTGCTCCATGGCTGCTCTGTCTGTACTAGACATTGACAAGACAACATTAACAAATTGGAAGAAAAAAAAAGCTTTCCTGGAAAAATAACACAAACATAATGGAGGGAAAAGCAATCACTTCAAAGGGGAAAAAAATTAATATATCCTTTATTGTAATTGAAAAATCTTTGCTTGATCTTTTAACACATTTTCTTTGAAAATGAAGAGAAGATTGATGCATTATAACTCTTACGTAGACTATGAAAGATGCTTCTGTACTATTTGTAATGAAATTCTGCATCTGGAAATGATACCTTCATCTGACAGCTGATTTATGAAAACCTAGAACAGCTACATTCTGACATCCTGGGCTAGGGATAGACATTACACAAACTGATTTAAGTGATCAGAAACTAGTTTAAAGCTGTAACAGAACATAAGTTAATTGCACATAACCAGGTTCAAAATGGCTGAAACTGGTTTAAGATAAGCCTGACTGAATGTAGTATTAGAATTAACTGATTTGGGTCAAACTGATTTATGCAATGTCTGTCCCAGACCCCTTCCTGGTTTAAATTAAACCATAGTCCCCCAGTATCCCAGATGCTCTGCTGGGCTGGGCTGAGTGAATCTGTGCTGTCCACGCCAGAGAACAGGTTGGCCCCACCCCTTTTCTCCCTAGCCAGAACTCCAGGGGAGACTGCAGGCACAGCAGGGCCTTTCTGGCTTTCCTCTCTGCTTGCTGCTCAAGCAGGGATCCCGCCTCTCCCCCCCCGCATCTCCCACAGCACAGACCACAGCCCCACAGACCCTAGGTATGTGGTATGCTAGCTAATGCTGAGAGAGGGGTGTGTGTGTGTGTCTCCAATTCACTGGGACAGGCAGACAGAACAGTATCTGCTTAGGGCTTTTTGGAGCTAATCAACAGGTAGCTGGTCATGTCCCTCCATTCCTTCCTTGGAAAAAGCTGTTTAAGAAGAGCTTGAACTAATGAGAGAGGCTTTCGTTTTGCTGATGGGCTGATAACACTGTGGTTTTATCAGTCCCCTGGCTGGTTTACAGCCCTGTCAGGTTTACAGACATGGAGAGGAAGATTGAAAAGCTCAGTATCGCCAACAGATGCATGCACTGCACACCCCCCATTTGCCTCAGAGTGCTAGCCTGGGGCTGGGGTGTGGCAACACTCCCGCCCCTTGAGCAGACAGTGGGGGAAAGCCTAGGACAGTAGGGTGGGCGTTTAAACCCCTCCCTAATCAGAGCATCCTGCCTGGGCCTGGCCATGCCCCCCCTCAGCTCAGCACTCTGGAAGAGAAGGGAGGGCTGCTCTAGTGCACCCCGGCTTCTAGCCTGAATCACTGTAGGCATATGCCTGCATTTCTAGAATGAAGAGGGAATGTCTAATCAGCCTGTGTGAATAGGGAAGTATTCAATTCGGATTTGGCTGATTTGGAGGACAGTGATTGGACTTGGTGATTTGAATCATTGTCCCCATTCACTTCAGCTGAATCAGAATCAGAGATTCAGCACTGATTCAGAGATTCAGATCGACTGGGGAGAGGCAGGCACAGCTGGGCGGCTGCAGGTTCTCCCATGGCTCCATCAGATATGCTGCTGTAGCCGGTGAGTGTGGGGCTTTTTTTTTTTAAGTGTTGGGAGGCTGGGGCTGGGCAAGGGATGGGGCCGGTCAGGGCAGCCATGGGGCAGCTGCCATGTGGGAGCCAGGTGGGGGGGGCAATACCTGCTGCCCCCCACTGCCCTGCGCTGCAAGGGGGGGGGCAGCTCTGCCATGAGCCCTCAGAGGCCCTGATCCCCACTGCTGCAGCCAGTGAGTGTGGGGCTTTTTATTTTTTTTAAAGTGCTGAGAGGCTGGGGCCGGGTGGGGGATGAGGCCGGGCAGAGCAACCCTATGGGCTTCTTCCGCGGCTCCCCCACCTGGGGAGAGGCAGGCACAGCCAGAGGAGCTGTGAGAGAACCTGCAGCCTCTCAGCTGTGCCTGCCTCTCCCTGGCCGATCTGAATCTCTGAATCTTTCTGAATCTTTTCTGAATTGATTTAGAGGCTTCAGATTTGATTTGAACATTTTAATGGGTCTCCCAGTTCAATTCACATTAGGAGATTCAGCTGCTGAATCGGGCCAAATCTCCTCCAAATTGAATTGGTAACTGAAGTTTTGCACAGCTTTAAAGTCTTATCTCCTAATCAGTGCAAGCTTTACAGGTTAGACTTACCTGCAAAGACTGAATCAATTCATGCTTGGTCTTTTTGAATGTCTGTCCCTAGCCCTAGGGTAAAAGGAAAGGGCACTTCCATCCCAAATTTAGAGTAAAAGAGCTTAATCTGTTGGGTGGGGTCCTGGAATAAAGAGAGAATGCACCTGTCTCTTCTCAAAAGAATCACTTTATTGGAAAGCTAAACAAAAGTTTAACTAGCATTCAGACCCATTAATGGGAATGCAAAAAGCATACGCCTGGGAGAAGGAGCATAAGCTGCACCCCAGGATGTATGAGTTTTTGCTGGATTCCTCAGTTCTCCACATCCTTAAATCCTCCTCTTCTTCCCAGGGTTTACACCAACAGATCTACAATCATTAATAACATGAATCTATCTGCCTACACTTTGGGTATGTGTTAAAAAAAAAAGGGATGATCACGAAGACATCTTCAGCTAAGTGAAGAATTTGTAAGATTCCACATTCATTGTTTAACAACTCTTAAACTATTATGGTCTTCAGAGGTTATCAGGTTTTGACTCAACACTGAATACCACTCCTTATGGTAATGAGTTTCAGTTGCCTTGTTTGTGTTTCTGTGGTCAAACACCTTAGGCAGTGTTTTCCTTTTTAACTTAGCAAAAATTATATCTGGTCTTGCAAACCTGTCTTTACACAAAATAATTTAGATTATTTTACTTATACAGCAACAACATGCAGTTCCTATCTTTGTATAATGGATGATACATACAGGATGCCATGGCCTCTAATGTGCTCCTTAACAAGGGTATATTTTCAAAATTCGGCACACCCTAAATTTTTAAAATAGCTTGGTGATTTCTGGAGATGTAACTAGTGCTCCGGTGGTGATAGCATCTATACACAATTACTGAGATCAGGGAGACCAGGATGCAGGATTCTTCCCTTTCATACGTGTGTCCCCAGCACTGTGCTGTATAACCAGGTCACCTCTGGTTTGCACAACCTAGTCCCAAAAATCTTTCAGTTTTGGCTGCCCAGTGACAGAACATTAACAAGAAGGTGCAAGGTGCCTCTCTCCAGACTGTTGTAATCACCAGGTTATGGGGCACCTGGGTGTGTTCTAACCAGTAAGCTATTTTGCAATAGGTGGATGCCACTACCTTCTCCTGCTTTGGCTGTATTTGAGTGACAGTGCTGTTGCACTTTGTACTGAATTGTCTACGTTAGGTGTATTCTGAAGGTTCCTTTGAGGGACTCCTAGAGTGTTTAGGTGTTGTACCAGTTCCAGTACAGATCACAACAGAGCTTCATCAGGAGTAAGGCCCTAACTACATAGAGAGAAGCCTAAGTAAAGCATTTTAGGATTTTTACAGGACAATATGTAGGTTCTAAATGAAGTTAGGTGCCAGGGGGTTTTATAGTCATTGGAATGGAGTTGATTTGGTTTACATTTTGTGATTTGTGCCATCTAAATCCTGCTTAGGTGTTGAGTTTCAATCTGCCCTTAAGTGACTTGTCCAAGGTTACCTAAGTTTAGTAGTACAGCTATGTCTCAAATTAGTACATTATAGTATGCAAGTGTCCCTCCCCACCACCAGGATTCTTCTGTATATCTTTGTATGTCACTGAATATGAGGGTAAATTTCAAACATATTTAATGCAATAAAATGTCAGACTGTACAGTAGCATAATTTCTTGTACCATAATCTTGTTGAGATCTTGGACATAAACTACAGTGGCCTCTATATAAAGTACAGGAGTGAGGATTTTCTTCTTTGTATGTTAATAATGGATAGGAAAAATACTAAAATAACAATTTTATTCAAAATTGTCTATCAGACAATATCAACATAGTTTTAAGCTTTATTGGACTAGAAGCAAAACCATTCTAAAACTGCACTGCAATTAAGGTACGTTTGTTGTGAATACTTCACAGGAGTCAGCAGGTGGAAAGAACAGAGAGAAATACTTCTTAGGGTGTTTGTGAAAGTGAGTTTACATAACACTAACTTTTAAAATTCTTTTATGAAAAATCTAATGTTTCTTTCTCTACCTGAAGCCTTCTAAGGAACACTTGATTTGAATTTGAACAAAAATACAGTGGTCAGAAGGTGGTCAGAAGAAAGGTGATAATGTTTGCGAGCTTATCATAGGGATTGTTTTAAGTATCTTTTAAAATCCAAAAACAGTCTGCATACAGTGTTGTTCAGAGAGGCACTGCAGGACAGAATTGCAATGTGCAGCTCTTGAGTTCTAAGTGCTTTGCAAAGTACAAAAACTTGGCTAGATGTTTTTTGACACACAATCTTACCAGTTAAGGATTAGACTTCCTTATGAATAATAAAAATATCCAGGGTTATAACAATGTTTTGAAAACCTTTATGGAAGGTTTGAAATGGATATACACCTTCCTGCTTCAGGGCACAGTCCAACCTCTGGTTATTGAGGGCTCCGATGGAAACATTTCCTTGAAGTTTGAAGTTGTCCCATAATTGTCCATAGCACAATTTCTTACACCTTCATAGAAAAGCATCTGGCACTCTGTTGGTGGTGGGACACTGCATTAGATGGATGACTGCTAGTTTGATTCAGTGTGGCAATTCCTATGCAGCTAGATCATCTGCTCCCTCTCTCACGATAGTTTGGATTGCTCTGCATTTGATCCAGGCTAATTTTAGTTTACTTCAGTTTGCCTGAGGACAGCTGAACCAATGAAGGAAGAAAATGAGACTTTCCTTCACATCGTTACTGGTATAAATGAATTCTGTAGCCCTCTACATTAACTGGAGTAGCAAATGAAAGTCCCCCTTCACCCCTAAGGAGAAGCATCAGGCTTGCTTCCTGATAAGTGGGAATCTGTCTGTATCCCTTGTTGGGACACAGGGCATAGCCCACTAGCCCCCAAGCAATAGCATGTGGCAGAAGGTTGCTAGAGGGGTGGGGAACCTTCACCCGGTCTGGGAAAGTCCCAGTTGCTGAGGCAATCTCTGACCTCTTGCCAACAGACCCTTGGCTATTAGGTCTCAGCTACCCCTAAGATATCAACTGAAGTCTTAAGCAGTAGTGCTAAACACAAACTGAAGAAAACCACTAGCTTGGAAAACTTGCAAGAAAACTGGTATATTAAATATAAATGTTATCAGGCAATAAAACACGAGGCCCTAATTAGAAAAATCAGTTCGCTTTGAAGGGGTTCCAGTGGAAACCCCTTCAAATGACCAGATAAACAGGCTGTTGCTAACAGCCCAGTGTATACATTGCTGAAGGTGTCCTACAGCAATATGCAACAACAGCGACATCTGGTGTCCAGAGCTCATATGGCAAGATCCAAACCTCTGGTTACATGATTTATTTATAGACAGGATGGAGGACTTTACCTAAATGTTTCTAAGCAGGAATCACCCTTCAGCTCTTCCTAAATCAGCAGTTCCCAATCCGTAGTACAGGTACCACCAGTGGTATGCAGACAACCTGTCAGTGGTACGCGTTAACAGGTTTAGTATAATTATTTTATATGACAAAAACTTGCTGGTGGTGCTTAAAATTGAACTGAAAAACTTGCTGGTTGTGTATCATTTTAGATTGGTGGTGCGCAGTCTGTCAGGGTTTGGGAACTGCTGTCTTAGATGATTCCATTTTATTCAGGCCTCGCTTCTTATCCATACCAGGCCCTACATGTTGTTACCTATGTCCTACTGCAACCATATTCCTATTCAGGATAACAGTCTGGGTAGCAGCTGTTACCATGTCACAGTGATGTGGGTCTTGCTATATCTCTGTAATTTAGTTATAGTAGTACCTCAAATGGCCCTGTCTGTACAGCACTTTGCACACAGTTCCTGCTAAAGGAGGTTACAGTTGTCAAAATGGTCTCTCGTTTTCCCCCCTTACCTACTTTCAACTGTCTTTTCAGGTTTTCTCTGTTGTTCTTGTCCCTAGCCACCTGTGTCTTTAACCCCGAACCAATCACAGATCCAACCTCAAACCTAGCTGGAATAACCAGCCAATTCAAGAGGCAGTTGAAAAATGTGGTTCTCCTTCAGGTTTTATTTGTCCGGAATGCAAACTCTTCTGAAGTAAGTCAAGCTCATTAGCCTGCTCTATGTGGATATTTGTCACAAACTTAAAGGATTTTACATGTAGAAGGTGGAACAACTAGTACTGGTTTACTAAAATATGCATCTTTTTATTTGCATGCTACTACTCCTGTTCCTGAGAAGTCTGTTAATTCAGTTTCTAATGTTCTTGAGGTCTGAAGGTGTCAACCACTTCCCCCAGAAGAGCATCCATAATTAATAATCATGCGCATGGTGAGAGAGAACTCTTCTTTAGATTGAGGAAAATTCATAATTTTATCTCTCCAATCTTAACAACTGTACAACACAAAACAAGTGCCTATTTTTAGGCAATAGTTTAATATTTCAACATTTAATATTTCAAGATGTATACAGTATTTCTTCATCTCTTCACATTGCTGCTCCATTCCTGGACCCTGGAATATGTAGTGCCTAGTATTGCAACACTAGGTTAAAGAAGTGGCTTCAGGATCCTTTGTGCCTTTCATCAAGACAACTCCATTGCTGAGGCTCACTTGCACCAGGGGCCTCCCAGGCTCCGAGTGCCTTCAGATTTCCACCTAGTGTGCAATTAGCTGGCATGGTTGGCTGAAATACTTGTCCCATGTTGGGAACTGAATCTCTTAGAAATTCCTCTCCAGCACTCTGTGAGTTATATTTTTCAGCTTCAGGACTCTCCATTTGGAACAAATTGTTGGCCTGCTTCTCTGTTTCTGAGAAAATAAATCCATCTTTTTTAGCAAAAATGGATTTATTGTTTCTGAGACCATATTACGTAGCATGGTAAGGCTTTCACTGTGAATGCATTGTGTATACAAAGCACAATGTTAAGTCAAATGTAAAAATGTAAGTAACTTGGACATGCAAACGTAATAAGAATGTATTTACCCAACAGAAAACTAGGGGTAAATTTTATAGCAGAGAGTTTTACTAGTGAGATGTGGTAACTTTTGTGAAAATATTTTTAAAAAGTGAGATGCGCAAAATGGAAAATAGGAACAAGAGCCAATCGAGATTTTGGAAGTCACCATGTAAGTATTATTTTAATTTTAATACACTATGGCTTTAGCTACATGAGTACTAAATGAGAAAATATGAATCTGTAGTTATACTTTCCTTTGTGTTCTAGATCGCTTCAGTCAAAGTAGTTCACCAATTCATTTTGTAGTGTGGTTGTGACATGAAGAAGTTGGCTCAGACTTCCTGTCTGGGAATAGATCGGCTAGGCTGCAGTACCACAGAGGAGGACCTGGGGGTTACAGTTGACCATAAACTTATCAGCTAAAAGGTGTGCTCTTCTTGCGAAAAAGGCCAACAGCTACTGAGTTGTATTAACAGAACGGCACTTGCAAATCAAGGGAAGTGATTCAGCTCTATTAAGCACTGGCAAGCACTTAGCTGGAATACTGTGTCCAGTTTTGGGCTCCACACTTTAAGAAGGGCACGGACAGACTGGAAAGAATCCAGCAGAGAATGATAAAAATGGTTAGCGGTCTAGGAAGCATGCTGCATGAGGAAAGGCTGAAAGAACAAGGGTTATTTAGTCTGCAGAAGAGAAGAAGGAGAGTGGGATTTGATAAGTCTTCAAATACCTGAAAGGTGATTACAGAGTAGACAGAGACAAGCTATTCTCTGTAGCTGTAGGGGACAAAATTAGGACCAATGGCCTGAAGCTGCAGAGGGGGAAATTTAGATTGGTGACTTGGAGATACTTTCTGACTATGCGGGTGACCAAGCATTGGAACAGGTTACCTAGAAAAAGTGCGGAATCTCCATCCCTAGAAACTTTCAAAACCAGGTTGGGCAGACACTTAGCGGGGATGGTTTATTCAGGGACAACCCTGTCTTGAGCAGGGGGCTAGGCAAGATGACCTTGTGAGCTCTCAGCCCTACTTTCTTATGATTCTATGAACCTATAATTAATATTAATTAATTGTAATCAGCAGGGAAGTCCTTGTTTAGACTGAAGCTTCAGAGTTTCTTCCTCAATACCTGTAAAACGTGGAAACAATAGCCTGCAAAATATAAGCTTATATTTCTGTTCCTTCAGATCAAAACATGCATATGCTTCTCCTGTTTGGCACATGTAGGCTTTGTGAATTTTTTGATTAATGCTCCTTCTGTTGCAGATCGCATCTCTGCTTTGGATCTCTTTGTATTTTGAACAAAAGTCTTGGAATTTCTGCCTGTGCTAGCTTTGCAAAGAAAACCAATAGTTGATTGATTCAAAGGTGCCACTGTTTTCCTGTCTACAAAGGAACTAGTGGCGCAAAATCTAGTGCTGGCTGATGAAAACAGGAGGTAGTAGACATTTCCTCCTGTACAATAGCTGCCAGGTTAATCTATTATCTTCTAGAGCACACCTAGTTAGAGAACATCTCCATTCTACTTAGTTACCAGCTTAGTTATCATAGTTGGAGCTTGTGTATTAGTGTATTTAAGATTCATTTTAACAGCCAGATTTAATGGATTTGCTGTTGGATCCCATGTTCATAGTGGCATAGCTGCCCCTTAGTCTTCACATCTCTCTCCATGATCCAGAAAGCGCCCATGCCCAACAATCTGCTTATAAATTTCAGTGTAGGCATGCTGATTTCTGTTGTGAAGGCCTAGGTCCTGTGCTTTGGAAGCATTGGTCAGAGGGCAATCAGACTGATGCTGGTTGTTGGTCAAGGAAAGAAAAAGATAAGTTTTTTGGAAAGCATTGCAGATCTATAGTAGATGGGTAATTATGAAGCCAATCCAATCAATACAGTTTTTCTGTTTTGACAGGAGTGGTGCAAAGGATCAGGACTCAGATAACTAATAATTGCTCACCGTGGATTCACTTTACAACAGAGGTTTAAGCAGGCATTGTGAAATTTCTTTCTATGTTTCTTCCAGACAGACTGACCTGGGGCTAGTCCTTGCGGGCCAAATAAGCAGACTGCTTTGGGCAGTCATCAGGTAACTATGGAATAGCCATGGAAAATGGTTTTGGCTTTTGTTGTTCCATTATGATGTTGCCTTCCTAATGGGCACTAAAATGATCGGGCTGATAAGATACAGTCTCAGGCATGGTGTAACCAGGTTCAGGCTTCAGGGGTGACTGATGTCCCCTGGTGGCCACACAACCCTTACCCAGCTGTAGCTTTAGGGTGCCCCCCTTACTCACCCACCATGCTTTGATGTAACTATTTGATTGGAAAGGAGACTGCCTAATGGGTCCTAGAGCAAGCCCCAGTTCCTCTCGATGCCAGCTAGCTCTTTGGGCTCCAGCTGGTCTCCATCCTGTCCTTGATAGGTGAGCCTTGATGGTCTGTCAGTGCCCATGCGCTTCCCCAGGGCACCTGTTAGTCTTAAGGCCTCTGACCTCCCCTACAGCCATGTCCATACCTCACAGGTGTTACCAATTAATGATTTCATTGGGTACTTGGCCCCAATCCAATACCAGGCCACCTCAGGCCTTTACACCCTTGTTAGGGTCTCAGCCCCTTTTCTCTTGCTGGTTCCCTTAACCCAGGTCCACTGTGCTGGAACTGGTTCAGGTTCTAGCCCATGACCACCTAATCCAGCTTTGTCTTTGTCCTATCCTGTGCAATATACTTACTGAGCCTGCTTAGGCTCCTGGGCCCCCTGGCCCTTGTCTCTGTCCCTTTCATGCACATGATCTCCTGGCCATGGCTCCATCCTTTCTGGGCACTGGGCCCCCCTGGCCTTTGTCCAGCTCTTGTCTAAGCATGGCTTCAGCCTTCGTTTCTCTCTTTCTCTCTGTCTGTCTAGGCTTCAATGTCTCCCTCAGGTCTAAGCCCTGAATCAAAGCCCCTGGCAGGGGTCTAAGCATTGGTGTGCTCTTAGTACCCACTATGAGTTAAACCCCCAGGCACCTGGCCGTGGCCTCCTTTGAGTCCCCTTTCCACCATGCTCAACCCACTGGTAAACACTGTAACAAAGGAGTAAGCCTTATGACTAACATAAATGAAACCCCCTCTATGTCCAAACATAAACCATGACTATTTGTATCACAAGGCTTCCCCTTACTTCCTCAAGATAGCCCCGGTGCCAGCTAGAAAAGCTCTTGCAACCCCTTGCAGTACAGCTCTTGCCTCAGCTGCCTCCTGGGCCAGACTGATCCTCCTGGCTCAGGGTCTCTCTGGTCCTGTCCCCTTCCGGTCAGGTGCCTCCCTGAGCTGCTGCAGATGTTTCCTGGTTCAGCTTGCCAGCTCAACCCCAGGATGCTTTACTGCTGCTGGTCTCTTCAGTGCTCCTATTTTGTCTCCCATGCAGGGCTTTAGCCCCTGATGCTATTGCAGCACAGCTAGTTCTGCAGTAAAGGCTTGTATCAGGTAAATCCTTGATTACTGGTTTCCTGGCAGCATAATGATCAGCTTTCCCTGTCTGGGGATCTCTGTGCCTTCACCTTTAAAGTAACAGGAGCCTTCGACTTTCTGTTACACATGGTCACTCAGCTGTAGCTCATACTCTGACATCTCAGTGTGAATGACTTCTTTGTGTGGGCACGTGGCATGTTAGAGTCCTGGGGACCATCAGTGTTCACAGTGAAGTTTTAGACCAGATTGTCATTCTTGAGGTCCATAAAACACTAACTGATACTGTCAAGCAGTTCTCTGTCCCTGCATCTTTGCAACTTCCTCAGCATATCTTCACTTGCCAGTATGAACTGAGCATTGCTTTCCAGCATATGGATTGAAGCCTTGTGAGTAGGGCTAATTAATGCACATGGAATCCTGTGCTAACCTGGCTATACCGCTTCTGGTACCTGAGCTACCAGTACACTGTGCCCATAGATGCCCTGCAGCCCAGAGAGCGGTAGGGTGAGGGCCTTATGGCTGTCCTGTCTTGCCTGCTGTGGACTGCCTGCCTGTCTTATTTTCAGTGTCACTGAAATGATAAACTGCATCTTCCTCCAATTAAATGCTAAGTGCTCCTACCCATAAATTTCAGGACAACTGATATTTGGACGGTTGAAGTGGGAACAAATTGTCAAGATAGCTTAGTCTGCAAGAACAAGATTAACAACAGCTTTGTCAAACAGGGTATACCCCACATGTATTCTCCAATGTAATATTACTTGTTAAGTAAGGCTGGGAGACATGTGGCTAACTGCATCTTTTCAGTTTTATTGTAGGAACAAATGGCACGATTATTTTCACTAAAGTGAAGTTATTTGCTGCATGCCTTAAAAGCACTTTTCAGAAAGGCAGATTAAGAGACATAAATATTACTAATCACATTTCATAGTGTGAACATAAGTGCATTACATCTCTTTTCATAGAATTTGTTATTCTTACTTGATTCATGCAAATAAGGTATACATTTAAAAAGTAAGCATTAACAAATAAGTTAATATCTGACAACAAAAGACATTTTCCTAATCGTACCTTACATATTTCTTACATGTTCTATTTTTAATGGCCTGTTTTTCGTATTTATTCTGTAAGGTTTTTGAGTTGGAGAAATTAATTTTCCTATATAATTGCACATAAGGCCCAACACATCATAAAGTACAAAAGTAATCTAAATAAGGTCTTTATTTTAATCTTGTTAATATAAAGCAATCTATATGAAAATAGCATGAGATTAAATTCATCGGCTTTAGCAGAATATATTTTTTCTTTTTAAAAATTGAATTAATTTTATTAAGAAAATGTTTTCTTAATTTTAAATTATTGTAAGTTTGTATTAAAAAAATCTTAATTTTTACATAATATTTTAGTAATGACAGTTATTCACTGTTAATTTTATTGAGGTAAGTTTATATAAGAGAAAAACATACTAGATTAAAGAGATCAGTTCTAAGAAGCTGGCAAAATTTTAAACTCAAGAAGATTAATCTAAGAGTCTAATGTTAAACATGTATCATGTTCCTGTTTATTAATGAAGACCATAAAAATATATGAGTACATTAGGTACAATTTGATTTATTGCTCTAGAGGAGAAAGTGAAGTAGATTGATTAAGTGTTAAAATCTTTGGACTGGACAACCAGAGCTAGTTGGTATTTTCAAAATTATGGTGTTTCTGCTGCTCAAAAGCACACAAAT
Organism: Alligator sinensis; assembly: GCF_000455745.1. Taxonomy (NCBI): domain Eukaryota; kingdom Metazoa; phylum Chordata; order Crocodylia; family Alligatoridae; genus Alligator; species Alligator sinensis. Next base: position 3,443,731 of record NW_005841867.1, on the reverse strand, counting down.
AACTTAACTGCACTTTTGTGCTTGTTCAACCTTTGTTACTGCCTTGTCATTGAAGTTCCTTTCTGGTTGCCCACAAGCCTTCTGGCTGCGAGCAACCAGCTTTATTTCTTTCTGTCCACACCACATACCATGTGCAAAAGAACTAGTAGACATGTACAACAGGACGTTTGTGTTTTGCATGGGGCATAAGAAGTGTAGGCCACCGGTAGACAATAGGATTTCTCCTGTGATATTGTATCCAGCCAGCCCACAGAAGATTAGACTGGGTAGAAAGAGACTTGGCAAGGAAAGGACTAATGGCCTGAGAATGAGAGCTGAAGAAAAGAGCTGGCAGAGTTTAATTTGTACTTGAGCCACTCTTACCTAGTAATCTATGGGTGATCTCATTCCATCTTGTTACCTCATTTGTTATCTCTTTACTGGTGACGCTTAAATCCATGTGTCCTGCTGCCCTTTGTCCAGTCCTACATCTTAAACCATCCCTGACACATTAATAAATGACTAACCAGCAGTTCACACTCAACATTTATAAAGATGAGGCTAGGAAAATACATTACATCTGTTGCTGGACAAGTCATGCCTATATTTGTCCCAGAATACAAAAATCTCAGGATTGGCATGTACATGCATTACCCTTTTAATCAGGTTTTAGCGAGCTGCTAAATGCACTGCTGTTTTTCTGCCATTGATTTAGTGATGCAATTGCAGGACAACCATTCAGATGCACTTTGTGATGTCCTAGGATAAATTGTTAGTACTTCTTATTCTGTGAACCTTTTTATGATTTATCCTGGGACAATGAACACGACATCTGAACAATTGCATTTTGTCCCAGATTAAAATGGTTATCCTGGGACAAATGCAACATCTGTTTGTAGTCTAAACTCCATCTTTTCCCATCTTAATCCTCTTACCGCTGCCGTTTTCTATTGTTTTTAACAACAGCATTCAGACTCACAAAGCAGAAAGATTCAACTCCTCCCTTCTTTCCTTCATGTCCTATTTAGGCTGTGAGTAAAGCTATGTTTATAGTGACGCTCTGACAAGCCTGGGATTGTCATCAAGGAAATAAGCCCTGTCGTCTCATTCTGTCTGCGGACACTGGACCAAGAATTAGACAGTGTATAGAGATGAATGTGGTTCTGAGCACATCCTGTTGCCACTCAGGTTCTCTGCTTTAATACCCAAGAAGAAAATTCACTGAGGATAAAGACACTTATTCTAAAGATTAATCCTGATGTCCTTATACAGCTTGCAAAGTGCAGCCTTGCAACCCAAAAACTTGCCCATGAGCTACTTTGCTTGTGACCTTCTCTCAGACCTTCTCCATGTTTCATAAAAAGACCTGCAGGATTTTTTCTCACTGCTGAAATGTCTCTAAATGAAATGCAATCCTTAAATGCTTCTCTCCCATTTTATTCCATCTCTGTGCATATCTAAGAGACAATAATATCTACCCATTAGAATTAAAATGGTCCTAGCTGCAATTAAGTTAAACTGCTTTGTACTTTAACTTATACAATGTTTATTTTCATCTGCTTGCAAGTCAGTGGAATGTATTGAGAAATCTACATGGTTATCCTTGGTGACAACTACAGTACAATATGCAGTTGTTTCCATCTAGGAAAGCATAATCATTTCCACCATCTGTTTTTACCCTGAATTGTAGGATTTTGTCTGTCATACCACACTAAAATGCTGACAATCTAAAGCATGCCCTGAATATTTTCTCTTGTTCTTATCATGCTCAAGCAGACTTGTATGTAATGTTTAGTTTATCACCACAAATTGAAATGGATGAGCTGATTCAAAAACATCATTCCTATGTTTAGAATATTTGCATTACTTCTCAAAAATGATTTCTATTAAACCAGTTCCTCATTAGTATACAGACTCAAAAAGCATTGGTTTGAAAATTAAACAATATACAAAATACCACATCCATATGCTGTGTTTATCTACAAATATTAGTAACAGCTGTTGAACACAATCTGTGTGTGTATTGAGAAGAATTCAAATACAGTTGAAGCCACTGTATAACTGAAATTTTCCCTTTTTGTTCAACTGAATATCAGTTAATCAGCGTCTAGTGTTGCCTTGTTTTAGAAAGACTTGATCTTGAGAAGTCAGTGTTTTTACTTATTACCTTGTTATTTTCTAGGTGCTTATAAATCAATAGCTTGATGGTATACTGCAGTACCTTCTGTGTATTGGACTTAAGAGTGACCAGTCTGTAATTCCCCAAATTCACCATTTTCCTTCATCTAAAGTTAAGCACTATATTTGCTTTTTTCCAGTCTTCTTGGGCCTTGCCAGGCCTCCTCTTAGTTTTCTCTTGCCTTCACATGTAGAGACAGTTCAAGGGATATTGGAAATATTCTGTCAGGAAATGCAGCTTGTAACTCACTATAAAAATAGTCACTCTGAACCATCTGAAAGGAAAAAGTGTTTGGTGTTTAACACACTAGCTAAGTGTGCAAAGCATTGTACCTTGCTAGTGGCTAGACCACTTAAGGTTTAAAGCCAGCTGCTGCTGACCTAATGACCACTAAACAGACTGTTTACATACATAGCATAATGAACAGTCTCAAATGTTCAGAAGCTTTTCACATCTGTCTGCTTGTGACTAAGTTTGTTGCATGTTAGCACTGACTAGAGTCATTTAGGCCATTCTGGAATCTGCACATTATCAGTTCACTAACAGGAGAAGACTTCTTTAGCAGGAAGGTGAGAAGATAAATTGCATACCTGTTCTTCCTAAGGCCCTCAGGCAGGGGTGGTGGGGGAAGAATAAGTGGTTTTTAAGGTAATTAAGTAGGTTAGTATAGATGGGACTGAAATCCAGCAATTTGTTGACAAAAAACTTACAAACATCTTGAGTGTGAGTGTATGACTGTAGCATGGTGCCATCTCCAGGGGTGGCCTCTTTCTACCCTGCTTGGTCTCTGGAAACAGTTACCCTTTTGCTTGCCTGCTACATCTTGATGTATTTTAAAACTATAAAAGGGAGGCTGCCCCAGGGCTTCCCAGACCTGATCTCCCTCTAATGACCACTAGGTGTCTGTGGTCCTTGCCTTAAGGGCTAATTGTGTGGCTCTGTTCTGCCCGTATACCACACCTCAGACCTCGCAGATGGTACCCTTTTCTGATGTTCTCCCTTTACACCCTTGTCCCAGGGGAGCTCGGGTGGCAGGAGGACCCCAGGCCGAAAGAGAGCCCCACCTACCTTTCATAGAGCCTGAAGAGCCGGAGGAGAGGCGCACAGCGAAACCACCAGTGAGGGTGATTAGCCGTGCGTATATACAGATGCGGCTGAGCAGCGTGGGTGGGAGACGCCGCCCGGGAGAGAGAAAAAGCGGCCCCGATGATGCGGTGGGGCGGCTGATGTGTGGAGGCTGGAGGGAAGAGCCCTCACATGGAGGGAATCAGCCGCTGCGCCCGGCAGCGTGGAAAGCCGGGGGCGGAGCCAGGAGAGGCTCCGACGGAGCCGACAGCAGAGCCGGCAAGGAAGCCGACTGTAACGCAGAGAGTCGAGCCGGCAGGGAAGCCGGCTGCGACACCGGAGGCAGAGCCGGTTGGAGAGCCGGCTGAGACGTCAGCCGCAGAGGCGGCAGGAAAGCTGTGAGCAACACCGACAGGGGACTTAACAGGTACACCTGCAGCAGAGCCAGCAGCAGCACCAATGGAGGAACCAGAAGGCAGGAGCCCAGAGAGCAGCGTCGGGGCAAGCCGGCGCTGAGACCCAGGCATGAGTCTGCATGGGAGCCTTGGAGAAAAGATAGCGAGAGGGCGTATCCAATGGGGCCCCATCGGGCTGCACAGGAGGGCGGCCAAAGACCCGGAGTGGGGTTAGACAGTGGCCCTCTGCAGCCCATAGCGGCCTCAGGAAGAGGCGGGGACTTAACACCCCAGCGGGGTGAGCTGCTAGCGGGGTGGAACCCGAGCCCAGGGCAATCCATGCGGCCCAGGGGCCAGAGGCACCCTTTTGGGCCTCTCGGCCCAGTAGTTTAGAGGCCTTAGTTATCACGGTGGTGGTCAGGCACGTCACGTCACAGGGTGTTTAGTATAGGGCGATAGGGAGTCCTATTGGAGGGACTAGGCTGTGGGAATTTGTGGACCTTACACCAGGCCCGAAGATGCAGGCACGCGGCTGGCAAGCCATAGGCAGAAGTTGGGGAGGAGCCGAGGACACCAAAGGGGCCCGAAGACTGGCAGCCCAAGGTGGCGAGTGGCCGGGGTGTAGGGGAGGTTGGAGCTCCATGAGTGCCTGCCGGAAGGCGCAAGGATCCGGGAGGCTGCCCCGAGGGGGAACCCCTCCACTGAAGCAACATACAAAGTCATGGCAGGCGAGTTAAGGGGCCCCCCTGACGTCAGCAGGGGTAGCCTGTGGGGTCCACCCGCGAGCCCAGGATGGACACGATCCTTAGTCCGGGTGAAGGCCGCGCAGGAGCGCTTAGTCAAACGGAGGCGGGCACAACCCTCTTAGCCCCTTCTATGAGCTCTCAGACCCCCTGGCCTCACTCTTGGCTTCTCCACAGGCCCCTGGACCCCCTGTCCCACTGTCTCTCAGCCCCTTTCTGGGCCTTGGACATGTTTGGCATCCTCCTTTTGGTCCCACTTTCCCAGCCCTCTTTGGGCCTTGGACCCTCTTGGAATCCTCTTTTATGGTCCCACTCTCTTCAGCCCCTCTCACGCTCATACCTCGTAGAAGACACTATTCATTATCAAGCTGCATTTCTCTGTCCACACCCGGACACTTTGCCCTTCTTGGCTATTCCTGTGTGTGGCCTTGGGTCCCTCACTCTAATCCATGGGCAGGCAATTATTTCATGTGGAGGGCCATTTACTGAGTTTTGGCAAGCCATTGAGGGCCACATGACAGGCAGCCAGGGGCAGATAAATATTGATTTTCTAAATTTTTTAGGGGCCCTGCAGGATGGATAGAATGGCCTGGCAGGCTGCATCCAGCTCGCGGGCCGCATTTTGCCCACCCCTACTCTAATCCCATCTTTCCTTTGGAACTCAGCTAATGGATCCTCTGATCCCCTTTTCTCTCTGGGCCCTTGGATACTCTGATCACACTTCCTGTCCCTATTTGGACTCTGGGATCATGGATCCTCTGTTCCCTTCCTATCTCTGTGGGCCCTTGGATCCTCCAATCCCACTCCCTGTCCCTCTCTGGGCCCTGGGCTCACGGATCTTTTGATCCCTTCCTTGGCTCCTCTAAATGCTTGTCTGTTGGAGTGCACTCCCCTAGCCTTCCCCTGCCACAGGGTAACCCACAAGGCAGTAGAAATGGGGTCTGTCCTCAGTACAACTTTATAGCGACTGCCTTGCCACAAGCAGTCCTATCATTGCGATTGCAAACTCCAGCAGGGTGCAGTTTTCGTCTTACTCAGGACTATCTCCTGGGTTATCCTGCCCCATCTCTTTGCCATTGCTCAGCTACAGGTCTCTGGACCCCTTGGCCAGAGTTACACTCACCTCTCTAGGATTATCCTGTTCTGGCAGTCCCCAGCGGTGGCCCCTTCTGGACCTTTAGTGCCTCCTGGGCCCTGGCTTCATTTAAGGCCAGTTGAGACTTTGGAAAAGGCCTCCGTAAAGCTTGGATGCATTTCTGGCCACTTACTCTTAAACGGCCAGGTGGGATGACAGTCTTCCTAGAGCCTCACAAGTTGAAGTTTTGGAAATTAATTCTCTAATTAATTAATTAATTAAGTCTCTAATTAAAAATGTGAACAATTACAGAACCAACAGGATATTGCTGTCCTGGATAAGTGGCCATTTCAGTTCATATCAGAATGATATTGCCTATTGTTCAATGTTGCAGTATACGTTATGGTATCTTTTTTGTGGAGTGGAGGGGATCTGACATCCCAGAACCTGGTTTCATCCCCTCCCCACCCGGTCCAACACATCATCCAGCTCTTTCGCAGCCCCACCTCACTTCTAGTCTTTTGCCTGCCACAAGTTTGATGTTAGTTTGCTTGTCATAGAAGGTGATCCCTGGGGCCAGGAATAACCTCACTGGTCATAGTTTCATAGTTGGTAGGGTTGGAAGGGACCTGAGCAGATGAAGTCCAACCCCCTGCCATGGGCAGGAAAGGATGCTGGGGTCAAATGACCCCACCTTGGTGTCTATCTAGCCTCCTTTTGAAGACCCCCAGGGTAGGAGTGAGCACCACTACGCTTGGAAGTTGGTTCCAGATCCTTGCCACCCTGACTGTGAAGTAGTGCCTCCTGATATCTAGCCTGAATCTACTCTCCATCAACTTAGGGCCGTTATTCCTTGTTACTCCCAGTAGTGCTCGGGGGAACAGGGAATCTCCCATTGCCTGCTGGTCCCCCTTGGTCAGTTTATAGATTGCCACTAGATCCCCTCTCAACCTTCTCTTGTGGAGGCTGAACAGGTTCAGGTCCCATAGCCTTCCCTCATAGGGCCTGCCTTGCTGCCCCCTGATCATGCGAGTGGCCCTACTCTGGACCCTCTCAATGATGTCCACATCCCTCCTGAACTGCGGCGCCCAGAACTGGATGCAGTACTCCAACTGCGGCCTGACGAATGTCATATAGAGGGGGAGGATCACCTCGTTGGACTTGCTTGTGATGCATCTATGGATGCATCACAAGGTGTGGTTAGCCTTTCTGACCGCGTCCCCACATTGTCGGCCCATGTTCATCTTGGAGTCAGTAATGACTCCAAGATCCTTTTCTGCCTCTGTGCTGATGAGAAGGGAATTCCCCAGCCTGTAGGTATGCTGCTGGTTCTTTCTCCCCAGGTGCAATACCTTGCACTTGTCAGTATTGAAACCCATCCTGTTCTCATCCACCCACCCCTGTAACCTGTCCAGGTCTAATTGCAGTCTGTCCCTCTCCTCTAGTGTGCCCACTTCTCCCCACACCTTAGTGTCATTCATGAATTTGAACAAGGTGCTTTTCACCCCCTTGTCCAAGTCACTGATGAAGATGTTGAACAGTGCGGGCCTGAGGACCGAGCCCTGGGGAACCCCACTGCCCACATCCCTCCAGGTCAAAAATGACCCATCCACCACCACTCTCTGGGTGCGGCCCTCCAGCCAATTAGCGACCCATCTGACTGTGTAGGCATCAACACGACAGTCACCTAATTTTTAATGAGAATGGGGTGAGAGATAGTGTCGAAGGCCTTCCTAAAGTCCAGAAAGACTACGTCCACCACAACACCTGCGTCTAAGGATTTTGTGACCTGGTTGTAGAAGGCCACCAGGTTGGTCTGACAGGACCTGCCTCTAATGAACCCATGTTGGTTGCCCCTAAGCATAATCTCCCCTGCTGGTCCCTCGCAGACATGCATCAGGATAATTTTCTCAAGGAGGTTCCCCAGGACTGAGGTAAGACTAACAGGCCTATAGTTTCCTGGGTCCTCCTTCCTCCATTCATCTTGCCTGCCCAACCAGGCCAGCCCCTCACCTGAGGCCTGTGTTCTCCCCTGAGTGTTTCCCCTTTAACTGAGTGCTCTCAGAGATTTCTGAGCACCTATCAGGGCATCAGCTGTCATAGCCTTGGTTCCTTTCTTTTCTGGCCACACCCTTATCCCTGGTCCACTGTTTAAGACCTCAGCTCCCAGGTACTGGCTCTGCTTTGATGGCAGCCTCTCTTGGGGTCCCAGCCTCACCACACCAGTCTCAGCCCCTCTGGCTTGGGTCTAGCTTCTGGAAGCTATAGCAGGGGAGTGCCACCCAGGCACCCCTGCTCGTGGCCTCCTCCGCCCCTGCGGTTCAGTCCTCCAGTTTCAAGTTCAAAATGGAACAAAAGTAGAAGCCAGCTGCTTCACAAAAACAAATAGTCTCCCCATAATAAACTTCTCATCTACTCGGTTGTTGTCATTCCTATACTGCTGTATGGAATGAAACTGGGGTACCATATCAGAAACACCTGAAAGCTTTGAAATATTTCCAACAGTGATATTGTGCCTGCTTAAGCCTGAGCAACTGCTACTGAGCAGCTCAGGGCCTGGTGACCCAAACTCAGGCCCTGCAGACCTTCGGCACTAACATCCGCTGGGTACTGTCACCTAAGGGAAGCTCCTGTTGCTTTCCCGCCACGCCTTGGTCTTAGAAGTAGATGCAGGAGACTCCTGTGTAACACAGACTCACTCAGAGGAACTTTGTACAGACGTTCCTTGGGGTTCCATCTCCTGTATACCTCACCCATACACCAGCCTGTTGGTGTCTAGCTGCGTGGTTGATGGTCTGCTCCTACACAATGTGGCCTGCCCTCTTACCCTGGTCAGGTCAATCACGTTCTCTAGGTGGTGCTGGGTGACATGAGTTGCAGCCATGGGTCTGCTGTGGAGTGGCCAAGGTTATTCCCTGTCTCTGCTCTGTATATAAAACTAAAACAAAGTGTCAAATGTCACTCACAGTTTTAGTCAGATTCCAGGACACAGTCTAGCTCTCTGGGACTGCTCCCCTTGGTTGGAGAGACACCCTGGCCCTGTCTAAATATAATCCTCCATGCTGGATTCCCCAGGAGCCCTTGGCCTCCTGACCCCGCCATTGGCAGCAAAAATATTTCCTTGGTATAAAGAACAAAAATGAAGCCACAGAAATAAAGTAGAAAACAGGGAAGCAGTGCCTTTCCTCCAACTCGCATGTCTCTGTGGGTTGCCAGGTCCTTGGATCCTCGATCCTCAGCTTCTTCTCTGTCTCTGGTTGCTGGTGTCCTTCTCAGGAGGGGTAGTGCCCCTCGCTAGTACTCCCTTGGCATCTCTGGGATGCAGCATGGCCGGACATACTGGTGGGAATCCTGCAGCTGCCGCACCGCTGCTGCCCCTCATTTCTCCATCCTTTGCTGGCTCTTGTAGTCTCTTCTTGGTGCCAGCGGATGATGTCATGATCTCATGCCATCCCAGCCACGCTGAGAGCATGCTTACAAATCATGCAGGTGGCATTGTCTCCTGTTCTGCACCTCTGGCCGTTGTACCTGTGGCAGGTAGGTTTCCCCTGGTCTCAGCCCTCTCTGGGCTGTTTTCCCAGGCCTTTGGCATTCTTTTGCCACCCCTCCATCCCCAGCATAGGGGTTTCCAGCCCCTTGGGCCTGTCACCCTGCAACAGATATCTTTGCAAATCCTCCATGTTAATTGGAAGGACAGAAGAATGACTACTAGTATTCTGACTTAAGCAAACACTACCACCATTGAAGTTGTGTTTATACAGAACTAGCTTTGTTGGACAGAACATGTCATAAGGTTGCCTGACAACTGCCTTTCAAAACAGGTGCTATACTGCTAGCTCATTGATGGTCACCACTCTAGAGGTGGTCAAAAGAAGATATTCAAGGATACCTTGAAGGCCAATCTGAAAAAATGCAATATTAATATCAGTACCTGGGTGACTCAAGCACTGAAGCACCCCAGTGACACCATGATGCATGTAGCAGGAGGGCGGTCAGAGTCACCGTGCTCTCCCCTGCCGCCTCCTTTACCATGTCAAGCTACCGAACGGCACCCTCCAATTCTTGCCCACCACAACTTTGATCTTATATATATATATTTTATAGGGAGGCTGCCTTTCGTCTTCTGGTCCACGGTTGTCCTGTTACCTCTAGTTCCTCTACGGTAGTGTGTGTTCCATACACTCCAGCCTTATGGGCTATGCGTGGCTCCAACCACCCCTGTACCACCCCCCAAGCCTCGCAGATGTGACTGACGTTATTCAGTTTCTCTCTCTCTGCGCTCTCTCTGGTGCTCGGGCTCTCCGCACCCCACTCTCTCTCTCTATCTGGTGCTCAGGCCCTCCGCAGTCCCGGCTCTCTCTCTCTGCGCCCTCTCTCCAGGGCCGTCTCAGCAATGCCGCCCTCTCTCCAGGGCCGTCTCAGCAATGCCGCCCCCTCTCCGGGGCCATCTCAGCAATGCCGCCCCCTCTCACTGGGGCTTCTCGCTGCCCCCTCTCACTGGGGCTTCTCGCTGCCCCCTTTCTGGGGCTGGGGTCAGTGTACTCCGAATGCTGTGCCCTCACTGGTGCTGGGGTCCCCACACTGCTGTGAGTCCCCTATGAGGCCTCCTCCATCCCCTCTTAGCCTCACCCAGACCACCAGTAACAAACAGCAACACAAACACAAGCCCCTGGGCTATAACTCAAACAGAAGCCACCCGGCTATAATCACGCTCCAGCCTACCGGGGTTTCTTCATCCCGCAGCAGTGTCAGACATTGCTCCTGCCTCAGGCTTCTCCCTTTGATCAATTTCTCTTAGGAAGACTCCTTGAAATACCTGCACACCAACATCGACCTTCTGACCACGATACATATGTACACAAAATCAGTAAGCACAATGAACACACCAAACAGGCTGTAATCTACAGCCAGGCACTACTGGCTACTGGCACTACAGTCAGTTTCTACTACTACAGCTGCTCTGAGGAGTACATCCAAAACATCCACCTTATCAACCTGAAAAATGTCTTTACCCAGCAAGAATGCCCCAGCAAAAATCTCATCTTTGAATGGGCCACATGAATATTTGGCACTAACGTGGTACCCTGGCAATACAGAAACCAGTTATGAGCCAACCTAGTGAAAACACAAGTATGTGCCTTCCATCTGAAAAACCATGAGGCCAGCCACCAGCTCAACATTACGTGGTCTGGGACCCCACTATTCCAGTGTCCCAACCCAGTTTACCTTGGAGTCACCCTTGATAGAACCCTCTCATACAAAGAACACGTCATGAAGACACAAGCAAAGGTGAACACTCGAAACAATGTTCTATATATATTCACTAGCTTGAAATGGGAAGCTGGCCCCTTAGCCATCTGAACCACTGCTCTGGCTCTCAGCTTCTTCTCTGCTGAGTATGCTTGCCCTGTATGGGAGTGATCCGTACATGCTAAGCACCTTGACCCCATTTTGAATGATAGCTGCCAATGCATCACAGGATGTCTAAAGCCTACCAGCCTAAACAGTGTATACCTGTTGGCTGGCATCACTCTGCCTGACATCAGAACAACAGTGATAGAATGACTGAGACACACTGAAGATGTGAGACACTCACTGTACAACCATCCTGCAGCACACAAATGTCTGAAGTCATGCAGGAGCTTCCTCCCCAGCACCCAACCTCTCGATGCCACACTCAAGGAGACACAACTACACATGTGGAATAAGAGGCTGAAGAAAATATCTGACAGCAAATAAATGTACATTCCAGTGGCCAAGTCCTTATCATCAGGGGTTGACGAACCATAGCAAAGGTGGCAATGTCTCAACTGCCTACATACCGGAGTCGGACACTCCAGGGAACAAATGAAGAAGTGGGGCTATATCATTGGTTCAACCACCTGTGACTGGCACAGAGCTTCAGACTTTGCAACACCTGCTGCAACACGTGCTGCTTGAAGTCACATGCACAATGAAAGATTTTGTAAAGTACAATAAATGAGCACAAGCACATGTAACAAAATGGTCAAATGTGGTGTAGAAACACGAGAAGAATACAGAAAGAAAACTCCCACAGATTATACTCTCCTGGTTGTTATATATCATCCCATACTGGAGGCTATAAGAAGAATCATGGAACAATTACAGGATACAGAATGTATTATACCGCACTAATGCACTAGATGCCTCCATGGAAGCTATGTGGGTGAAACTAGATGGAAACCATACACCAGAATGAACTCTCACAAAAAATATAGGGCACAGATATACAAACAATCACTTGCTTTCTGACCTTTTAATCCTTATGCTCCAAAGGAATTTACAAAACACTCCCAGAAGACAGGTCTGGGAATAGAAATTCATAACTATATTGGACAGTAAATAAATTGGTCTTAATATAGACAATAACTTTATGGTTCACTCCAACCTTACAAATACCTTAAATCATTCCCTTATACTTCACAGGTAATAACTACCCCGCACCTTGAATGGTCTCTGTGTGCCACTAACAAGATTACCTATGCAATTTCACATCTCTTGTCTTATAAAAAGTCCTATTCATACCTCTTCACTCCTAGTTTACAGCCCCCCTCCATCCCTCCAAGCAAATAGCTTGGATTTCCATAGAGCTTGTTTTTTGATATTTAGCTCAATCTGTGTCTGCTTCTCCTTCAGACCTGAGGAAGGGCACCTGGTGCCTGAAAGCTTGTCTAAACTCTCCCAAATATGTAGTTCATCCAGTAAAAGATATCACTAAAAAGCCTTGCCTTTCAGACTCATTTTCTACTAATCACCTTATTTCAGGCTAATTGATGACATGAGGCTAACCAAAGGGGAATTATTGCAAACTGATTCCTCTTGAAGCTACCAAGGCAGGGTTGATATCTGAGTCATCATTTTCTTGTCTGACTTACAATGTTTTTAGATATCTGTTTGGGATCTATGTACATTGTTCTAGCTTGCTCATATACTGCTTGAAATTCACTTTTGAATCAGGGGAGTTGGTTGTAGCCATGTTGGTCTAAGGACATAGGCAGACAAGGTTCTTTGGGTAAATGTGATATCTTTTATTAAACCAATTAAATATTTGGAAAAATTGTTATTTGCAAGCTTTTGGGCACAAACAGCTTTCTTCACAGAGATTCAGTCTGCTATTGTTTTGTGTTCTCCTGGGTAGAATAGAAGCCAGTATACAAAATACAGGTCTGTGAAAATGCAAATGTGTGGCAGTGAGGATCAGAAGTGATGAGAGACAATACGTGTGAGACAGGTAGGTGGGGGACGGGGGAAAGGGGAATGTTGAGTTGGTGATAGAAGGTAGCTGGTAAAATGTAGAGAGGTTGCCTGGGGTTATTGGATGGCAGGCAGGTTATAATGTGCCATAAATCCAATGTCCATAGTTAGTCCATGATTTTTTGTATCCAGTAGATTTATGAAGTGAAGCTCGTAGGCTTGTCTACAAAAGGTGTTTTGTAAATGTCCTCTGAGGATTAGAACTGAGAGATTGGAGAGAGAGTGGTAGTCTTGTGAGAAGTGTGCACCCACAGGTAATTGTGTATTTTTGTCTTTGATAGATTTCTGTGTGCATTCATTCTGGTACACAGTTGTTGTTTGGTTTATCCTACATATTTTCCATCAGGGCATTTAGTGCACTGGATGAGATATATCACATTTCTAGAGGTGCAGGTGTAAGATCCAGGAATGGTGAAGGTTCTGTTGTGGAGTGTAGTTATTGTGGGAGTGGTAGAGATGTGTTGGCAGGTTTTAGATTTCTTGTCCCAGCATGGTCTGGATCTATTTAGTGTGCTTTGGGCCATGGGGAGTTTGCTTCTGGTTATGAGATTGGTGAGGTTTGGTGCTTGTTTAAGGGCTAGGATAGGTGGTTCTGGGAAGATTTCTTTAAGAATTGGGTCTTCTTCTAGCATGGGTTGCAACTTTTGAGGGTTTTCCATATAGGTTCCAGGGAAGTATGGTGTCATAACTAATAGTGTGTGATTTGTGGGGATTTTCTTTTTGTACTGCAGCAATTCTTCACATGGTATCCAGGTTGCTCTTTCAAAGTGTGATCTCTCTCTCTGGAGGAGTGTCCTTGTTGAGTGAAAGGTGTACACCGAAAATCTATCAAAGACAAAAATACCTAATTTTCTGTGTGCACACTTCTTACAAAACAACCACTCTCTCTTCAGTCTCTCAGTTTTAATCCTCAAAGGGAATTTACAAAACACCTTTCGTAGATGAGCCTACAAACTTCACTTCATAAGTTTCACTTCACATTTACCCAAAGAACCTTGTCTGCCTTTTGAATCGTTTCACTTTTGATTTTCTAACTTGCTATATGTAACAACCACATATACCAGGGATGGTCATGACACCCCTTGGTGGCTGCTCAGGCCTTGCCTAGTCTGGCTTTCTTGGGTGCTCTCCCTTTCACTTGCCTTCCATCCATTGATGTTATTGTCTTTTAAGACAGAGAGGCTGCCCCAGAGCTTCCCAAGCTTGATCTTATTCGTATGACCACAAGACTTCAAGGGATAATTACATGGCTCCATCCATCCCTTTACACAATGACCATGCCTTGCAGGTAGTATCAATTAGTCCAATCACTCCCTTGTAGAGGCCTTGGCTCATTTGGTCTCTGCTCTTTTTCTCTCACTGGGCCACTTAGCTCAGGATCCCCTGAGTTGGACCTTACTTCTGGGCTCCAGCCTTGCCTTACTGGACTATGGCTTAACCCCTCTTGGGCCTCGGGTCCCTGTCCCCGGTCTTCAACCTCTTTGGGTACTGGGTCCCTTGGCCCCTGTCTCCACTGTATTCTGGCACTGGGCCTCTGGTCCCAAACTCTGCCCTGCTGCAGGCTCTGGGCCCTCTGGACCCATCTTGAGCCTTCCCCTAGGGGCTGAAGATGATCACATGCCCCTAGGGCACTAATGGGACCTCCGGACCACCCCTCACAGTCCCTTCCACAAACCACCAGTTGTAAACTGTAACAGTAACTTAACTTGCTCTAAGTGCTCTAAGTATAGCCAATGACAGGGATAGCAATCCGTCTTGCAGCCAGACTTCCCCTTACCTGGGGCTGAATTCTTTTAGAAGGCACCAGTACTTGGCTGGCAGTTATTAGGCCAGTCTGAAGTCAGCTTGGCACCCCCTTTCAGTCTTCTTGGCCTGGAACTATTCCTCCAGCAGCTTGCAGGGCTAGATTGCCTGACCAGTTCAGGCCTCAGGCTTATATGCCTCAAGCCCAGCCCCTTCTTATCAGGTGGCTCCCTAACCACCTGCATGGGTTTCTCCTTGGGGCCTGATGACTGGTTGCCATGGCAACTTAGAAGTCTCCTGCTACTTGAGTTAGGTGTTGCCCTATGGGCTTATTGTGGGCTGCCAAGCCTGCAGTAAGCAGTTATACATGGCTGTAGGTCTCTAGCTTCCTATTTCCTTGGAGCAAGCTTGCTCTAGCCAGAGATTTCCTGTGACAGCAGGTGCAGCCCTTTTCCCTGATGGGCCTCTCCTCTGCCTGGGCAGCAGGGTTTTGCCACTGCCTGGCCTCTCTAGCTGCAGTTTTTCTTCTTAAAGTAACAGGAGCCACCAGCTCTCTCTTACATTATAACAAAAAAGCATGCAGGTGCAGGGCCTTTTTACAAGGGGTGTGCGAAACAGGCTATATTTGATTCGGATTTGGATTTGGCCTGAATCGGGGACAGTGATTTGATTAATTGATTTGGATCACTGTCCTGATTTGATTTGGGTCAGCTACCAAGCGTGCTGGGGACCCCTCCCCCCCGGCACTCCTGTGGGATGCTCCATCTGCCCCACCATCTCAGCATTCACGAATCACCTGGTACCTTGAGATATGTAGAAAAAACATTTAGAGATGTATCTACGTCTGAATCATCAAATCTTTCCGAATCTCTCTGAATTGATTCGGAGGGTTCCAGTTCAATTTGGAGAGATTAAAGGGTCTCCTTATTTGATTTGGATCAGAAGATTCGGCCACAAAATCGGGCCAGATCTCTGCCGAGTTGAATTAGCGACCAAGGCTTCTCACAGCCCTACTTCTTACCCTTATCTTATATTTTAACTATGTGATCACTTGATCACTTACATATTGTTGATAAAATAAGATCACACGTGTATACTGCTTACAAAATTTGTTGGTCCCTTTGCAGGCCAGAAATTAGAACAAGCACTGAAATTACCTAATGGTGGCCTTTTGTGGAAATTTTCAGAAGTATATCTAAAATCCTATTTCACATAAAGATCTGACCTGAGCTGATGGCCAGTTACCACTGCAGATTTGAGAAAAATGACATCATTTAATATAAAATTGTTAGAATTCTCTGATCTGTTCTTATGGTCTCTGCTATTGTTGAAGATATTGTGAATTTAATAAGCATTTGGCACATAAAACATAATACATGTTCCCATGATGAGATTGAGATTACTGTATTTGCTCAAATATAAAACAACCCTGAATGTAAGATTACCCCCCAAAATTAATTCTATATCTGGAAAATTTATAAATTTGTTATAATTTTCTAGGTATAGTATCTAATTATTGGAGATTTGCCTTGAATTTGTCCCCCTCCCACTGCTACAGCAGGGAAATTGAATCTGACCCCCTTGCTCTCTGCTCCCCCAACTTCTTTCCCCTGCAGCTTCTCCCCACCTCCTCCCCCTCAACTTACTATCAGACTCCACTCTTCTTGAGTACAGGGAAATGAGCAAATTTGAAAACATTGACTTTTAAAATAAACATACCTGTAGTCATTTGCTTATAGGCAAAGTACTACAAGTACCCATAGACTTAGTTTATCCAGAATTGATGCATTTTATCTTTTTTGCAAACTGCTGCAAGTTTTAGCACCGGTACTCTATAAACACAATTTAAAGCAGTATTTTTATACTAACTTATACATAGTACAAACTTTTTCTTTTGAAAAAATATATGTCTATACACACACACACACACACACACACACACACACACACACACACACACACACACAGAGCATCTAGCATAAACTTTGCTTCATACACCTTAAACCCCATTTAAAGCCTGCACACCCATTACAATAAACAGACCTGCAGAACTGTGCTCCCGCACACCCATATGCAATCTTTTCCTGAACCCAATTGCAGTCTCTTAGTCATAGGCAGAGGGAGAAAAAATTATTTAGGGAGCTGAATGCGTGCGTGCATGAGTGCACACCCTCCCAGCAGGTAAGTCTGTGGGGGAAGGGCCATGGGGGGGCGGTAGCAGATTGAGGCCCCAGTAGTGAGGGAAGGAGTGGGGCACAGGCAGGAGCAGAGGCTGGGGTGAATGGGTCCTGCCTGTGCCCTGTTTCCTCCCTCACTACTGGGGCCTTGATCTGCACCCCACCCCGGTGATGAGGGAGGGAGTGGGCCTGGAGCAGGGGCAGGCCCTGTGCAGCCAGGACAGGGCATGGGACAGAGCCATGAATGGCTCGTTTGGGGGGGCGCCTGGCATGGGGAAAGACTGGCGACTCCCACTGCTGCACACACCCCAGGACGGCATTGGGGCTGTATGCCTGGGATCTATGTGTGGGGTGAGGGTGGGCTGTGACCAGGCTCTTCCTGGTGGGGGGTTGGGCCATGCTGAGCTCAGGGCAGGTGGTAGCAACACTGGGAGGAGGGGTTGGGGGAGACTACAGCAAATTTTGGGGTGGCTGCAGCCACTCCATAACCCCACTTCCCAGTGCCACTGCTGCCTAACCTGAGCACAGCCCAGCTCAGCTCCGGGCCCTGCTGGGAAAAGCCCGGCACAGCCCCGGCCCCAGCCTGCAGTGGCAGCAACCCTGCCCCGCGCAGATCCAGGGGTGCACACCTCCCATGCCTTCTAGGGTGCATGTAGCAGTAGGAGCTGCGCCTCTGCAGATGAGCTGCTTGTGGCTCAGTCCCGTGCCCCTCCCCAGCTGTGCAGCATCTGCCCCAGTCCCACTCTCTCTGTCACTGCTGTGTGCACGCCCCTCCCAACCCCTGCTGCAGCCACCAGATGTCAGTGGCGGGGCTGCCTTGCAGCCCTACCTCTGCCCTGCATTTGTGGGGGCTAAGCCCCATTAGGCCCCCCTCTGCTGCCTATCGTCTTAGCTCTAGTCCTGATTTTGGGGTTTACATTCTCAGTTCACTCACTGTCATTGTTACTGTCGCTGTTGCATCCACTGCTGCTGATACTGCTACTGTCATTCTTGCTGTCTCCAGGTCTGGTATTAAGCCCCTATGCATTTAAAAAATGACTGTGCAACACTTTATCTAAACTTCATCTCACAAAGTTTAGATAAAGTGTCCCCACAGCCATTTAAAAAGCATGGGGGCTTATACATGTGATAGTGAGGCCATGCTGGAGCAGACCCGATTAACTGAGCCTTGCTCCAACACGTTCTAATTTGAGTGTGAGCCAGCGTGTGCATAGGCAGTCTTTGAGCCTGGATGAAGCAGGGTTAAAGCTGTAGCAGTTTTGTTATACTTGCATCATTATGGAATCATGCAGATGTCCAGTTGCACCCGAATAGCTTGTGTCAGTATCTTTTGATAACAATACAATGTTACTACTTTCTCTACCCTAAGGTTCCTAAATACACTTGGCTTTCTTATACTTGAATATAACTTTTCTTTTGGGAAATCTTTGTTTTAGCATAGCCCTAAATTAAGACAACAAAATTCAATATGTTGAGTAAGATTTTGTGGTGCCTCTTAGCATCCAGGCAAAGAGTGGAAGAAGCACCTTTAAGCTTTCTTTTGCAACTGTTAAAGTTGTTCACCCTGGGGAGCTGACAGCCTTATTTAGGAAGGAGGAAGAAATCAGGTAGGATCTCCAGCCTTTGAAAACCGAGTCATGGTTTCTGAAAAGTGCTCTTGTTCCAGTGATAGAGGATCTGTGAAGTGGCGCATGAGGCTGATGATTAGATATGATGACAATAAAATCTGTCTTTGTATTTATTTCTGCTTTATGGAGCTCATGGTCAGTAAGATGCCATCTACATGCTAGGACAGGGACACAGCTAGGAAACAAGGCCCCTGGAATATATATCTGAAGATGATTTCATGGATTTCCTCCAAAATCTTGGAGAGTGAGAGGAAGAGAACATGGAGGAGAACTATTTTTAGAGACTGAAAAAGAAACTAAGAAGAATGATTCCAAAGGTGGTGCTAATGGTCTTGGTGTTGTCAGTCTCTGTCAGAGGACCTGGTACTTAGAGTTAAGTCAGTGATGCCAGGGAAATGTTGGTGAAAAGTAGTGGAGGTCCAGCTCTTGTAATATGGGAGAGTTTGAGTCATGTTAAGAGTTGGTCTGATGTCTGGGAATGCAGGAAAGTAAATGTGTATCCCTAACTGAGGGTTTGTAGTGTACAGTTATCAGAGCTAACTTTTAAAAGAGCTTCATTTGAGAAGCAGTCTAGCAAGCCATGGCTATTTTAATCTATCCTTTTGGATATCAACATCTAGCATCTATATCTATTATCTATATAATTTATATCTATTTTAAAGTCAAAGACCAAAAGTTGCCAATGGTCAGCAAAGGAAATGCCACAGTTAAAAATACCAATCAGTTAAAGTACAAAAATCTTTCTATGTCACCAAGTAGTGGTAAGGATGTGGTTAAAGAGGCAACAGAGAACTATCTCTGCTAAAAGCATTGGGAAGAAACCACAGCATCTGACAGTCTTTTATGCCCTCAGTGAGAAACCTTCATGTGCACGATTGCTATATATGGGTACTGCTAGTCAAAAATGACTGAGTTCAAGAGTATGAGGTGCGTATATGGAATATGCATAAGGACAGTCCCTTGAAGGAAAATTTTGAGGTTTTCAGATTCCTCTACCATGATCTGTTTCAGGGTAACTGCTGTCAAGCACTGACTGCTTCTTCCATATATTATTCATGAATCCTTCTATTCATGTGATAAGACTAAGGTCTGGGAGTCATCTGACTCTTACTTTCTTTATTTACACTTTATGTAACTAATTATCCTCAGCAAATTTTTATCATAAAAATCATTTTCATTTTTGAGAACATTACCTGTTACAGAGAGAACTCACTGGGCATAAAATACTTATAATTTGTCTTTACTGAATAACAATTCAGGTTTTTTGGAGGCTTTTGAGGAATACAGTGATTCTTTTTGGTTAGTGAATATACAATTCTTGTCACCTTGAGCTAGAAATAGTAAGATAACTATACTAAGAAATGCTTGATGTGTGTTAAGAGCCTTTTAACACATGTATCCTTAAGAATTCCATTTTCCTGGCCCTTCCATCAAAGGTTTGGAAAAAAACGATGGGCACATGTGAATTCTCATTGCTTCAGAAATTTTCCACTTCTGACCATCATTATGTTTCAGAATTGACTTCGGGTAAGTATTGCATACTCCATTGTGTTTGAACACGACCATATTGTTCAAAGGGTAAAAATTGAAGATGTTTTTATAGAATCCTGGAATTAATCTTTCATTCATTTAAAGGAGTATTCCATTTTTCAAGTTTCATGTCAACACCACAATTGGCTCTGGCCCTAATTTAAGGACAGCTCAAGTAACTGCACTCTGGCTGCCAATTCACGGTATTTTGAAGCAACTCCCTAACCTTGCATACCTTCAGTCTTGATTCCTACCTCCTCTAGCCTGGCCTCTAGTCCATCCCTGTTTCTGCCTTAGTCTTGTCTGGACTTGTACCTTGCTCCCAAATTCTTTGCTGCTCTCCAGTTTCTGTCCTTGTTTCCATTTCAGCTTTGTTTTCTGTTTCTGCCTGCCTTTCCCTGCCCTGGGATCTTAGATTCTCAGGCTTCTGGTCTCTGTTGCTGTTCACACCTAGGTTTATGGACATTGTTTCTTACCTCAGAGTCTTGCACTAGTCTAGTTCTCCAGGCTAGACATCAGAGGCCATGTCACTGGCTCTAACCACCCTACTGGATTTCTGATAACTCCATCCAATACTGCTAAGAAGAGGAATGGAATTACAAAATGTGATTTGGTTTATATGAGACTGAAGTCCTCCCTACCAAGCAAAGAGCAGTAGGCTGCTCATGACCTTCCATAAAATAACCCTGTCGATTGCATTTTTTTTCTTATTCTTGCTTTTCTTTCCTCTTTGAAGTCTCCAAAAGCTTATTTTAGGACAGTGCAGCTCTCAGGGGCTTTAGTCATGGGTTTCTGGAAAAGTTGCAAAACTCAAAGTGAAGAAAAGAAATAAAAGATATAGATGCCTTTGAATTGGTAGGTGCTTTCTAATTTGATCTGATCAAAGAGATACTGAGATGACTGGCGTCATAGCAGATCAAGAAAAGTAGCCCAAGAAAATGGCCAGAGCAGTGGTCCCCTTCTGTATAAGCAGCTATACATTCAGAGAAAAATCCAAAGATTTCTAAGCTAATAAAAAGATAATGCTGAGGCTTATTTTAACCTCTGGCTATTATTGGCCCAGGGAGCAGTGAGCAATCCTAACTCACGCCAAAATTCTGGAGATAGGATACTCCCCAGAGTAACTGATACCATGTCTGAAGGCAGAAATAATGCAGTTGCAAGTGGTGTCAAAGCTTTGATTATTTTCATGTCAAACATCACACAGCTTTGAATCTGAAACATGGTGCCACAGCACTGTGCAAATGCCCTTAGGCATTTGTATCTTTCCTTTCATGTATTTTCTCCCTACAGCTAACATTAAAGCAGATATTACAGTTGTACCTTTACTATTGAAGAAATTACCTTACCTTATCTTACCTTACCTTACCTACACAGTGTCCCTTTCTAAATATTTTAATGTCATTATGTACCTCATATACGTGATACTTTTACTTTGTAATGCAATGAAGATGGCTTCTGATCGAGAGAAATCTACAGCACTCTTAACTTTCAAGAGTTCTTCCATTGCACTGGTGTATGGGGCTAGAGAAAAAAAAACTTGATAACATGGTGCTTTGTCCATCTTCCCAATAATGACTTCTTATTAGTGAAACACAGTGATTCTTATGAACAAAGAGTGATACTTACTGAAGGAGTCTACATGAGACATTTACTGCGCAGTTGACTGTGCAATAAATGTCTTGGGGTCTACAAGTGCTCCCCTATTAGGGTGTATGTAACTAATAAACTCCATAGCAGGGTAATACTTGTACAAACAAGTACTACCCTACTGCACTGCAGAGTTTTTTTGCATTCAGCAGCGCACATGTAGATGTTGAGCTGGCTGGCTGGAGCACAAGGAGTGCTTCAGTGTGGGGGCTACCTGCCGGCTAATACTGCTGTGAAGAACCCTTGTGCCCCAGCCAGCCACTTTGCAGCACATTGAGCCCAGTTGGAGCACCCCTGGAATCCCTGCCAGCTGGGGCTGCTGTAACCCAGTTCAGTGTGCTGTGGTCTGAGCACATGTGTAAACTGTGTGCCCAGGAGCTTCCTGGGAGCAATAAACTGCAGAGCAATAAGCTCCCCAGTTTATTCCTGCAAGCTAATGGCACATGCAGACACACCCACTGAGGATCTGCACTGAACTATATTACCACATTCAGGAAATAGTTACCATAGTCGGCATAGCACCTCTTGATTCACCTCCTTGATTCTCTTGTAATGAAGGAAATATTAGCCTTCATAAGGGCATACAGCATGTTAGGGGAAAGCCACATGAGAAGGCAGGTGATTGAAGCAGCAGGTGGTGGGACACAACAGTCATTTTGAATGTTTCCACTGTGAAACCAGGAAGTGATTCTGAGGTATAAGTTTTAGGTTAGTAAAAATACAAGGGCTGTACAAAAGTTTCCGCTCTCAGTGGGATTTATGCTTCAGATCCTGTCACATTTCTCTTTTTCTCTTTACACATTAAATGCTTACACATCTTATCCAATTGCCAAATCACTCTTTCAGTTAACAATGCAATCAGTCTTACAACTCCATGGTGCACTTCCCTCATTCTGTGGTGGAAGAATAGAAGTTCCTGCTCCTCTGCCCAGAATTGCTTAAGAGTTTTGGAGAGGGGAAACTCCCTTCTTGGATTGCATCCATAACATGGTAAAGGAGTGAAGCTGAGGTACAGTAAAATTTAAAGCAGATGCACTCATCTTTTTCTTGCATGTCAGTTTTATGCTTCATTGAAGCCAAGGGAAGAGTTCTGTCTTTTCAGATAACATTACTCAGAGTTAAGTTTAAAGGCTATTACTGTAAGTAAAACCCTGAGTGCAGTCATTAACAGTTCCCAGTTAGTTCACCACATAATTCCTTAGGAAAACAACATTTTAAAAATTATTTTAATTGATTGAAAAAGACAACTTTAAATTAGAAATACATACATACATCTATATCTATGTATGTATTTCTAATTCTAGGTTGTCATTAAAAATATCAATTGAAATAATTTTAAAAATAATTATATATAAAATAACCATTGCAGGCTTGAAACCAACTGGCTAAACAGCAGCCTTGCAGAAAATGACCTGCAGGCTGCAGTGGACAATAAGCTGGACATGAGACAATAGTGTTCCCCTGTTGCCAAGAAGGCTAACAGTATAGTGGGCTGCATTAGTAGAAGAGCTGCCAGCACATCGAAGGAAATAATTTGTCGAAGCACACTAAGGTGTGCTTGCTCCTTAAGGGCAGAAACTGCCTACAGAGAGGGCCTAGGAGCCAGGCAGAACATCCACAGGGGCAGGTTGCCATGGCAGCAGGCTAATGAGGGAATTAGCTGGCACCTGCACCCGGTCAGCTAACTGGAAGAAGGCCGGGCCCTGGGCACATATAAACCCCAGGGTTGGAACTAGAAAGTTAGTTCTCTGGCAGCAGCCAAAGGGGAACGAGCTCTCATAGAGGAAGCTACTTGGAGATACTTGACTGTTTGTTCTGATGCTGGTAGGATTAAGGAGCTATAGAAGCTCACAAGTGTTGGTGGGGAGGAGGCCCATTAAACTGAGAGAGAAGCTTGCCTTCTTAAAAGGGATAGAGTGTGGGCCCTATGTTATTGTTGTGTTTTAGCCCAGGGGTTTGTGCTTTCTGTTGTTATTTAAACTGGTGGACTGGGATGAGGCTACTGGGGAGGAGGAGGCCTCACTGGGGCACACTACAGTGTGGAGAGCCCAGTGCCAGAGAGGGCGCAGCGATAGGAGGCTGACCTAGATGAAGGCCTCATAAAAAGGGACAGTGTTTAATTTCCACCTGCGAGGCATGGGGCATGATAAAGGGGAGGCTTTGGAGCCACACATCTAGCCCATAAGGCTTGGGGTTATTGTAAAGCATCTCCTGAGCATGGGACCCAATAAGGGATCCAACAACCCACAGGGTTTAGAGGAGTCTGTCAGGATTGTGACCAAGCAGCAGCTTTAGGGCAGCCTCCCAAGTCCAAATTTATACCAGCAAGATATGGCAGGCAAGATTAGTGGGCACACATTGGCTGGAGCTGGCACGGTCACAATGTCCTAAGGACATCATGGTCATCCCTGGGGAGGCTGTATTGTGACATAATTATTCCCCTCTGTTCAGCACTGGTGAGGCCTCTTCTGGAGTACTGTGCCTAGTTTTGGTCCCCCACTACAGAAAGGATGTGAACAAGTTGGAGAGAGTTCAACGGAGGGTAACAAAAATGGTTAGTTACTTTTGAGTGTGGCTGGGGTAGAGTAGATCAATGAATTCTCTCCTTCAGGGACTCTTCTGCCATGCCTTTCTTGTTGAGAGGATAAAGAATGATGTTAAGCCCTGAGAGCTCATGCAACTAATCACCCTGATATTAAACAAAATGAAAATTGGTTTTATTCGGTTTCTCAATTAAAATTACCATCACGGCCATTTCTCTCGTGGCTTGTGGCTCTGCTTCTCCTTTTATACTATGTTGCCACCAGAGAGGTTCTGTCCTGACCTCTCCTCCTGTTTCTTCTTTCTTTTGCAGGTCTCAGCTGCCTATCTAAGTCCTCTAAGGAACTCCCTCCATCCAATTCACCAGGTAAGTGATTGCCACGCAGCTTCTTGGCAAGCATGGGGATCGTGCCATGGTTTGTCTCACCTGGCGTGTGAGGCTCTGTTGCTCTGGCTCTGAGTCCTGGCTGTTCTCAGTGGTGCTGGCCTCTCTCCTTTCCACATTTCTTTGTGTGCCCCTGGGGGCAATCTGCTGCCCCCAATGTCATCCCAGGTGTGTAACGAGCCACAGCTGTGCCTTGAGCCAGTGTCCTTGACTTTCTGTGACCCTGCTTTCCCCCGCCTCCCCCCTCAGGAGAGGAGCCCTACTAAGGAACAGGGTGGACTATCACCCTATTACACTGAGAAGAGGCTGAGGAAACTGGGAATATTTAGTCTGCAGAACAGGAGACTGAGGGGGGATTTGATAGCACCCTTCAACTACCTGAAGGGTGATTTCAAAGAGGATAGATCTAGGCTGTTCTTAGTGGTGGTAGATGATGAACAAGGAGCAATGGTGTAAAACTGCAGCAAGGGAAGTTTAGGTTAGATATTAGGAAAAAAACTCTACCACTAGAGGGTGGTGAAGCACTGAAACGGGTTACCTAGAGAGGTGGTGGAATCTCCACCTTTGGAGGTTTTTAAGGCCTGGTTCAACAAAGCCCTGGCTGGTATGACCTAGTTGGGGACAGTCCTGCTTTGAGCAGGGTGTTGGACTAGATGACCTCCTGAGGTCCCTTTACACAAACACACCCACCCACCATGTTAACCTGAAGTATGTAGATGTCTGTCACAAACAAAGTAATAAAGGGGAAAAGAAAGAAAAAGAGGAGAGAAGAGGAAGGGGTACAAGAAGAAAACAGAAGTGTGTAAGGAGTACTATGCTAAGATAATATTCTAAAAACTCTTTCCAAATAGCACCAAACTTTCTGAAGACGTTAAGCCTGCTAAACATGACTCTCTCTATAGATGCCAGCTATAGTATCTCATTATACCAGATTTCAACCTTGAGATGTGCTACTTTTCAAATAGAGTAATATAATCCTCTATGTCACTAAGAAAGCCTGCTGTAAAAGGGAAGTTTTCAGTTTGAATTCCATTGGTATATACCCAAGACCGTGCCTATTTGCTAAAGGTATCAGTGCTGTATTCAAAATCATGTTAACTCCAGCTGATTGAGGGAAATGATTCTTCCTCTCTATTTGGCACTGGTGAGGCCAGATCTGGAGTATTGTGTCCAGTTTGGAGCCTTCCACTCTAGAAAGGATGTGGACAAGGTGGAGAGAGTCCAGTGGAGGGCAACAAAAATAGGGGGTTGGGGCACATGACTCCTGAGGAGAGGGTGAGGGAAGGTGGGAGCGAGAGTAATTTAATAGGAGCCTTTAGCTACCTGAAGGGTGGTTGCTAAGAGGATGGGACTAGGCTGTTCTCAGTGGTATCAGAAGACAGAACTAGGAGCAGTGGTCTCAAGTTATAGTAAGAGAAGTTTAGGTTAAATATTAGGAAAAACTTTCTCACTAGGAGGGTAGTAAAACACTGGAACAGGTTACCCAGAGAAGTTGTGGACTCTTCATCCTTGGAGGTTTTTAAGATTCAGCTAAACAAAGCCTTGGCTGGGATGATGTAGTTGGGGAAGGTCCTGCTTTGAGCTGGAGACTGGACTAGATGACCTGCTGAGGTCATTTCCAACCCTAATTTTCTATGATTGGCCCAATAACAATCCTGAAAATAGCAGACAAGGCCTAAATATTTATTATGACTGGTATTTCACCTTTGGTTGTCCACTTCTTTATAAAACTTGATATGTTTATCCTGTTCTGCTGAGAGAAGTGGATAAGTGGACTAGATGTGTAGCACTTTGCCACTCATCCTAAAAATATGTCTTGCCTTGGTAGAACAATTGTCTTCTACTCAACAGACACATACTTCTCCGATTCTCTCAATAGGCACTAGATTATTGGGAGAAAGAAATGCAAAAGTCTTAAGGCCAGAAGAACAATAATCGAGGAGGAGTCTGGCTCTGTAGCCTAGAAAGTAGAATACTTACTATGGAATAAGAGAGGAAACTCTGGGTTCTGCTTCCACTGCCTTTGTTTATTGTTTTTATTGATTTTTCAATGACTATTTTATACAAAATTACTAATGTTGGTAGCAGGAGCTATGATCTACAGCTTTTTCTTATGTGTTGCCACTTTATTAGGCCACAGAGTTATATTGTCTCTTGCTTTCTCTTTTTCTGGCCCTATAAATCTTTGGCTCTGGGCTGCTTAGTCGCCCAACATCAACCGGAGGGATGAAGAGTTTCCTCAGCTTTCCCTAACAGATAGCTTGGTCTTTAGGGACAGTGGGAGATGTGGGTTCAAACATCTAGGTATTGGGCAAAAGGTTAGTTGGTAGGGTTGTGCGAAATTTCGGCAGCCGTTTCATTTTGGAGGTGTTTTGGCGCCTGAAACACCGAATACGAAATGAAATGGAAGGCTCTGAAACATCTCCAAAATAAAACAAAACCAAACCATCCGAAACATTTTGGAAAATTTCAGAAAGTTTTGGAGCCGGGCTTGCAGGGAAACAGAAACTAAGAAGAGGGAGGGGGAAGAGGGGTGGAAGGACTGCTCTGATATTGACATCTGTAGCTGGCCAGTGTCTGCGATCTGTCTCTGAGGTCCCTTCCAATCCTAATGCTCTGGGGGAGGGACGGTAACTTGCTGTCATCCTGTGCGCAGATCTGGGGACCCATGCCCCCCCGGGAGGGCTACAGGGCTGTGCCGGACTCTTCCTGGGGGGCATGGGCCCCCAGATCTGCGTGCGGGATGGCAGCATGCTGCTGTTGCTGCTGCTGGCTGGGGCCAGCGCCAGCACCTGAGTCTGCTTGGCGCACCCCGCACCAAGAAGACTGGTGCTGTCGCTGGTCCCAGCTGGCAGTAGCAGCCTGGTGTCATCCCCAGGCTGTTGTGCATGCTGTTTGAGAGCCTTTTTTTTTTTTTAAAGCCCCACCCCCATGCGACTGCTGCCTCATGGTGCGGATGCAGCGTGGCTCGGCAGGGTGCTGCGCACTGTCTGGGTGCTGGGGCCGCTGGGGCTGAGCGGTGTCGGACTCTGACTGATTGCTAGAGCCACCCCAGTTCCCAGACAGCGGGCAGTGCCCTGCCAAGCCACGCTGAACCCATGCCATGGGGCAGCTGCCGTGCGGGTGCCAGGTGGGGGGGTCTATCCCCGCTGCCCCCCACTTCCCTGTACTGCACAGGGGGGCTCTGCCATGAGTGCCCAGAGGTCCCAATTGCTGCTGCTGCAGCTGATGAGTGTGGGACTTAAAAAAAAAAACAACAAGGCTCCTGGACAGCGCACGGAGCATGCAGTTGATACCAGGCTGCTGCTGTTGGCTGGGGCCAGTGGCAGCACCAGTATTCCCGGTGCTCAGTGCGGGATTCACCAAGTAAACTCGGGTGTTTCCAATGGTCCCAGCAGGCAGCGGCAGCCTGCTGCCATCCTGCACACAGATCCAGGGGCCTGAGCACCCCCTGGGAAGATTCTGGCACAGCCCTGCAGCCAGGGTACCTCTGCCGACAAGTGATACGAGTTTTGCTTTGAACAGTTTGAGGTGCAGTTTCACAAAAGACCCTGTACCTATTTCTTTGAAACTTGGCAGGCTGCATGCCCTCAGAAGGGGCTACTATCCCTGTAATTTTCATTCAAATCAAGCAAGAAATGACAAAGTTATAGGCATTTTAGTGATTCCCCATTATAGCCTATGGCCAAAGCACTGAAACAGCATCGAACTCTGAAAGAGATTTGGCTGAATCGAAACGGGACAGTGATCCGAAACACTGAACTGAATCACTGTCCCTCTGAAATGCCAAATCTGAAACAAAACATAGCCATTTTGCACAGCCCTATTAGTTGGCCCTTCTCCTCAAATGATCTGGTATCAATTTTGTGGTTTGAACTGTAGGAAATCAAAGCATAGAACCATCCATATAGATTCATAGAAGTAGGGTGGAAGGGACCTTGTAGATCATCAAGTCCGACCCCCTGCCCTGGGCAGGAGAGAAAACCAGGCTCAAATGACCCCAGCCAGGCAGACGTAATATTCATTACGTTGAATCAGAATTTGTTTATTGCTTATATATAAACATAAGCAGCTAATCCACAGCAAACGGCAGAGTAAATTGTACCCTGTTACTGGGAGAAGTGGGTAAGGGAGAACCCAAAGTTGCTATAGCAACTCCCACCAATGTTTGTATGCCTTGCCTCTTTCACAGTAATGATTCCTGTATATATGCCACTGTAATTGTTACATAATTAAAGTCTTGCACATGCCCAATTCTATCACATAACAAATCACTTAATTGCACATGTGTGCCTTTACTTATTTCCTGCCTTAGACTGAAAGGCAAGATAAGGTAAAACTAGTTTGTTGAAGCCTTATGGTACTTTGGTTAAGTCATGCTTCATGCTTACTGTGCTTAAGCTTAATGTTAAATATAGTTGGGGCAGAAATTGTACTAGGTCTTTTAAGGGCTGTCAAGGCTTGGGAGAATGACAATCCCCACCTCAATTTGGGAGTGCCCTGAAGTACTCCTCAAATCTTATATAATTGCTGAAGTCAATATGTCATTTAATATTAAAACTATAGAAACAAGTACAACGATGTTAACTATTATAGGATGTAAATATAACTTAATATTCCTTTGGCTGTGGATGGCTAACCTATAGTGACCTAACCTCATGACTAACCTATTTTTACCATATGATGTCAGAACTTTTGCAATTCATGTGTTATAATCTTTTCTTCAGTTTTTTCTAATTTCTTTAATATTTGATCTCATTTATGGGAGTCCATCAATTGATTAATGAAATTAAATCAGGTTCCATTAGGAATGTATTATAAGTGTATATTAAAGTTAACAATTAGAATGACCTTTTTAGATTTAGTTATAGGTATTATAAAGTTGTCATTAGTAATTTGTATTTTGTCCCAGCACCGTAAAAGAGACAGGCTGTGTTTCCCTCTAAGCCTATAAATCTGTTAGTTGTAAACACTATTTTGGCATCCGATGTTGCAGATAGGATGCCTGTAAATGCCGTGGTATCAATTAAGTTTATATGCTTCTCATGTCTTACCTGTATGGCACTTGCCAGTCTTATATCTTTAAAGATATTCATGTGCCTAGGAGTGCTCAGGCAATTTCACATCAACTTCCAGTATGGGGTCCCTTAGGAACCTTCCTCTTTATGCCTGTCAAGATGCCCAGTTAATTCCTTTTTAAGAGGCTCCCTGAAATTCAATCCCCCATTTACCACTTTTTGCAGTCCTACTGGGGTTTTTTTTGAATGATCAATTCACATAAACTCATCTACAAAGCTTGCTTTGCCTTTAGGCTGGAGTTTGAAGCCCTGAATGTAGAATCATAGAAGGGTAGGGCTGGAAGAGACCTCTGGAGGTTGTCTAGTCCAACCAATCTGCCACATGGTGCCTACAGGATTGTGGATTGTTTGTATTGAGGTCCCAGAAAAACAGTGCAGTAGCACTGTTCTTTTTAGATTGGGATGCGTGCCAGCAAATACAATTTGTTTGTGAAGAGCAGGGATTGGCACTTGATGACTTACAGGCTAGCTCTGGCCTGTAGAACTATGGGATCCAGCCCACAGATGTGGGCATTCAGCAGCAGGGGCACATAGTTTGTGGTTGCTCTCCCTGTGCTAACACAAGAAAAAGTGGTGGTGGCAGTGGCGGGGGCTGGGTCTGAGCACCCACCTTTCCGACTACCTCTGATCTGGCATGAGTCATTGTAGTCTGCAGCTGGGAAAGGTTGCCTACCCCTGGTGGACAGGTATTCATTCTCATCCACATTGCTATCCACTATGATGCGATGAGCCAGAAATCATCATTTATAAACAAAAAAATAAATAAATAAAATCCATGAATGTATTCTCAGCTTTTTTTTCCATTCCTATAAATACATGTAAGACTTAAAATAAACAGAAAAAGGTTTCAAGGCATCCCCAGAGGCAGACTAATTGATGTGACAATGACAGATTAATAGAGTTGACCCTGCTGCTGGCAAAAAGAGCAAGAACGAACTTAGTCCCTAGAAGCAGAGAAGGAAAAATAAGTGTTCACCTCTAACTCCAGCCCACGGACCACGTCCATCCATGAGTCCCAGTGTTCCATCTTAGAGGGACAGTTGGACATAGTCCAAAACCAGATTGAAGAGACTTAGGCTGGTCTTCAGATGATAATGGTGGAGGAAGTAAAACAGCTATGAGACCCTGATTCTCATAAAGCCTATCAAGCACAAATTGCCTTGTTAAACATTAGCTGAAAGCAGATCAGGGTATGGTGGTTTCAAGAGCAGGACACCAGATATGGGATATGACAATTGTAATTTCTGCCAGGCATTGCGGGACTGCGGTGCTCACTTTGCTGGATGTGCCTTGGGGGGGGTGAGGTGCTGTGCCTATGCATCTCTGCTCGCCCTGACTCAGGAGGGCCCACTGCCTCCTGGGATGCTGGAGGACTTCAACTTGGGCGGAATAGCTGTGGAGAGTGGCCACAAGTTAATGGAACAGGAGCAAAATTAGGCAGATTAGAAATAATCCTTCCCTGAGTGGTGTAATTTTGAGCCAAATAACAAATGTTTTAAGCCACTTTAAAGATGCTATTGTGTAGCCAGTCCAGGAGTTAAGAGCTCTAGCAGTCACCTAAAGTTACTGTGTAACAAGGCCCTTAGTGTGCTAGTTTGACACACTTTCCCATTATGACTTGCTTAAAAAACAAACAAACAAACAAACAAACAAACAAGGAGCACTTTTTAGTGGGCATCTGCATTGACCTATACTACCACTCTTAGAATAGTGTTATAGCCTACTCAGCACACCCACCCGACTCCCTAGAAGTGATAACTTTGACAAGAGCTGGTGGGGTTTTTTTGTGGGGGAGGGGGCAGGCAGAATAAAGGTGGAAAAAAATGACAAGCCAGGTGCTTGAACTAGGAAAGGGAACATT
Organism: Alligator sinensis; assembly: GCF_000455745.1. NCBI lineage: Eukaryota > Metazoa > Chordata > Crocodylia > Alligatoridae > Alligator > Alligator sinensis. Next base: position 3,412,427 of record NW_005841867.1, on the reverse strand, counting down.
ACGGACAATCAACGTGTGGCAGAAATTGTTGGCTAGTGGGGACTGAAGCATACTTTTTTGCTAGAGCAGTCCAGACAATACCTACAACCATGGTAAATGTATTTTATGGAGGTACTGTATGGAAATGTGCTTATATAAGATCTAGGCTTTTCTATAGCAGACTAGTAAATTGTAAAGATTAGGTAGGCAGATGAATATTCTTAGTACAAAATTGCTTCTGTTTTCATTGTTATCCCCTTGGTGCTCTTTATGGCCATAATTGCTAACTGATTACCCTAATCCTTGGCTCTATTCAGGACAATTATAGGTGCCATAGGTGGATAGTTTATTGGCTCTTTTGGAGGCACAGAGGTTCTAAATTGGACTGAGTCTACTTTCGTGTCAAACTAGAATGGTGTTTTTGATTTGTATAAAGGACACAGTGACCTCTTCTTGCTGGCCACACAAGTTCCCTTGGAGAACAGCAACATGCATTTATTAATGCAACCCTGCATTGTTTACAGTAAATTAACACCAAATATTGGTCTGCCTGCTTCCTGCTTTCTTTATTCTCTTAGGAAGGCTAGTACCCAGTCAGAAATACAAGAGCTGCATGATTTCTTAGGGGTTTACATTTCATTAGGCCAATACAATTTGAGTCCCTCATAAGAAGGCATGTACTGCTACTGGAAAACTGATGCTGATAGTTTCCAAACTGCCTAAAACCACTGTGTTACATTTTGGTCCTATAAATATTTTATGCCATAATAAGTATGGATGACCAGAAAGGAAGCACTGTGGTAATTCTTCATAAAAAATGTTTAGGAACTTGGTTTTTACCCCTGGGCTCTAATGCGTTCTTGCAGAGTATTTTTTAGCTGGTTTTGTGCATCCTGGGTATGTGTATTTCCAGTACTCTGAAACTGATCTTCATTTCTGATTTTTTTTTTCTGTGCCATAATTCATTTTCCTCTCTTTTTTCCTATTGAGGATACCTCTGACTTTTTCTTGCAGCCATATAAATAGGCTGTTAGTAATTTCTGCAGGAAAGTGCTTTAACTATTACTATATTTTTTTCAGGGGAAAATATCCACTACCATACCATATTAAATGCCTACCATAAGGCATTTAATAACAGCAGCAGTGGTACAAAGAGTTCTGTTTAAGTTGCCCTGAAGTAGCACAACTCATAGGTTTGCCTGGATAGAATTTAGGCATGTCTATATGGCACAATGGCTTGTGACTACATGACTGTCCTCCTTTTAGTATCTAAGCTATTTTATTTTAGCTGTACAGACGCATCCTGGGATCCTCTACCAACTTTTGCAGAACTAAATCTCAAATTTAGGGAATGTTAGTCCTTTATTAGTTATGGTGTCATGGGTCATCTCATAAATGTGTTCCCACAACAAACAACTGATGTACTGAAAAATATACCACTCAGTACAATCTACATTTTTCCTGTGTCCATCAAGATTAGCATCCTAATCTACTTGGATTAGAGAGATTTGATTTGTTTTTATTATGTAGTATCTAACTTTTGAAACGCTCTTGAAAAGTCCCCAGCTAGAAAAGCCCTACATGATTTTTGTTTATTACATCAGAAAATATTTCTTCAAATACATTTACCTGATTTTATTATTTCTAAGCATATCTCTGGATTTGGTATAACTTCCCCCTCCTTGCCCCCTCCCTCCCCCCCACCCCGGTTTCATTTTAAAGATGGAGATTTTTTAAAGAGAGAATATTTAATACATTTTCCCCCATCTTTTTTTTTTTTTTTTAGTATCCTACTGCTTCGATAGGCCATCTGGGCCTTTCTTCTGTTTACTGTTTTAATAACTTTTCCTATTTAATCTTCTTTAGTTTTATGCTAGAATCTCCTTAAACCCCATGTTCATTTTTATTTTAAACAACTGAATGATTAATTAAATCAGCTTGTTAGGACATATAAATCTATTTTCTATCATTCAAAATTCCCCAAATTATACTTGAAGTTGTTCCAAATTACTGTTAATTTCAAAATAAATGGACCGTTTTGGATAGTTTACACTTTTGTGTGTTTTAAATTCTAATCTCTTTATATGGATTAGCCAGCATTTTCCTCACCTAAATCATTTTTCCTCTTTTTGTTATTATTTCATGTTTTTCTGAGTATACAAAGTCTCTGAAATGGTTTATTTTGATCTTTCCTTTTTTTCTTGCATGTTGAATATGGGACTTCACATCCCTACAGGATTGGTTTTGTTCTTGTTGTTGTTGCTTTCCAAAACCATCCCTACAGGATTGGTTTTGTTCTTGTTGCTGTTGCTTTCCCAACCAGCGGGTGGTGAACCGAATCCCTGTAATTCAGGGGTGGGTAAAATATGGCCTGTGGGCCACATCTGGCCCACCAACTGATTGAATCTGGCCTGTGGGGGACACCTGCCAATTGTATGAATCTGGCCCACAGCTGCCCAGACGGCGCTTCTCATGGGACCGAGCCCTGCCCAGAGCAGCCCGCACCACACTCCTGCCATGTCTGCTGGCCCCAGTCTGAGCTAGCATGCACAGCTTATTGGTGGGGTTGCTCCCAGTGCAGTTGCAATCACCCAGGTGCTGCTTGGCTCTCCTTGCCTCCCGCAGCAGCTCCTACTCCTGTCCCTGCTGTACCATTCTGCGTAGGGAGGAAACTTCAGCTGGGCAGCTTCTTCCCCAACATGCAGGGCTCTGGCTCCAGCTCCCAGCTGCCTGCAACAAACCAAAATCAATATCTAATGCTGTCATAGAAAACTCAACCTCTTCAATTACTGAGAACAAGTCTTATATAAGTTTATATATATTTTATGAAGATTCTTCTGCATCTAATTCTTTAAGAGACCAAAGCATTCATTGTAAATCTCACAAATCTTACAGTTTGCCTTTGTTTGATGATAAGACTTTCTGTTTTGCAAAAAGCTTTGATAGCTATGGATGCTTGCCTTCCTAATTTTAAATACAAGTAGGAATGAAGAAAAAACAACAGGTAAGAAGGGAGGCTCTTGAAAAAAAAAAATTTATTGATGGGGGGGTGGGGCTGCCCACAGTAGCCTAAAAGGACTACTGTGGGCAAATTTGTGCTGCACAATTTGTTTTACCACTGAGAAAAAGAAATGTCAATGGATCAGACATAGACCAAGCAAATCTTTGTAGCTGAATTTCAGGAAGTCATAAAACTCTTCTAGTTGCTGTGTTCTCACTCCTAACCTCAACATATTCCCAAAGTTGGTATTAGTGTAGTCCACACTCAGTGCTAAACCCTTATCTTCAGTCTTATGCTTCTTCAGAGTGTACCTGTACTGGCAACTTTCATTGACAACAGGTGATGAATAAGACTGGATAGGTAGCCCATGACATGGATAAGGTTGGAAATGACATAAAGTTGGACAGTCTGATGCCACTCCAGGCTGCTGTGTCCCCCTGGGCAGGCTGCAGAGCAGCTGTCCTAGCCTACCTGCACCCTGGTGCCGTTGCCTGGCCTGCTGCATGGCTGCTAGGCCCATGCTATCAAGGCCTGCAAGCTGCTCTGGATAACAAGCTGGGGGAGCACCGACTGCTTTTGCCCCTGGACAAGCCCTCCACCTGCCTCACTCACCACAGCATGCTAACCCATGGGAAAGTGGCCAGAGCCTGGGGTGCTGGCCACTTGTCCCCAGGGTCTGCTCCCTAGTTTCCCCCACCCTATGACCTTCCGTGGGACACAAAAGACATTTAACGAAGTTTTCAAGGGGAAGAAGGTGTTTTATTGTGGTGGGTGGGGTGTGTGGTGTAGGGGCTCTGTTAGATGTGAAGGTAATAAACATTTGTTCTTGTGAGATGTGTCTGCAGAGAGCGGGGGGTAGGGGGGAGCGTGGGTGAGGGTGCAGGCAGGCTAGAGCAGGGAGTGGTTTTGGCGATGGCTGGTCAGTGCCTCCTGCACCTGGTGCCCTGGCCCCCATTGGTGGGTGTACAGCTTTCCTGGGGCTTTGGCGGGGGGTGTGGAGGTGGGGGGCGGGGTGTGCTGCTGGCACTGCTGCCACAGGTGCTACTTGCACTACCAGGCATCCTTTACACACCGCACCTCCTCTGCCCAGGCCTCACGGAAGAGCTTCCCCCAGGCTTCACAGATGTTATGCAGCATGCAGGCTGCGACAGTGCGGGGGTTGTCCTTGGTGAACTCAAGGTGGAAGGTAAGGGTGTGCCAGTGGTGGTCCAAGGTGCACTCCACCAGGGTGTGGGCCTGATCCAGGCAGTGCTTGAAGTGGGCCTGGCAGGAGCCCAGGTGACCAGTGTAGGGCTGCATGAGCCAGGGCAGGAGTGGGCAGGTAGGGTCCCCAATGAGGATGGGTGAGACCACAATGGTGCCAGCTGCAGGTCTGGCACCGCCAGCATGAAGCGCCCACTCTCCACCAGGCCCAGCAGGCCAGAGTTCTGGAAGATGCAGGCGTCATGGGTGCTGCCTGTCCAGCTGTGCTCATGCCCCATGGTGGTCCACACTGACCTGGAGCACCACATAGTGAAAGCCCCTCTGGCTGTAGTAGGGCAGTCTCTGTGGGGTGAGCAGGTGACAGGGATTTGGGTCCCAGCCAGGGCCCTGATGCACTGGTGGAATCCCAGGGCACAGAACCCCACCATCCCTGCCAGGGTGTCATTCACCCAGAGCACCATGTGTCCCAGCATGCTGTGGAGGGTTCTGCACACCTCTGGGATGGCCTTCCTGGGGGTGGCCTTGCCCATACCAGACAGGTGGCCAATGTACTGCAGGCTGCAGGGTGTGGCCAGCTTGAGCAGGGTGAGGGCCAGCCGGGTATCCACAGAAAGGGGCAGCTGCATGACAGTATGCTGCTGCTCCAAGTAGGGCTGGAGCTGCTCCAGGAGGTCCCGGGAGGTGGCCTGGCTCATACACAAGATCTTCTGCCACTGCTCATGATCCCAGGTGTGCTGGATGATGTGCTGCCACCAGTCCTAGCTGACCTGATGGGCCAAGGGGCCTGGAGGCCCAGGAGGGCAATGGTGGCCCTAGAAGTGGCATCCTGGAGCCCATTGTTGATGTCCCTGCCAGGGTCTGGCCTGGAAGATGGGGTGGAGGTGGCAGCTTGGTCACTGGGCAGGAGGGGTGAGATGGCTATGGGCCAGGTGGTGGTTGGCACGGTGGGCCAGCATGGCAGCCAGCATGAGTGTGGGGCACTGGTCGTCACTGTGAGGGGCAGGGGCTGGAGCAGCCCTGGCATGGGGAGGCACAGATGGGCAGGGCACGCTGCTACTGGCCAGGGAAGTAGCTGGTCAGAGAGCAGCTAGCAGGGCTGGCTTTTGAAAAGGGCTATGGGGTGCTGGCAGCTGCAGTCTGGAGTCTCCCCCCCGCAGTGGCAGCAGGGGCCCATTGCAGGGCTCCAGGAAGCGGGAAGAGATTGGTAACGTGCCGTATACCACAGTGTGTGTACAGAGGTTCTGTCCAGGGGCAACTAGCAGTGGCATAAATATGTGCTGTTGCTATTTGTCCTTGGGGAATGCATGTTTGTGTTTGTGGGGATGGTTAGGTAGCATCTGATTTAAGTGTTACACTTAACTGTACCATAGCAAGAGGTACTGTTCTCCCTTTGGAGATACACTGTTACTTCTGACAAATCTTGTGTGCTCTACCAATATGTGGGGTGTGGGGCAGAGTACAGTGTGACAGAGACTGAGATTACTGAATCCTGACCACAGAGGTTCCCTCCTTCCTCCATTTTGCCTAAGTCTGAGAAGCTGAGGAAAGAAAGTAAAATGCATAAGGAAAGGAAGAGCAAAAGCCTGATCACACTTTCAGAATGGGAATAACTGGTTGCAAAATCAGACTTAAAACAGAAGACCTCTGCCTCCTTCAGTTCCAGATTGCTGTAATACACATTTTCCCCAGCAGAAAGGCCCCAGGAAAGACAAGGAAGAGGATAGAAAAATTCTCCTCATTCATTTTTGGATCAAGGGCACATTTTTTAAATTTGCAATTAGAACCGAAGGAGGAAGAAACTCAGAATCAGTGCATCTTTCAAGGGCTTGGTGTTTTCTTCAGAGGCACTTCTGAAAAAAGGAAAAATAGGAAAATATGAGTGAGTCAATGAACAAGTAAAGTTGACTTCATTTATACTCCCTAAAAGTTCATGCATCCTTCCTGTCTGGTAAAAGAAAAAGAAAGCATTGATCTATAAACAGATAACCATAAAAGCACTTAAATGACCTTTCATGATGATCCCATGTCTTAGCTAGAGTTATTCTTAGATGGTCAGATTTCCTACTGCTCACTGTGTGATTCAATCAGAAGATACAGACTCCTTGAAAAACATTTTCCTTTATATCAGGGCCTCTTATGCAGGATTTTACCTGAATGTCAACAGGTTCATCTAATGTAAGAGACTGAAACAACTCCTCATCTCTACAAACTCCTCTACCAGCTGCATCCCTCTGAACCTTCCCATGTTGAAAGCTTTGCACAAACGGCTCCACTGTTCCTAATTAATCAGCTCCTTTCTGTAGTTTGTTCAGCCTATATTGCTTTTGTCTCTCTGGTCCTTGGATGCTACCATACTAAACTTAATTAGTAATATGTATATATAAATAAAAAACATCAGTCTCTGCCTTCATTCTCTATTCCCCTCCCCGATAGATATTCTACAATTAGACATTCTAAGAACTTTTCTGATGAAGAACTGGAAAATTGTTCTTAACTTGCCTCCCAACTTTCCTGTCTTTGGGTATGTCTACATATGCATTTGACCCAAGATCAGTTTACTTTCAAGTAAACTACTCGTGAGTAAACAGTCCAGGGCAAGTGTCTACATATGTAGGGACATAGGAGAAGATTTGCGGCTCCTAGCAGCAAACTGCTTCGGCTTCCTGCAGCCCTTCAATGGGCCCCTGCCACCACTGAGGGGAGCTCAAGGCTCTGGCTGCAGTTGCCAGCAGCTGGCAGCCATCTCGAAAAGGCAGCTCCCCTCTCTGCTTCCTGGCCAGCCACTTCCCTGGCTAAAAGCAGCATGCACAGTGCAGGGGCAGCATTCAGCAGCTGTCTTGTTGCCTCTGCCTCCCCATGCCATGGCTGCTCTAGCCCCTGCCCCTGGCAGTGATGCCTAATACTCCAGGTTCCTGCTGGCAACCATGTTGGCCCTGCTAGCCTGCCAGAATGACCAATTGCTGGCCGATGGCCGTCTGGGCCCTACCAGCTCCCCCATGTGCAGTAACCACCTGCCCGACTGCACCACACTGTCACAGGGCCACCGCTGCCGTGCAGCTGCCACCTGGAACCCTGTCCTGTTGGCCGGACCCTGGCAGGGATGCTGACAACATGCTGCTAGATGCCACCACCAGGGCTACCCTTGCCCTCCTGGGCCTCCAGCCCCACTGCCTCTGGGCCCATCAGCCCAGCCAGGACTGGTGGCTGCATGTTGTCCAGCAGACCTGGATTGATGAGCAGTGGCTGGTGGTGTTCAGGATGACCTGGGCTATATTCCTGGACCTCCTGGAGCAGCTCCACCCACACCAGGAGCAGCAGGACACCACCATGTGGCCACCCCTCTGCACAGACACCACCTGGCCCTAACTTTGCTGAAGCTGGCCATGCCCACCAGTCTCTGCTATGTGGGCCATCTCTTTGGTGTGGGCAAGGCCACTGCCAAAGAGGCTGTCCTGGAGGTGTAAAGCATCCATCAGGATGTGCTGTGGCACACAGTGCTCCAGGTTAATGACCCCCCTGGCAGTGGTGGTGGGGTTCCATGCCCTGGGATTCCCCCAGTAAATCGGGGCTCTGGATGGGACTCACATCCCCATCACCTTCTTACCCCATGGCAACCACCCCACTATAGCCAATGGGGATTTCACTCTGTTGTGCTCCAGGCCATCATCGGCCACCATGGTGCCGTCACTAATGTGAGAACTGGCTGGGTGGGCAGTGCCCATGCCACCCGCTTGTTTTGGAACTCCGCCCTGTCGGCCCTGATGCAGAGCATGCACTTCAAGTCAGTGGTGCCGGACCTGCAGCTGGGCGCTGTGCTGGTCCCACCCTTTCTCTCCACCTACCCACTCCTGATCTGGCTCATGTGGCCCTACACTGGCCAGCTGGACCCCCACGAGGCCCACTTTCATCAGTGCCTGGCCTGGACTGATGGAGTGCACTCTACCTGGATGGAGTGCACCTTCGGCTGCCTCAAGAGATACTGGTACACTCTCACTGCCCACCTTGAGTTTGCTGAGTTCCCTCAGGACATTGTTGTAGCCTGCATTCTGCAGCTTATCTGTGAGGCCCAGGGGAGCTGTTTTGTGAGGCCTGGGTGGAGGAGGCTCAGCTGGCAGAGGACACCTGGCAGCGGGAGTACCAGCTGCAGCAGCACTGACAGTGGCGGATCTCCACTGCCGAGGCCCCAGGCTAGCTGCACACCCACCAGTGGTGGCCAGGGCACCAGGTGTGAGAGGCACTGGCTGACCACCTCCTCCTGCACTCCCTGCTGTAACCTACCTGGACAGCTGCCCAGGGACCCCCTCATCCCCTGCCCACCCCCAGCAATACGCTCACTACAGACACATCATAGAACAACAGTTTTTATTCTCCTCACATTAAACAGACCACCCTGCCTCCTTCCGCCCCAACAAACAGCCCCCGCCTCTTCCTCCTCTCTCCCCAACAACAGAGCCCATCCACCACCTACACCACCCACCAATAATAAAACACTTTCTTCCCCATGCAAAATTATTTACAATATGGTGGTTTGTGTGGGTGCCCTGTAAGGGTGGGTGGCCATGGGGTGGGGCTACCTAGGGGGTGGAGTCCAGGGACAGACGGCCAGCACCCTGGCCTCTGGCCATTCCCCCATGGGTGGTATATGCCACGGGGAGCCTGGTGGGCAGGGGGCTCACCCAGGGGTGATGCCAGTCACTGGTCCCTGGGCACAAGCAGCTCCTCCTCTGGCAGCCAGTGTCCAGGGCCAGCATGTTGTCCTTGGCCCACTGCAGGCAGCTCTGCCTCTGTGCCCATGTGAAGCTGGGGCAGGCAGCAGGCCTGGGCCCAGGCAGGGGGGCTGAGTGGTGTGGGGTGGGGAAAGAGCTCCTGAACCACGGAGGTGGCACTGGACTTCCACCCAGGCCCACAAGTGGGGGCTGCTTCTGGGTGGTAGGTGGCTGCCAGAGGGCAGGTGGGGCTACAGTCAGGGGCGAGGCAGCAGGCAGCACAAAGGTGACTGCCAGGGCCAGGACTGTGTCTAGCACCCAGTGATCATCTTTGGTGGCCTCCATTGCCCCAGCCATGAGTGTACTCCGCTCCTATAGGGCCTCCATGCACTTGCACTCCAGGGCCAGGAGATGTGCTTGGAATTCACAGTTTGCCCAGTCCTGTGCATCCTAGCAAGTGATGTCCTCCACCTGCCAGGCCCAAGCATCTGCCAGATAGTCTTCCGCAGCCATCACAAGCCAATCCAGGAGGAGGGTGCGGTCCTGGGTCCTCCTCCTGCAGAGATGGCACATCTGCAGGGCCCCAGGCATGGGCAGTGGTGACCCTGATCTCACATCTAGGCTGCCAACTGTGGCCTTCCCGTGTGCAACCGCAGGGTCTGCAGAGCCATGGGGAAGAAGCTGTTTATGAGAGTTTGCAAAATATATGAGATAAAATGCTCTGTAGCCTCAGACTGGGGGTCAAGCGTGCGAAGGTGCCCAGGGACCATGGTGTGTCAGGTGGGCAGGCCCAGGCTGAGGCAGCCACTGGCTGAGCTCCCTGTCCCTGCTCATTCTCTTGGGGCTGCTGGGTGCCTTCTGTGGGCAGCCTGCTTTCCCTGCCCTGTTCCCAGGCCAGGACAGACCAGGCTCCTGACAGCACCTGCTGCTGTGGCTCCTGACACCACTGCCCCCACTTCTCCCATTCCCACTCCGCTCCCTCTCCTGCTGCTGCCAAGCCCACGGTGCCCAGGCTCAGCATGTGCGAGGCTCCCGGATGACTGGGACATGGAGCTGCCCGCAGCCCTGCCCTCTCTGCAGGGGGCTTCTCTGGGGACGTGCCCTCGGGCCAGCCCCCTGCCACACCCTTGCAAGCCCCTGCTGCATGTGTTGTGGGTGCTGCATGAGGAGATGTTTGCATGGATGGATAGGTTCCTGAACCACTATGCTCTGCTGCTGGTAATCACCATGGTGCCCTGAATGAAACTGTGCACCTGGCATGGCACCCTGAGCTTCAACGGTGCAGGAGACAAGCCCAGGCTGCCCTGCAACCTCCACCATTGCCTGGAAGGCTACCTATGGCTGCACTAAACATCCCTGCCCTCCACAGCTGAGAAGGACTTCACCGCTGGCATCAACACATTCCCTGGCATGAGGCCTCTGCCCACCTAGCTGCATGGGCTGCTCAGTAAAGTTTTGCACTGTCTCCCTGCTCCCTGTGTGCTTGTAGAGGGGGGGATGGGGGGGGACCTGGGGGCCAGGGAGTGGGAGCTGGGGCAGGGACAGGGGCTGGGGCAGGGAGGGTCTGCTCTAAGTGTGGGGCTTACCATGTGAGTCTGGCTGGCAGGCCTGGTGGTCCCAATGGCTCCTGGCTGGCAGCAATGGCATGTGGCTCCTGGCAGTGTCCTTGGGTGGAGGGGCGCAGCATGCAGGTGCCTGGCAAGGGCCCCCTGCTGGGGAGGACCTGACAATGCTGGTGACTGCGGGGCCATGGCAGGCCACATGTCATGGCTGGGGCTGAGGCTGAGTCTGAGGAGCTGCTGGGGCAGGCCCAGGCCCAGGCTCCCTGAGTTGTTGGTGGAGGCTGGGGGAAAGGAGCTTGGTGAGATGGGCTGCTGGCACCTCAAGAGGTCCTCCCCTGGTGACATGTCACTGCAGGTGCCAGGCTGGAGCAGGGACCTGGGCAGGTTGCCCATGCTGCTGTACACAGCATAGCTGTTGCCTGAGCTCTGGAGCAAGGATCTCTGTCAGCTGCCACATAAAGGGCATGTACTTGTGAGCACTCCCTGACTGATGATTGTGGTTAGTCATGGTGACCCATTGTGCCTGCAAGGCCTTGACCTTTATGTAGCACTGTCACACCGACCAGCTGTGCCTGCACTCCCACATCTAGCATGACAGCTCCTCATAGACATGGGCATTGGAGCGTCCACCCTGCGTGAAATGCCACAGCACCTGTGCCTTGCCCCACCTGTGACTTCTGTGCCAGTCTCCTCCTGTGACCTCCGTGTGGCTGTCCCTGTGCTGCCAGTTCTGGGCAGCTGCCTGCAGTGTCCAGCACAAAGGCACGGCATGGGACTGGTACCTGCTTGACAAGGCGATGCCCACAGCACCTGCAGGCTCTAGGCAGGCTGCTGGGGGTGGGCTGCGGGCAGCTGGAGCTGGCCCCAGTGGTCAGGAGCTGCCTGCAGCTGAGCCTGGGTGCTGACAGGCCTGGCAGGAGCCCGCAGGCCTGGACAGTGGGAGTCTGGCAGCCACACAGCACTGTGGTGCCAGACAGTGGTGCCAGAGTGCAGGCAAGCTGGCACAGGTATCCTGCAGCCTGCACAGGGGGACACAGTGGCTTGGTGTGGCCTCAGGTTCCCTACTGTTGTGCCCCAGGGCTCATTGTGCCTGCTGGATTCTAAGGGCCTGGGGCTAGGGCAAGCATAGAGCCGGCCCAGCCCTGGGGCAGGAGAGGCTCCCAGCTCCAGAGCCCTGGGGTTAGCCTGAGGCTGGCTCCCTAGTGATGGGGCTGACTAGGAGCAAATTTGCTCCTGGTTGGCATCTATACATGCGTTACTGTGCAGTAATTACTCATGAGTAAATTGCATTTCCAGTTAGCAAATTTAGTCGTGAATAGCAATTTTTACCGTGCAGTAAGCAGGTGCATGTGTAGACATGCACACTTACTGCACAGTAAACTGTCTCATGTAGTAAAGTGTCTCATGTAGATGAGCTTTTAATGTGAAAAGCTGTATTTTGAACCTACATAAAGTTCTGAAGACATCTTTAGCTTCCCATATGGTGGCCACAAGGCACATGTATGTTCTTTGGTAGTTGGAGAAAATTTGAAGTTGTAATAGGCAGGGTTCATATTTTGTGTCCTGTCTAGAAACCTGGGAATTGCATTTTAAAGGTCTTAGTTGTAAGAAGCAGATCTGGAAATACCTCAATAGAGAAGGCTTCAAAGGCTTCACTGCTCACAGCCTGCTGTGATTGACGAACTTACTATCTGTCTCCAAAAAAGCTGAATGCAAGAGTAATACCCACTGTAATAGATCTGCAAACTTTCTCTGTGTGCAGAAAGGATATTTTTGGAAAAATAAGGAATTTCCTTATATCTGTAACATGACTTGGTAAAGTGAATCCTCAAATTTAAGGTGTCCCAAATGTCCTATTCCATAAGGAATTGTATAAAATAAATTTACTTCACTAAAAAATGAAACTAAAACCTATACTGCCTAGTGAAAACCACATTTGTGTGCTTACTGGCTGGGATTGTCTACCTCTTCACATGCATTTTCTTTCCTGATTACCAAGCTGTCTGCTTCTAATACTGTATGTTAGTCTACTCTTTGTGAAAACCTAATTAGATCTTCAATTCCTTGGTTTCTGTATGGAAACCCTCCACGGAGGTTGTTAGCTTATAAAAGTAACAACTCTTCTCCAAAAATATAACCAGTGGTAGTTGATCAAAGCTTCTTTTCTCCACCTTAGGGAAAAAAAGGCAGAAATCTACTACCTTCAATTCTGAGCCTCTGCCTCTTGCATTTACTAGTCATTCAATAAAATGGATAGAGTATAGTGAGGAAGTTTCTGTCCCACTGGGAGTAAGGATGTAGGCTAGGACCCAGAGCCTGCTTCTTCTGAAGTAGCAGCTGTCTCATTAAACCACAGCCTCTAACATGCTCTTTTCCTCCTGGTCCTACATCTCTTTTTTATTTAGCTGCCAGCTTCAAAAGGAGGGCTGGAGATGGGAATGGAAAATGCTTAACCTGTGCTGTGCTGTTCCCAGGGAGATGCAAGTTTAAACATCTTGTTGGGGAGGGCAGGGACAGGCAGTTTAGATCCTTGATCCCACACATCTTGAGAAAGTGTGCTAGCCACTCGGGTAACTGGTAACCACTAGCCAGGTACCCTATATCTGTCTTACGTGGATGGCTAAGTCTGAGAGGTCACCCAGGGCCTGCAGAAGCAAACAAGACCAGAAGGAGTGCACAGAGACTGAATATAGGGGACCTGGGAAGCCAAAAGTCACGAGACAAACCCCAGGAGCCAGGACAGAAATTTGAAGGGTCAGGCAGAGCACAGAGTCAGAGGGCAGTTGGCACAGAAAACCAAGAGATCAAACCAGGAGTCAGGTTAAAGAGAAGGAGGGTCAGGCTGAACTTGGGGGGCCAGCTGCTTTGGGTAGCTGCAGAATTCTTCAGAGGCATGAGTTGAGGGCAAAGCAGCACAGGTACAGGTTGAGTGCTGGTGTCTGGAAAGGGGTTCTTACAGGAAGAGATGAAGGGTCAATTGACTTTGCCAGCCACTCTGGGAGCAAAGAGTGGGCAAGTACCCAACCCACAATGGATGGTTCAGACCACCTATGTCCACCTAGATCAGGGGTGGGCAAAATATGGCTTGTAGGCCATATCTGGCCTGCCAATTGATCCTATTTGGCCCACTGGTTGCTGCCAAGAGCCTAAGGTGGGAGGGCTGCACCCTGCGCTGCTCCACTCTGCCGCAGTTGTTTTTGGGCTGGGCAGCTCGCAGACTCCTCCATCCCACCCCACCCAGCCTCCTGTTGGTGCTGCAGCTGCATAGTCATGGCACCATGGCTGCTGGCAGCCAGGCCCGCATGGGATGGGGTGCAATGTAGCACACTGAGTAGCCATCTCACTTGCCTGCTGTGATGAGCCGCTGCCACGGTGCCGCTAGTCCATTCCAGCCCTGGGGTGGGGGGGCGCTGAACCCAGGGCAGCCTCCTCTGGCTTTCCTAGTGTGGGGTGCCAGCCACAGCTGTCAATTATAGCGGGCAGGCGAGATGGCCTTTCCCATGTGAGCCTGCATGCTGGTGGCCATGGTGGCAGGACTGCAGCACCAACAGGAAGCTGGGCAGGAGTGGGGGTTGGGTTGGGATTGTGGGGGGTGTGGATTAGTTTGTGTGCAGCATGGCCTGGTCTGGCCTGGCCCCAGCTATGGCACAGCAGAGCAGCGCAGGGTGCAACCCTCCCTCCTCAGGCTCTTGGTGGTGGTTGGTGGGCGGATAGGATCAAGTGGATCAATGCTTCCCTGCCCCCCACATGGCCCTCAACAGCTCACAAATACTCTTTAAGCAGCCCTCCAGCCCAATTAGTTGCCAACCTGGGAGGTTTTGATCTGGGGTGAGTGGGCAGGCCAAGGGTCTGGGTTCAAGGTCACAGCTCCAAAATCTGCTTCACAAAACAGATTTATTGCTGAATTGTCCCAATGTGCTTGTTAAATTTTTGAACACTATAAAACTTGTTCTCCTAAAATCTACTGGAACCACGGCATTCAGGGATGCAGTTGATTCCGTTGATGAATTAAAGTAGCTCGTTGACACTGGTTATAATCTTCTATATTACTCTCATATTCTGTCAGCTATCCAAAATGGTATTTACTCTGGATCTTTTTTTTTTACCTTTGGGATCATACAGCTGCTTTAGATATATACTGGACATGTATTTTTGGATAACTGGTATAGCTAAATATATTTGAGTACTGTACTTTAAATATCCCCATATTAAGAGTCCTAGAGGTAGTTCTGTTGTTTTCCCTTCACTCTTAACCCTGTGCAGATTGTTTGCAGCACATGCTTATTGTTGTTTTTCTTGTATTTTTCTGTGTTTTTTAAAACTCTAAATATTTCATCATCCATATTGTCATGACCCAAAGGGTATGATTTTGTGTGTGCTTCAGCACTGCAGAATTATTTCCCACCACTTGGAGCTTTCTTTGCACAGTGCAATTCTCAGTTGCATAGAGAAAACCCCGGTGCAAAGGAGTTCCCGCCATTCGTATGTAAATTTGTTTCCCACTATTGGCTGTTTCTAAATTATTCCCACGTGGCGGCTAGCGATTGGCTTGCTAGCCGTATAAGAGGCTTGAGCAGTTTCCGCCCAAGTTGGAGGAGGAGAACTTCACATCCATCTCGTGAAGAACTCTAAGCGCGCTGTGGAGCCTAACAAACTCTGCGTGTGCCTTAAAGGAGGATACAAGGGCCTGATCAACCTCTAGCCTCTCCCCGTCACCGCCTAATCCCTCGACGTACCCATTCACAGCATAGATAGTTGTCTTGAGGTTTATGGACGAAAGAACATCGCTGTCCTCCAGATTCTGCTCAACCCAATGGTGAACCAACCCGTGAGTAATCTTCTGTGTCAATTGTCACGACTGCATATCCTGATGGAGCCAAGAATATCTAGTGATCGGGAACGTCGACACCCGACCAAGGCTCAAGGCGCAAGACATTGATTATCTGATCTTCCATCGTTGCCACAGAGAACATCAGAGAAGTGATACATGTTTGGATTTCTCCTACAGCGTAAGGAGGAGCTATGAGGAAGAGGAAGATGAAGAGGTGCCAGGCACCAGATCCTGCTCTGGGAAGATAAGTGAGCCACGGCTTCCTGAGTCTTTGTTTGGTGGGCTCTGTGTTTGAGTATGTGCTCTAACCACCTGGCAGTGCTACTAGCTGGGTGATGGCTGGATGATTGCTGCCTGTGTCTGACAAAAGTCCTAACAAGGGGGTGGAGTCAGTCCAGCCCCAGGAGGGTATAAAAAGGAGATTCCCTCACTAACCTGGGAGTGAATAAACAGGGGTAATAAACAAGTTACCAGGAGTTCACAGGTAAATTTGCCACTGTCCCACTTTGAAGGGGAGCCTTCAAGGTAAGCTCTTTCTGTAGCAGAAAGCCCCCTTTGTACTTTTCCCTTCTGGATATGGGTCCAACAGAAGCCCCTTTTATTTGCTGCACCCCACATTTTGTGCATTTCTTTTCCTTCTAAGTATTGGCAGAGACCTAGCACACTCATTGCATGGGTGTGGCAAGACTCAGACCAAGCCAGAAAGCTGAAGTGGCTTTCTGTAGGAGAAACCTAGAAACTACATCTACATATCAATTAAGCTTAGGGTCACTAAAGAAAACAAAAGAACTAAAATATTCACTGCAAAGACTGTAAATATATCCTGGTGCTAACTCACTTACCCAGTAGCCTTTGATCCTCACTACCTCACATTGCACTGTGAGAAATATATAAGCATTCATAGCATTTTGTATCTTATATTTTATACTTTTTAAACTCTTAAGGAATGTACTCCCTGTAGAATGAAGTTACACCCTGGACCATTGTTAATGCAATCTCAATGCAGTTATCCTAAAGTGATAAAATCTGTTATATTGGGTGGCCCCTTGAGTGAATGATGATCATCAGTAGACTATAGGCTAGCCAAAGGAACTCCATTTTAAGCTAATCAAGCTAGAGAACTGATTCCTGGAAGTGAGCACCTACCCTATTGACTATTCCTGCAACCCTAAACAATACCATTGTTAATTAATCAGAATCACAAACTGACTTCTGAAACTGCAGTAACAGCAGGCAAGACCCCTGTGACTAACAGCTGTCAGGTACTACTCAAGACCCACGTGGGACAGCAACCTCCAGATTGGGTAGCCAAGATGATGCTGACCAGTACCACCCATAACTCAAAGTTTGCATTCATGATTTTAGTGGTAACTTCACATCCTGTTCAATAAACTAGAATTTATTGTGATCCTGTGAATTGGTCCTTTGTAGCCAACATTTCCTTAAATAAGTTAGTAGCCTACATATATTTAGTGCAAATAGCTAAAACTCAGCAGTTAGACTCCTTGTTTAACTAGAGTCCAGAGCAAGTGGGGAGTTTGCTAGGGAGGTTACCCAAAACTCTCTTTTACTTTCCTTTACTGTAAGCTTGATGACAGGAAGCACTGTTAGCAGGGAAAAGGGAACCTTTCAGAACTGAGGAGCAGTGAACAGGCTATCTTTCAGGGGAGTTTGTTAAGGAAGCACTGCTTGGAGAGGGGAGCAGGAAGAGAAAGACAGCAGATTTAAAAGACCCAGAGAGATGGCTGGGAGATGCTACATGCCAGAGCCCCTACCCCTGCCACTTCTTTCTCTGCTTGCACCTGTGAAGTGTCTGTCCAGCCAGGACTACCTACTGTTGAGGCTTCCACCCAGGTCCCAGTTAGGTGATCTAGAGACTGTGGCTTGCAGATTTCTTCCAGTGAGAGCCAGGGGGAGTGCCTGCAATGTGAATGGTGCCTCTTGATGGTGTCACTCAGGCAGCAGCCAAGAGAACTAAAGGGGGAGGCAGCGGTGAGGCTCCAAAGCATCCTCTGCCATGAGGACTTCATCAATTGCGTGCTGGAGGAGATAGCTAGGACTGCCAGAGAGCATTAGAGAAAGAAGAGGATGTGGACTCCCTGGAAGCTTGTGACCTCTGGCAGGAAGCAGAAGTCTTTATCCCCATCTGCAGCAGTTTGCCTGGAGACTAGATATGGAGCCCTAGCAACAGAGAAGGAGCAGCACATTCCATTGGCAGAAGAGGCCAGGACAGGCATCCCAAAGATTGGGAGGTTGAGACAACGGTCACCAAGAAGTGATGGTGGTTGGAGACTTCCTTCTGTGGGGGATGGAGGCATCCATTTGATGGCCTCACTTGTTATCTCGGGAGGACTGCTGCTTGCCCAGAGCCTGGATCTGAGATGTCTTGGTAATCCTCCTGTGACTCGTTCCGCTGTCTGACTACTACCCCATGCTGCTTATCTATGTGGGCACCCGTGATACTGCCAGGGTAACCCTATGCAGGTCAAAAGTGACTATAGGGCCCTGGGTGCAAGGGAGAAAGGGACAGGGGCTCAGGTGGTGTTCTCCTTGATCCTTCCAGCCAAGGAGAAGGGCCTGGAGCGGGTGCTTCCTGAAGATCAATGTATGGCTGCACAGATAATGTCATCAGCAGGGCTTTGGTTTCTTCCCCCATGGGATGTGGTTCCAAGCAGGAGGACTGCTAGGAAGAGAGAGGATCCATGTGACAAAGAGAGGGAAGAGCATATTTGCAGACAGGCTCATTAACCTAGTGAGGAGAACTTCAAACTAGATTTGCTGGGGGATGGAGACCAAAGCCCTGAAGTAAGTAGGGAAGCAGGTGACCTGGAGGAAGTGCGAGCAGGAGGGGGCATTAGGGGATGCCTTCTCATTCTTCAGTCACCCTAACCTCTGCTGGAAGGGCAATACAGCAGTGCATAGGCAACCCAGAAGGCTTCTGGAAAGTGTTGGAGACAACTTCTTGGTGCAAGTGTTGGCAAGGCCAACTAGGGGCCGTGCTCTTTTTGACCTGCTTCTCACAAGCAGGGAAGAATTGATGGGGAACGTAGAGGTGGATGGCAACTTGTGCACCAGTGACCATGATGTGATTGCATTCAGGATCCCAAGGAAAGGAAGGAAGGAGAACAGCAGAGTAAGAACCCTGGACTTCACAAAATCACACTTTGATTAGCTCAGGGAACTGATGGGTAGGATCCCCCAGGAGGCCAGTTTGAGGGGGGAAAGGAGTCTAGCAACACCTATACATGTGCAGCGAGGCTTCTCTGATGTGCTGTAATAACAGCACATTGAAGCAGACTCTATTAATTGAGTTTTAATTAAAGTACCACCCCCCCCCCCGGAGCACACATATAAATGCCCTAGGAGAGCTGGTTGTACTTTAAAGAAACCTTACTGAGGGCATAGGAATGAACCATCACAATATGCAGGAAGTCCAGCAAGTATGGCAGAAGACCAGCTTCGCTTACTTGGGAATTCTTCAGTAAGCTGAAATACAAAAAAGGAATCTTACAAGAAAGGGAAACTGGAACACACGACTCGAGAAGAGGATTGCTCAGGTATGCAGGGATGAAATCATGAAGGCCAAAGCACAATTGGAGTTGCAGCTAGCAAGGGATGTGAAGGGTAATGAGAATGGTTTCTTCAAGTATGTCAGCAACAGGAGGAAGATCAGGGAAAGTGTGGGTCCTTTACTGAATGCAGAAGGCAAGGGAGTAGTAGATAGACTGGAGGCTAGGACTAGGTTTCAGAGACACGTAGACAAATTGGAAGTTTGGACCAAAAGAAATCTCAGGAGGCCGGTAAGAACAAGTGCAAAGTCCTGCACTTAGGATGGAGCAATCCCATGCACTGGTATAGTTTGGGGAGTGACTGGCTAAGCAGCAGCCCTTCAGGAAAGGAACTGAGAGCTTAATGTCCACTGTAACTGAATATGAGCCAACAGTGTGCCATTCTTGCAAAGAAGGCTAATGGCATACTGGGCTGCATTAGTAGGAGTGCTGTCAGCAGATAGAGGAAAGTGATTATTCCCCTCTGTTTAGCACTGATGAGGACACATTTGGAGAACTGTGTTCAGTTTTTGAACCCCCCCCCACTACAGAAAGGATGTGGGAAATACTGGAGAAAGTCCAGTGGAGGGCAACAAAGGTTAGAAGGCTGGGGACAGTGACTTATGAGTAGGGCTCTCTGGAATCCATGCCGGAAGTGTGGGGCACAGTGGCTTCTTTCTTGGAGATTTTCCTTGAGATCCACCCCCCACCCCACCACTGACTGGTAGAGGGGCCCTGTTGCTCACTGTTTCCTACTCTCATCTGATGGCTGGGAAGTGAAATTCTGCAGTACATTTAAAACTGAGGTTTTTGCCTCCTGGCCATCAGGTTAGGGCAGAGAGCAATGGGGCCCCTCCGCCAATCAGCGGCAGGGGAGCATGTGGAGGAAAACTCCAAGATTGAAGAAGCTGCTGCACTGCATACTTCTGGCTCAAATTATGAATATCCCTATGTATGAGAAGATGCTGAGGGAACTGGGCTTATTTAGTCTGGAGAACAGAAGACTGAGTGGGGATTTGATTGCAGCTTTCAACTACCTGAAGGGTGGTTACAGAGGATGGAGCTGACTGCTCTCAGTGGTGACAGATAACAGAACAAGGAATAGTCCTTTATACATGTGCTGGATGTCTTCTCTGACATGTGCTGATGGGAGCAACTCAATTAATTAACGTGCTCCAGCAGTCTCTGTCATGTCTATTCAGCATCCCTACATTGAATGAGCTTTAGTTCAAGTGCTTCACTGCCATTTTGAATTGCGGGATGCTGAATACATGTAATGCTGCAGGCACTTTAATTATAGTAGCTCTTGGAGATCTATGTAACAAATCTACAAAACAAAAGCAGGCATGTGAACTGGTGCTACTTTCTTTATAATCCATTCTTGTTGCTGGAGATGCATGAATGGCTTATAATGGTACATTTAGATGTAGTTCAATTAGACCAATCTGATGCATTTTTTTAGCTTCCAACTGTTAATGTGCGTTTCGGGTAAACTTATATGTAGACTCACACAACTCCAAGTAGAATGAATTTTACTTTCTACTGAGTTGGTTTGATCACTTCCTGTTTTTTACCACAGTTTTAGAGAGATTGCTCTGATGTGTGGGTGTCTTGTACAGAGCTTTGATCTGCTTCAGTAAGTCAGTCTAAATAACATCAAGGAGAACGCAATCCATCCAGGAGAACACAAAACAACAGTAGACTCTCCCTGTGCCTGAAGAAGGGTGTTTGTGTCTGAAAGCTTGTAAAGAACAATTTTTCCAACTACTTAGTTTTTCTAATAAAAGATATCGCATTTACCCGAAGAACCTTGTCTGCCTAAGTAACCTCGAGGGATTTGGGTGGTGAAACTAGTAATGTAACTAAACCCTTCATATGTCACCGATACAGACCATATGATAACTGCAAAACATGACACTTCAAATAACATTCAGGGTTCTCAAACATCTTCTAAGAAATAAAATGTGCTATGCTCCAATCAGAAAACTATGCTTAGAAACTGATGGTAAAAACATATGGTTAACACTTCCTGTTTTTGTTGACAAATGTGACAGCTGATGTGGGGTGTGGATGTGGGCCTTTTTGGTGAGTCAAGACAGTTAGATACCAAGAGGACTGGGGCCAGCATAGATAGAAGATCAGGTGAAATACATTATCAGATTATGTAAAGGATAACTCTTCTAGGCAATTTTACATTAGAATCATGAAGTTTCACAGCAGGTGAAATTGTAGGTTATATTTCAGGCCTGAGGAAAAAATCCTCAGCTGATGGAAATTGTCTTCACTTTCTTGAAGACACTGGAACTGTAACAACTAATGCTAGTTGAGGATCTACGCTTGAATCATCACATGTATGTGATTTTACATTGGTTTTAGTGAAACTTCTGTTTCTATGCGTGCTTAGCAGAGGAGGGCCACTTCAGCTGGAAGTTGTAAATAATGCAACAAGGAGCCTGTTCTATATATTTATTACATTGACTTTTACTTTCAGCCTTTTAGGGGGTGTGTTTGTTTGTTTGGTGTAGAACAGATGCTCTGTAACATGACATCTGACTCCTGCACAGACTTCCTAGTCTTCTGCTAGCTGGCTATTTTGCTGGTCCTGTGGTATAGTTGACTCTTCCTGCATGTAGGAAAACCTAGAATTACCTGATTACCAGGTTCACTAAAATGAACATCATCAGTGGTATAATGAAAATCCGGAACTGTTTTCTAAGAATGTTGCCTTAGATGTTGTGATTTAGTGGTCTTTGTAATTAAGTATGCCAAAATCTAAAAATAGTTGAAAGCTATTTTGGTGAAGAATCAGCATTGAAGTTGCATAAGGAATTGATCACTCCATGACCATTCCAAATATTCCATTTTGTAGCAGACACTTCTTTTTTTTAATTAAAAAGTTACAATAATCAAACAATTTAAACAAATGTAGTTTTTAGATTTTTCAGGTTTGTCTTTAAAAAGACATCTTTACTCGCCTGTAGTTGTATCAATGATACAGCCATTATAGTGATAAGATTAAACAAGAATTCCTTGAGCTTCAGCTGCATTTGTCTTACAAGCAGCTTTCATGAAATCTCAGCTTGCTGATTAAGATAATTACCAAGGTTAGCTGTAAATGATTGCTTCCTTGTATAATTGGGGCCCAAACCAAAGCCCATTGAAAATCAGTGAAAAGACTTTTATCAACTTCAGTGGGCTTTAGGTGTAACTCTGAATAAAGAGGAGTGATTAGGAGGATGTTATATTCAAGTAAATGTTCAAAATATATTCAACGACTTATGTCAGATCATATGAATTTACATCAGATCCTTGATGACTTTGTAAATAGAAGGCTGAATTTAGCCCTCAAGATTTCTTACTTAGAACAAATGGTAGTTGAAAGATATCCTAAAATGCATGGGAATACAAGGGAGTTAGCAACAGGCTAGTAATGATTTAATAAATTAGCGATGATCAATTGCATGAGGTGGACTGAGGAGACTGACTGCTTTGCCATCCATACTTATTCAAAACCTTATACAAAATATACTATTTAAGGCTGATCAAATTAAATACTTTGGGGAAATTTAGTTAGGAGTGGCTGGTAAACAGTATAATGAGGTGTTGTGTTTTTTTAACAAACCAAAATATGGAATTTTAAAAGTGCCTTTAAAATACAGACAGGGTTTTTCAAAAGTGACCATTGGGAATTAGGTAGGTAGGCATATGTGAAAATCCTGAGGCATCGATCTGTATCTTTAAAATTCCAGCCTTAAGTGGCTAATAGCCATAAATAAATTAATATAATAGATACAGTTTGATGCATCTGTGAGTGGTTAGAGTGAATGCTACTTTAAAGATCAGGAGCTTCATATCTTATTTAGACAAGACTCCTGTGGACTTCAATGAGAATGTGAAGTTTTGCATATTCCAACCTTAATCCATATTTAGACAGCTAAGAAAATTGGATTAAGGTTGTTCAGTTTTTCATGGTTTGACTTTCAGAGGTGCTGACTATCAGCTACTTTCATTTGAATCAATGAATGAATTCACCTGAGGACCAGCACTCAGTCACAGGAAAGCAGAACAGACTGAACTGTTGCAGTAAAAACTGCTTCTTAAGAATTTGCTTTATAAAGTAATTTTTGCCCCTCTTTGATTTTATAGTAAAGTAGCTAAGAAACTGGGAAAATAAGGAAAAGTTAATACAGGAGAAGCAAACAAATAGTGAGACAGTTGGAGAGTTGTTTCCTACTTAAAATGACAGTTTATTGAGAAGCCACTAAATTTATAAATAGCTGAAAAAAGCAAATACAAGGAAGAGTAAGTACTTGAGCTGATCCATGAAATTAAGCAGTAGTTGGAACAGTTAAATGAAGCAAAGAAACGAATGCTGCAATACGGACAGGAGGATTATAACGATAAATATTCTTTTGATTATGGAATAGTGTCATGTGATAAAGAAGAATCCTTAATGCCAGTCATTCAAATTGGAATTAGATAATAGAGAACAATCCTGCATAGTATTAGAAATCCAACTGGTAGGGCCCTGATTTTGTAAAGTCTCATGCACATTCTTAATTTTTTACATTGATTTCAGCGAGACTACTCTGTGGAAAGTTAGGTGCATGTATCTTTATAGTATTGTGGCTTAGGTCTATTTAAACTCTACTTTCTTTGTTCTTTCTTGAACTCCTATTATCAGTGCTGGTTCTCTTAAAATCAGATGACTAATTACAGGGTGAAAGTAGAAGATTGGTATTTCTTTCACGGAAAAAACAACTTGCAACTGACAAGCAATGTGTTCTAATTTTGAAATCACATAAAGGGACTAGAGATTTCCCTATAATGATCATCATTATTTAAAAAAAATAATTTACTGTAAACTAAAAATATTACTAAGTGTGCCTGTTGAGACAGCACAGTGACTTCAAAAATTCAAATAAGCTCATTTAGATATCATCAAAAGATGAACTACATTCATTATCAGCCAATGAATTTAAAACTAGAAACAGAATTCTTTCCACAGTTTTATATATCCCCCGTCCCCTAGTATTACAAGTCTAAATGTACAGGGGAAAACAAGTAATTGTATCCTGGAATATATTTCAGAAACTGAGGGAGGAGGGGGAACCTGCAAAGCTAGGTACAGGTGTTCAAAAAGATCGATTCCACCTCAGGTTAAGTTTTTTTGTGATATTCTGGAAGCAGCCTAGGTTAGATCGGTAATAAACAGAACACGCATTTACACTTTAGTGAGGGTGGAGGAGACATAAGGTTGCCTGCACTAGCCAAGGCCTGCATGTTGGGGCTACTTTTACATGCCTCCTAGCAGGCCCCATAGACTCCCTGGGCTGCCAAAGACAGCTGAGTGCCAAGGGCTACCCCTGGCTGGCTGCAGGGCACAGGCAAACACATCCCCAACCTCCTTCCACATCACCACGGACCCTCCCCCACACCCAGCCCTAGGATTCCAGGAAAGCACCAGAGAGTGCCCTTCATTATGGATGCTCAGTGCCACCCCAACCCTTCCTCTGCCCTAGTACTCTGCAGCCCTGTAACTGTGGACCAAAAAAGCCTTGCAGCACCCCAGATGTCCATGGCCTGGGTACCTGCCAGGAGTGGCCGAGCCATGGAGGTCACAGGGCTGCCTCTGCAGGCTCAGTTCTGATGTTTTGGCCCCAGCTACCCCAACCCACCAGAGGCTCCTGCTTGGGGTCTGGATGGCAGGGTGCCTAGCTCTGGCCACTGAGATGTTGTGTGCAGGAGCCAGGGTCAGGCTCTGTGGGGCACGGTGGTTCTCCTGGGTTCAATGACAGGTGTATGTATACATTGTGGGGTGCCTTGTGACAGGGTGCAGGGGCATGGCCCATAGACACATGTGCCCAGGTCCCAGGACTCATGCAGGGAATAAAGATGCCTCCCTTTCCCCCCCTTGCTACCTACCTGCAATTGAATGATAGCCAGAGGCAGGAGATGGGGCTGAGGAGAGGGGATTTGCTGGCTGGGCTCTGGGAGAGCTCAGGAGCAGGGTCTGTGAAGCTGTGCCTGAACACGGGGCTGTGGAGGTCCCTTGTTGGGTGTGCAGGAGCCGGGGTCCCAGGGTCTTTAAGTATCTCATTGTATTGTGCCCGTGCCTCCCTGTGAGGACAGGAAGGGGGGAAGGGACCCTGGAATGCCGGAGGACAGCAACCTGACTTGAATCAGTAGGGGATCTGGTACAGAAGTTTGATTCACTGTTCTAACCTAAATCGCACATCAAAACCAGCTTCTGCCATTTTTAGCCCAGTCTATGTATGCCGAACTTCTGTTCTGTTTATGAGTATAGATCAATTCCTCCTTCCCTCCCATCCCCCCCCGCCAATCACTTAGACCAGTTTGTGTGTAATGTTTGTACCTGGCCTATGACTCACCCCAGACTCACAAAGTGGCCTATGAATCTAAAATGGATCTTTAAGTGTCTCAGTCCAAGGCTGTGATTCTCAAAACTACCACCCAATCCTATATCTGCCTAAAGTCTGTAGATCCCCAAGTTTCATGAGCAAAATTCCCTGGGTATCTAACATTCTTTTTCTGTCTTATGCTTCAGAACTCTCTTATTTTTTTCATGGCTGGCTTGCCTAAATCCAATGAGAATCCTCAAACATAGCATGTACCATCTTCCCTATGGGCCTTATGAGTAGGCATGCTTAGTGCCAGCCAGCTGGAATAAGGTCCCCACAAAACACAGCAGTCAGACTCTTTAAATCAAAAATAGCTGGGAGAGGAGAAATGGTGTTTTCCTTTTATACAATAGGTTAGTAGCTAAATGTAGATATAATATTTGGTAGACAGCTGCAGAAGAAGTGCCATGAGCAATACTGAGATTTTTACATGGCCTTCATTGACCTGACTACGGCCTTTGAGTCAATCAACAAAGAGGCCCTACGAAAATCCCGATGAAATATGGATGCCTGCCAAAATCTGTTACCATCATCATACTTCTTCAAAATAACATGATGGCAACCTAAGGAATGGCTTGGAAATGGACCCCTTCACTATTAGAACTGGAGTTGAGTAAGGATGTGTGATTGCACCAACAACCTTTTCCATCTAGATCACAGCTATTTTGCATCTCATTACAGTATCACGTGAACAGGAATCGCTTTAACATTAATAGGTTAACTTCCAAATGAAACACCTCCATTGCTGATTTTTTTTCAATACGCTTATGTTTGTGTCATGTTTGCCCACTCAGCTGAAAAGCTCCTGGTCACTGCTTCTGTGAAGTATATGAAATGCTTGCACTCCCTATCAACCTCAAGATACTTTATCAACCCACCCCAAACCAAACCTTTGCTCCTCCATAGAGTACAATTAAAGGACAGTCTCTGAAGAATGTTGACCATTTCCCCTACCTGGATAGCCCCCTTTCCCAAAAATTAAACATAAATGACAATATTTAACAATGGGTAAAATCTGCCAGAGTTGCCTTTGGACATCTCCAAAATCATCTCTCTGATGATTATGACATCATACCAAACTTCTTGTCTACCAAGTTGTTGTCTGGATGTGAAGCTTGGACGACATATCAGAAACACTGCCTTAAAGCTCTGGAACATTGACATCAGTGATGTCTTCAGAAAATCACTCATATCAGTTAGAATGACAGAAGAATGAATGACAGCATTCTGGCTTAAAGCAAACACCACCAGTATTGAACCCATGTTTATGTAGCACCAGCTCCATTGTACAGAACATGTGATAAGGATACCTGACTACTGACTCCCAAAACAGGTCTTATACTCCTAGCTCACCAACGGTCACTGCTCTAGAGGTGGTCAAAAGAAGAGATACAAGAACACGTTGAAGGCAAATCTCAAAAAATGCGATATTAACTACAATACGCAGAAGACTCGAGCACTGAATTTCCTCCAGTGATGCCATGATGGCATCAATCATTTTGAGCAAACTTGCCTAACTATGAAAGCAGATGGACAAGGGAGACAAAAGGAAAGATCTGTGACCTGACATCACGAGAATCCACTCCTTTCCCCTGGAACTGTTTGCTATGTCTGCAGTCAAACATGTGGACCTCAGATTGGTCTCTTCATCATGTCTGGACTTGCTGTTGACTTCTCTGTTTACTGGAAGGCTGTCATCCTAATACTGAGGGACTGTCAATGATGATAGTGATTAGAGCACTAATGTGGGAGGGGAGGGACCTGGGTTCAGGTGCCTGCTGCAAGTGCTGTTTATGTATTTATCCCATTTGCGTTTACTTCTGCCCAGCTGTGTGTCCTAATCAATAGATTAGAGAGTTATGCTCATTCTTGCTTTTTCTTTCTGGCCCAATGAATCGTATTTTCTGCATCATGGACCAGCTTCATCAGGAGGGCTTGGGCACTTCTATGTCAAAATATGGTACAGACTTGGTGGCTGGAGCTCTTTCCATGGAGGTGGGAGGTATGGGTTTGAACACCCTCAGAAAGGGAAGAGAATTGAACTTTGATTTCCAACATTGTGGTGGTTCCTGGATGAAAATTACTACTGCCACCACCAACACAGTCTGTTTAAAAAAAACAAACCCAAAACCTTGAGTTTCTGAAAGGAATGACTTAGGCGCCTAAGCTTTATGAAGGGTTGTGAATCATGACTCCATGTGGGAAGCAGAGCCCTTCCTGCTGCCCAGTTAGATGCTTAAGGCCCAGACAGGGAAAAGATTTAAAATACCTCCCTGTCTTTTGCATTTCTTGTTGGTTAGCTTAGACATCAGGGAGGTAGAGGGTCTTTTCATCTTAGCCTTGGCTATAGCCTGGCATCTGAGGCACTTCTTGGGAGCTAAGAGATATAGCATTGAACTTCTCAAGGCTGAGAAGGGCATTTAACTTAGATTTCCAACTTTCCTAGCTCTGTAGGAAGAGTTGGGGGGGGGGGCAGTGCTCTGTACACTAGGCTCCTATAAAGGATGGAAACAATGACACCATCACCACTTAAAGTGGCTACTTCTGCATTTTATGCAGAGCACAATCTTGTCAGGGTGTTAAGTGTGCTCTGAGGATATTTTATTGGATCAAACCCTTCAGGCAAATGTCTTAATCCTGAGTGGGCTTAGGTATGATTTGGGTGCTGAGTTGCTCAGCCATATAAAAACTATAAATTACAAATATAGACAAATTTATGGATGACTTAATAACTTCTAATACTGCAGCTCCAATGGTTAATAAGACTTGTGGTTATGATTTAGTTGTAAACACAGAAACAGGTTGTAATTCTATAATATAAATATTTGGCATTCTCAAATTAGGATAGATGTTTAACAGGAAACACAGTCAGAGGAGAACAAAAGCTTTGGATTTTGTGAATTTTCTTTTAAAATATATTAATGAATTTCTGGATTCTGGGAGGAACAACAGTGTTTAAGCAGTGAACCAAATGCGGATGTCAAATATTGGAGACACAGGAAAAAAGAAATAAGACTGGTTGGCCAAGAACAGTGTGAGTTGAAGATGGACCAAAATATTGGAGGATGTTGGCAATGCCACAGGGCTTCTTCCTAGAGAAGCTCAGGAAATTGGGGGGGGGTGGGAAGAGACAGACAGACAGACAGAAAGAGAGAGGGTGAATGAGTGAGAGGGCAAGAAAGGACACTTTTAAAGTGTGAACATGCAGGAATGGAAACCACAGAAATAAGGAGAAGGTAAACTTTAGACTTGGCAAAACAATAGGGCAATGGATTAAGGGGGGACAAAGTTTAAAGGAGTGTCTATACAAGGGATTTACTTTTTAATTTTATACAAAGATCTACATGACTTAATTCCTTGGTATGAAGTGAGGTGTATGCTCCTGTTGAAAAACAGCAGTAAATACATCTCATGGTGGGTTATACCATGTTAATGTTCATGTGGTTGTGTCCAGGGGCACATTTAGAGGGGGCACAGTAGCACTCACCTTTCAGACCATGCCAAGGGACTAGCAGCCAAGGACTTTTTTCTAGGTCCTGGAATCAGGTAAGAATTCCCCCACCCCCTTCTTCCCCTCCATGCTGTGGCATATCCCTTTCTTTTCTATCCCCCCCTCTCCCACCTGCCACTATCCCTACTCTCTCTGACTTGGGGACATGGGGAATTGTAGACCTGCTTCTGCCCAACTTCAGCTGGTATGCATAAGGAGTTGAGCAGCAGTGGCATTGGGAGGGTTCCTCTTCCCTGCCCAGTCTCTCTGGGTGTTCCTGCCAATCCAGAAGCAGATTCAGGGAGGGGGAACCCATACATCTGCTGCAGCTGTCCCTGGCTGAGCCCAGCTCCCCATGCAGCACAGCCCCAGGTGAAGTGGATCAGGAGTGGCTCTTGAGCTTCCTCCCACTCCTGGGGCAGCCAAGGACAGTAGTAATGGCAGGCTCAGAAGAGGAGGAATGGAAGAGGAGGCGACATGCTGCACATGAAGGAGAAGGAGGGGAGGGAAATTCTTTCCTGATTCAGGGCCTTAAAAATGAATCCTCAGCTACAGCTCCCACAGCAGAGTCTACCTGCCCTAATATGGGGGAAGGAGGGGTTGGTTGGGAGTGGAGGTGCTGCCATCCTTGCAGCACTGTTTGCTGTATCCACACTCCCCTTACAAAATCCTGAATCTGCCCATGGTCATATCTCTACTACAAACTATTTGATAGCCTTCCAGCTGCTTTCCTACATTACTTAGTCTCACGTGGATTGGCTATTCTTTTCGCTTATATTCTGAACTGCTCTAAGATTATGGTGACCAGCTGTTTAAATGTAAGCAAGCAAATAGGTTTTGTCTATTTGTGTCTGCATGTTCCAGGGATGAGCTTCCTAATTTTTTGTTCTAGCTTTACGTCCAGCCAATTCACCATGTGCCCAAATGCAGCTATTAAAAGATCTTCTGAAGAGAATGTGAAGATTCAAGAAGGCCTGAAGACATTAAAAAAGAGGCATTTTTGAGGGAATTACTAACAAGGTGGCCAAGAAGGATTATAATACAATGCCCTACAGTGTTGCAAAACAACCCCAAAGATATGAAAATGACTTACAAGACAGTGAAAGGCAAAAAACAGGTTTCTAGAAGGGCATGAGTGACCTGTATATATTATGAGCGAGACAGTATTCTGGCACAGGGCACTGAGCTTTGTTCCACACTTCATCTCAATCACGGTGGCTGATGAGTCCTAGATGCTCAGGAGTGTGCAACCAATAACTCCATACTTAAATATGTGCCTGATAGCTGGGACTTCTTTGATCTGACCAAAATCCATCTAGAAACAGACACCCAGGCTCCTATGCCTGTTGTCAACCAGCCTTTTGTTCTTGAAAGCATTCGTGATGCCAGCAGCATGGCAAAGGAGACGAGTAAGAATCATTATTTTTGCCTTTATTAGAAGTCATTGGTATTGTATTCTGTGACTCACATCTCGTATATGTCTTTATTTCTGGAACTGAATGTTGAAATCATGGGTAGATGTGAGCAAGTAGTCTTTCTGAGAGAAACTGCACCTCCTTCGAAGTTAACCTGTCTGCATGCCCAAATAGCACTGTATAGCAGTTGATGATAATAATACAATAGCCAGCTTTGCAACAAGAAACCTGTCAGCTACAGCTAGTCTCCATCTCCTTTCCTGGATCCCTCTTGTCTGCCCAACTGAGCCATTTCCAACCCCTCAACCTCCCTGCCTAACTGGTGACCACGCCACTTTCTGCTTCTGTCCCTCACAGGCCATACTCTGCCTACTATTTCCTGTATTCAAGTGCTAACCATACCAGGAAAAAAGGATACTTTACCCTAGAATATGGTCATTGGGAAACGTGTTGTGTAGCTATATTTCACAGTATAATGTATATTTCAATCAACCAATAAATTAATTCAGTTCAGCAATTAAAATTATTATTTTTTAGTACAAATCTTAGCAAGGACTTTTTCTCAGTACAAAACTAGTATAAAAACTAGTTGCAGCAATAAACAAACTACTGGTAGGAAACTCATACGCTGTGCAGGACTAGTAAGAAAGTATCAACATTATTAGGAAGAAAATTGTTAGAAAGAGCTTTTTGACTATGAGAGTGGCGAAGCATTGGAACAGGTTACCTAGAAAAACTGTGGAATCTTAATCCCTGCATATTTTCAAGACCAGGTTGGACAAAGACTTGCCTGGAATGATTTAGTTGGGATGATTCTGCCCTGACCAGGGATCTGGACTAAGTGACCTCATGAGGCCCCTTCCTGCCCTACTTTCCTGTGATTTTTCTTCTTTTTTTTTAACTTCCATTATGTTTGTAAATGATTGCAAAATGGCCCAAAATAGCAAATCTGAGCATGACCATGAGGGGAGGGGCATAAAAATGAATGTTAAGTACAGGAAATGCTCTAACAGGGCTCTCATGTTACACAGCAGGACTTCTTTTTTCTTGAAAAGGCTGCCATACGCCAGCCACAAAGAACATAAAGAAGAGCCATTTTGGTGAATAATAGCAATGTACATGTTGATAGATTTCTTAGATGCTTCAGAAATGGGTGTGTTCTAGGACTGTGCGAAATGTTGCCACCAGTTTTGTTTCGACGCTGTTTCGACCTGTTTCAAAGTCGAAACAACAAAATCAAAATGAAACAGATAT
Source organism: Alligator sinensis (assembly GCF_000455745.1). NCBI lineage: Eukaryota > Metazoa > Chordata > Crocodylia > Alligatoridae > Alligator > Alligator sinensis. The sequence continues at coordinate 3,381,016 of NW_005841867.1, read as the reverse complement.
GGTCAAAACAGCCTTGAAATGAAATGAGGCAAGTCGAAATGTTTCGCTTGTTCGACGATGTTTTGATGTTTTGCCCATAGGCTATAATGGGGAAGGTCAAAACAGCCTATAACTTTGTCATTCCTAGCTAGATTTGGATAAAACTTGCAGAAATAGTAGCCTGTTCTGAGGGCATAAAGCATGCCAAATTTCAAGAAGATAGGTGCAGGGGGTTTGGAGAAACTGCACCCCAAAGTCTTGAGAGCCAAACTTGTATCATGTGTATGTGTTAAGCCACAGCAGGGTCAAATGCTAGCCCCTGCTGAGGCCACAAAGCCTGCCAGGTTTCAAGAAGATAAGTGCAGGGGTTTGGGGGAAACTGCACCTCAAACTGCAGACAAGCAAAACTCATGACATGGGTGATCCTGTGTGTGTTAAGGCGCAGCAGGGTGAAAGCTGCAGGCCTGCTAGCCCCTTCTGCAGCCTAGGTGCCTGCCAGCTGTCAAGGAGATAGGTGTAGGGGGTTCTGGGGCCCTGCACCCCTAGCTGCTGACAGACAAAATTCGTGACATGGGTGCTTGTGCAAATGACTGTCTGTCTGTCTTGCGGCAGTTGATCATCTGTATTGACTATTTCCTCTCTTTAGTCAAGATTTTGTAGGTGTTAATCCATGCTTGTTAGGTCGCTATGTAGTAGCTAGGTACTGTGTATTGAGCTGGTCCCTGAGTGAATCATGATTAACTGGTAACTGGTAACACAGTAGCTTAGCAGCCAGGCCTGCAATAGTGTCCCCACCCCCTCCAGTGCCCCAAGACAGACACAGTTGCACAAGCACCCATGTCATGAGTTTTGCTTGTCCGTAGCTTGAGCTGCAGTTTCTCGCAAACCCACGCACCTATCACCTTGAAATTTGGCAGGTTTTGTGGCCTCACCAGGGGCTACTACCCCTGTGGTTTTGACTCCACTGTGGCTTAATACATACAAGTGACATGAGCTTTGATTTAAAAAAAATTGGGGTGCAGTTCCCCCCAAACCCCCTGCACCCATCTTCTTGAAACTTGGCAGACTTTGTGGCCTCAGCAGGGGCTAGCAAGCCTGCAGTTTTGACCCTGCTGTGGCTTAACACATACACGTGACACAAGTTTTGCTTTTAGGATTTGTGGTGCAGTTTCTCTGAACCCCCTGTACCTATCTCCTTGAAACATGGCAGGCTTTGTGGCCTCAGCAGGAGCTAGCATCTCTGCAGTTTTGACCCCACTGTGGCTTAACACGTACACAACATGAGTTTTGCTCTCAAGAGTTTGGGGTGCAGTTTCTCTGAACCCCCTGCACCTATCTTCTTGAAACTTGGCATGCATCATCCCCTCAGAAGGGGCTACCATTCATATAAGTTTCATCCAAATCTGGTCAGAAATGACAAAGTTATAGGTTGTTTCGACCTATAATAATATCCTATGGGTGAAACTTCGAAACAGGATCGAAACAGCAAAACGTTTCATCGGAACGAAATGGAACAGCCATTTCAACTCAAAACAAAAGTCAAAATGAAAG
>NW_005841867.1:3373972-3379371 GCF_000455745.1 Alligator sinensis | reverse complement strand
AGAGTGTTCTGTCGAAATGTTGAAATGCTGGTTGAAATGAAACATTTCTGTTTCGCACAGCCCTAGTGTGTTCTCTACTGTAACATGGAGCAGGGATATATCCTTCAAATGTTAGAATTGTCTATAGACGTGCAAATGGTGTGGATTACTCTTCTAGCCCCAAGCTTACCCCAGCTTGAAAACAGTATTGCTAACTATCATGATTTTGGCATTGTTCTTAAAGTCTACACTTTGGGAATGTTATATATAATTTATATATAAATAATTTTTTATATATAAATAAAATAAAACATTCCCAAAATATAGACTTTAAAAATCATGAGAGTTAGCAATAGTTTGCAGGTTGGTGTAAGCTTGGGGCTAGAAGAGTAATCCACAGCATTTGCACATCTGCAGGCAATTCTAACATTTGAAGGATATGTCCCTGCTCCATGTTGAAAGAGCTAAGTTTTTCACATTCCTGAAGTATAGACTTTAAGAACAATGTCAAAAATCATGAGAGTTGGCAACACTGTATAAATGTGAAATGCGATGCCACAGAAGACTTGAGCATGTCATATGCTGTCAGCCAGCCATGCACTGGTAGCAATCTGAGTGAGCCAGAAAGGAGTCTTGTATTATGATGCCAAAGCTCATGGGAGAAAAGGTAGAAAAAGATTACCATTTCCAAACTCTCCCTAGAGCGCCCTTCAGATGACATCTCAAAATTGTTGACTGAAAAATCTTTGTTGCAATGGAAACTGAACAATTCATAGATTCATAGATGTAGGGTTGGAAGGGACCTTGCAGATCTTCTAGTCCGACCCCCTGCCCTGGGCAGGAGAGAAAACTGGGCTCAAATGACCCCAGCTAGGTAATCATAAAGCCTCCTTTTAAAGCCCCCCCAGGGTAGAAGCCAGCACTACTTCCCTTGGAAGTTGGTTCCAGATCCTAGCCGCCCTAACTGTGAAGTCGTGCCTTCTAATGTCTAGTCTGAACCTACTCTCTAACTACTTATGGCTGTTATTCCTTGTTACTCTGGGAGGCGCTCGGGGGAACAAGGTCTCTTCCATTCCCTCCTGGTCACCCTAGTAAGTTTATAGATGGCCACCAGGTCCCCTCTCAGCCTTCTCTTGTGAAGGCTGAACAGGTTAAGGTCCCGGAGCCTCTCCCCATGGGGTCTGCCCTGCTGTCCCTGGATCATGCAAGTGGCCCTCCTCTGGACCCTCTCAATGCTGTCCACATCCCTCCTGAAGTGCAGCGCCCAGGACTGGATGCAGGACTCCAACTGTGGCCTGTCCAGTGTTGCATAGAAGGGGAGAATCACCTCCTTGGCCCTGCTTGTGATGCATCTGTGGATGCATGACAAGGTGCGGTTAGTCCTACTGACTGTGTCCTCACATTGGCGGCCCATGTTCTTCTTGGAATCAGTAATGACTCCAAGATCTCTTTCTGCCACTGTGGTTTCAAGAAGAGAGTTCCCCAGCCTATAGGTATGCTGCTGGTTCTTACTGCCCAAGTGCAGCACCTGCACTTGTCAGTATTGAATCCCATCCTATTCTCATTTGCCCACCCCTGTAACTTGTCCAGGTCCACCTGTATCCTGTCCCTCCCTTCTAGCATGCCCACCTCACCCCAAATCTAGGTGTTGTCCATGAATTTAAACAGGGTGCTTTTCACCCCCTCGTCCAAGTCACTAATAAATAAACTGAACAGTGCAGACCCAATGACTGAGCCCTGGGGGACTCCACTGCTCACATCCCTCCAGGTTGAATATGGCCCATCTACCACCACTCTCTGAGTGCGGCCCCTCAGCCAATTTGCTATCCATCTAACGGTGTAGGCATCAATGCCACAGTTGCCTAGCTTTTTAATGAGAATGGGGTGGGAGACAGTGTCACAATGAACAATACTGCTTGTATCTTTTTTTCTTACTTTGTAAGCAAGAACACCACTGAGGCGTTCAGATTCTTATTAACTGACAAATATCAGACAAACTGTCATTGAAGGAAACCAGAACCAAAGAGAAGTTCCATGACTTTGTGAAAACATCTGAGTAATGAGGGAAGATGGTTCAGAAATTAAGAGGGTTTCTCAGTGATGAAACTGAAAAGGACAGAGAAGCAATAAAGACAGTGTTTCCGTACCCAGGCAGCTTCCAGTGAAGGGGTTTTCTGCAACCAGAATACTATTGACAAGAGAAGGGAAATGCAGAGGGATTCAGCAGAAAACATGAGCAGACGCACATTGCTATTGGAAAGCATATTGCATTAAAGGTTTCTACCCCACTCTAGCCTCAAGTGTGTCTAGACTGTGGCGAACTCCTACTGGAAGAAACATTTTGCCAAAAGAACCACCAGCTGCACTTCCTTCCATTGTAGCAGATGAAACAGCAATTTCTGAGAGATGACTGGGACCTTTCACTTCTCCAACCCAAATATAAGGTTTCTGCATACAATTCCAGCCCTTGGGATTCCTATTTGGTTGTGAAGAGCAAAGACTGAGGCAACCAGCAACTATAAGCTTTATTTGAATTTGGAGAAAAGAAGTCTAAAAGATTCTGAACTAGAGTTTTTTTTTTCTGCTTTTGCCAACCCCACTACTGTTGCATCATTTGCACAATGTTTTAGCATTTGCAATTTTAGGACAACAAAATGATCTCTTTTGTTCAGCTGCTTCTCTCTTATCCCTCTTATTTTCACCCAAAAGCCAGAGTATTCTGATATAATGTAAGCACATCCCCAAGTCTTCCTACAGAAGCCCTGCATATTGAAAAGCACATCTAGTAAGAAAAAAAAATCCACTTTTTAGGAAAAGGACATCCTCTCTCAAGCCCAGCAGTCACATTGTGCTAGCATCTCCATATCATCCACAGTGAAGCCATATTCCTGATTATTTTTCAAATTAATAATGTGCACAAAGCATGTTAAACTAATGGTGCACACCATAATAAACCAGCCCCCCTGCAATCCCCACCAAACAGAACCCGATGTTTTCTCATGTACTATACCACTCAATTATGGCACCTGTATGAACTTCCAAACTAGTAGTAGTGTAGCTACCATACTGTAGTGCTGTATATATGCTAATGAGCTCTACTGTGACAGAATATACTGATGTGCTTAGTGCCACACAAAAGTAGCTTCACTACTTCTGATTCAGAAAGTAATTGTAGATTACAATATATTTATAATTTTAGGTACTTACTGGCTATACTTCTAGCCTTTCCATTATTATCATCTACTGCTCTTCCAAGGACATGCTCTATTGTCATCTTATAATTGCTTAGGAGATTAGTTATGCAGTTCTTTACTACAATCCAAGTGTCCAGTGAAAGGCTTCATAAGCCATGATAGGATGAGGAAAGCAGGTCTCAGAATACGAAAGTGAATGTGCATGCTATAAGCGTCTATAGGTTTAACCATGATAACAAATCTACCTTTTTCAGTAAAGAAGAGATGCAAATTTCTGAAAACTCTAGCATCGTGATTTTTTTCAGGCTACCCCTTGCTAATACTGTTGGTAAACCTTTCACAGTGATTAGCCAGGTCTTCAAGGATGATAGAGAGAGAACTCTATGAATTCTAGGGACTATTACAAATATTTCATATCAGGAGTTGCACCAGTTGCAAATGTGACTGGGGAACACTGTGTATGCAAAGCCATCAATAATCTCAGGTGGACTGGCAAATCTTAAAACATGTGATGATGGTACCTTTTAATAGCAGCACATATTTATAACACCATAGTCTCAACCATCAATCCGCCTACACCACATTGGTTAGCTCCTGATTGATAGCAATTTGGTTAGTGGCAATGTCCCATGCCAATGTCCATATACTTTGGAAAGGATACAGGAATGCTCATGGTGGTTTGCTGCCACTTTAGCTCTGAAGTGACTTCTGCTCAGATCTCCAGGAAAGGGCTATTTGTCACCCTAAAGTTTTGCACCTACTGCTAGTTATGCCAGGCCTGCAGCACAATACTACCAGTCAATGCTCGTTTCTCAAGTCCAAAAATGGCACTGCACTGATATAACATGTAGTACCAAATGCATTTGTAGAAGCTGTTCTTTATACCTAATTTTCAGTACCATGGCATTGAAAAATGTTTTGCCCATAAATAAAGTAGCCTATTAACAGCTTAGAGAGGAATCTAGTTTGTCTTTTTGATGCTTGGATTTTCAGAGTTTGACCCTCAGAATGGTATGGCTTTCCAGATAGATTTGCTGGCTATCAAAGAGTGAGCTGCTGGAATACTTCTTAAATGCAGTGCGTCTGACAGTGCTGCCAAGAAACTTGATAAATATCTGTCACAAAGCTGAATTCATAATTTGGAATTGAGCTTCATGTGCTAAAACAATGACTCATTGTGAAGTAAAGCTAGGTTGTTCATTTGGCTGTTCAAAAGCAGTTATAATGAAGCATCTCACTGCAGAGCGACCTCACTCTCCCCACCTCCCCAACACTGAGAATACCTAAATTTAGAAATGATGATGATGGCGGTGGTGGTGGAGTCAATAGACAAAAGATACAAAAGGAATGGCAGCAGCAGAAAAACAGAAGACTTATGGAATGTCTTGGAATGAGAATGGGCAATGATGAAAGCAATAATGAAAAACAATCCCCAGCTGACTTCCTGCCCCTGGGGCAGGGGGCTGGACTCGATGATCCTCTGAGGTCCCTTCCCGCTCTAATGTCTATGAAATCTATGAAATTCTGTGCTGATGGTTCAGACAGATTGAGAACTGGTAACCAAAGGAAAAGTGAGAAAGAGGAGTTAGAGTAGCTTGGTAGCTAATTTCCTTGAAGGCTTAAGTCACATGGATTTAAGTCACATTTGACTTGAGATCAAACGCTGGCATTCAAATCAAGCTGGTCACCTGCTTTTCAGCTTGGATACTTCACAGGAACTTAATGCGGGCTTGCCCATATCCTGATTTTAATGCGGACACGGCGCTTGTCCATCTCCTGAGTTTGGCCTCATACTGGTTTAACGAGGGGAAGGGGGCTTATCCCTCTCCCATTTTTATGTTTCACTCCAGGCACTTCACAGGCCCTCAACATGGGGCCGCAGCTTGTCAGTTTGTAAGGTCTCGGGCTCGCTGCGAGAGACAAAACGTTCAATCCGAATCAAGCCGGTTGCCTGTTTCCAGCCTCAGCCCCATCTAGGTTGTTCGCCAAGGTGTCTTTTTCTTCCCCCGCAGGAGCCGGCACCGGGCAGTTTGCAAATCCCGCATCTTCCTGCCACGTGGAGCCAGGCCTTGGAGCAGGTCCGGGACAGCCCTCACGATGAGGCTTCCCCCGACCCCACGGCGACACAAGCGCGGGCCGGGGCCAGGATCACTGAGCGAGGCACCAGGCGCGCTCCAGCGCGAGGAGGCCCCTCCGGCCCCGCCCCGCCGCGCGGCGCCACCTCGA
>NW_005841867.1:3356627-3373790 GCF_000455745.1 Alligator sinensis | reverse complement strand
CAGCGGGGGCGCGGGACAGGCCCGGCCGGGCGGTGCTGCCTCTTGCGGCCGGCGGCGTCTCTGCACAGACCGCAACGCCCTCACCGGCGTTGAGAGAGAGCCAGAGCCGCGCCCTCCCGAGCGGGGGCGCCGTCGGGGGTAGGGAGCTCCGTTGGACCCTGCAGCAGTGACAGTGACCTCTGCCATAGCTTCGGGCAGCAGATGGACTGCAAGGGGCCTCGTCCAGCCCCCTGCTCGAGGCTGGATCACGGAGTCGTAGAGAAGCGGGGCCAGAAGGCGCCTCCGGAGATCATCCCGCTGCCTGAGGCAGGGCCGTGTCCAGCTAAACCCTCCGGTATAACGCACAGCCTAATCTCTTCCTAATACTACCGTCAGCCCTGACGCAACACAAGGCCGAGCACCCTAACCTGCTGCAGGTAAAGCGGGGAGACCAGGGCAGCCAACCTCTGCTCTTAACCAAAGGTGTTGATACATGCTAGAGGGATGCCTGGGAGAGGGCCGGCCCTCGCCACCGAGGAAGGCAGAATCCCCCCCAGTCTGACCAGTCTGAGCACCGGGTAAGGTTCCATCCTGACCCCGAGCGTGGTGATCCGTCTCGTTCTGATTGGAGGGGCAAGACCCTCTAGCGAGCAACCTCCGGCTGTGGTCCTAGCAGGAGCATTGGCACATCCAGTTGAAATCTCCAGGGATTTTCATTCATAGATTCATAGGTTGTAAGGGGCTGGAAGGGACCTTGGAAGATCATTGGGTCCAGCCCCCTGCACCAAGCGGGAAAGATAACTAGGGGTCAGGTGACCCCAGCAAGGTGACTGTCTAGTCTCCTCTTGAAGATTTCCAGGGTAAGCGATTGCACCACCTCTGTAGGGAACTTATTCCACAGTCTGGACACCGTAGCTGTGAAGAAGTTTATTTTTGGGTCCCATTTATTGCTGCCTAGCCATTGTGCATAGTTAGTCATGCCTCTGCAGTTTGTTTCTCCCACTGTGTTTCCACTGGAAAGCCACTCTGTCCTCCTAAATTTACATCCCTGTCAGTTCTTCAGAAAAAGAGAAGCTTTGGCCATTAGTTCAGTTACCTGGGAAGATTCAACCTGCTTTATTAATACACAGATAAATATCATCACTGTCAGGGCAGAACTGCAGTCAGTTTATCTAAATTAAATCTTTCTCTGTCTGGAATTTCAATATTTCAAAATGAAGTCTCCTAAGGCAGTTGTAGAGCTGAGAAGTTTTTACTCACATGTAGTGATTTATAATTAATGTTTTGAGTGAAATGATGCTACCTTATCAGAAGTTTAGAGTAAATATCCTGAGATATATTTTCAGTATCCAGTGTCCACACAGTTACAGAGAAGACTGCCTCATCCAACGTTCATAAATATTGCAGATTTATTCTGTTCTAGACATCTGGTTTGTTTGGGCTAAAAGGACCAAAAGATGCATGCAAAATAGGCAAATTTTAGAAGGTGTTGAAATCTGTAGTGTTATACATAATTGCAAACTAGGTACAGGTATAAATGCTTTCAGGATTAGGGCCCAGGATACATGAATATGCATTTATAAGTAGGATGTCCTTCCTCCTCTATATTCATGTTCCTCTGTGCCGTACTTCATTGATATATGCTTATTTGCCTTTAAATGTACAGCTCCTAAATTTAGTACAGTATTGAATTCTGGTTAAATATGTCTTGACTATTAATAAGTATATAGTTTAAAGGTTATAAAAGTGCCTTAGATAGAATACTATGAATTCTAATGTTAAAAGCAGGTTATATTATATTTCCAGTTATAAGCAAACGTAGGTGTGTCTCAGACACCTGCATATTCAAGTACTCTTCAAAAGACCACTGTAAAGGCCATCAATAGTAAGCACTTTGAATTCATAACAGGACTACTGTGTAACTTTCTACTTGAGAGAAGTCACAGAATTCTGTACATTTAAGATATAAATAAACTGATGACACAGTCCTTCACTAAACCATATGATCTCTTTCTCCATTTTCTTTCTCTCAATGCAGAATCAGGGCTCTTGGCTACTTCACAGTATACTGAAAGCTTGTTTTTAACTTAATGTTCTCACTGAATAAAATATGTGAAAATTATTTTACAGCAATAACTATAACTTGTCTTTAACAAGATATTTTGCATAATTTTATATTATAGTAAGTTGCAGTAAGGTTTTTTTCTGGGTATAATTAAAGTGGGAACTTTCTACATGAAGTCAAAATGTGAAATAATTGTGTGCATTTTATAATAAAGGCAAGCTTTGAAAACTTGATACATGGTCCTTTGCTGTCTTTAATCGTGTGTGTATGTGTGATTATTGTGAGAGGAAAAACGTTTTATTGAGCTTTAAGTACAGTAGCTGTTGGGACAACATGATTAATAATCATTTGGAAATTAAGTCTCCTCTTTGAAATAAATTAATTGTGTATTGTCCTTTTGACTTAATTTAGTGGCTTACTCTGCAGTATATTATCGATTGTTCTGCAGTACTCAGGAGAAGCCCTTTCTTGAAATGTATCACAGTTGACACATTTAATCTGACATTAGTGAATGGTAATGGCTAGTAAATTGGGCCAGCATTAATGGAAACGCTGGTTAATGGAGACACTTCAGTGACACACAAATGATTCTTAACCAGATTATTATATAGATGTCAATTTCAGATACAATCACTTAAAATAAAAATGAAACCAATATTTTTCTCTTAAAGATGCAGTGCAGTGTATATCCCTCTTATACAGTGGCATCTGATGTCATCCAAATCCTTTTTCTCTTGTACTTTTCTCTTATCTTGGATTTGTAATACTAATTTAATCATCCCATTTAATCTGCAAGTCTAGGGAATATGACCTGTCATACATTTTGTTACAATTGTATCTTATTTGCTTCGGTGGTGTTGTAAAACTGAATATGGCAAAATCACACTGCAAGACATTATTAATAACATGCATTTAAAATAAAGAGATTCCATACACTAAAAAGGGAACATTGCCTTTTTATAATGGGCCTAATTTTGGCACCATTGAATTAAGTAGAAGTTTTAAGAACATAAGAATTGCCAGTGTCTCATTTAGATCAGTTGCCAGTACCAGATACTTCAGCATCTGATGCAGGAAAGCCTGTGCTGGGTGATTCTGGAATAACCTGGATGTAGAAACAATTTCTTTCTAACCTCTAATGGAATGGGGTTAACCTAAGCCTTCCAATGTGTACGTGCCATTGCAAAGCTGACATCTTGTGTTTCTTGACCTCACTGATATATGTGACTCTTATCATTGAAGGTATGATATCATGTAGTGAGTAGGCAGGAGTATTTACTACATAATTTTAAAGTGTTGCTTTACAATTGCACTGAATATTTAACTTATGACATAAGAATGAGGAATGCCCATTTCACTTTCTCTGTATTATTCATTATTTTATATTCTTGTGTGTATTCCTTTTTCACTTTCTGTCAAAAATAAGCCTTTTTTTCAGTTCCTTTTAATGCAGGCATCTTGTCTTTATTCTAATAATTTTTGTTGCTTATCATCAAATTATTTCTTCTTGTTTTTTTTTTCCCCCTACATCTTTTAAACATAGGCAGTAGAACTGAAAACAGCATTCTAGGTCATTTTAACATTTTCAGGATTTTCTTCCATTTGGTTCTTTAATTATCCTAACACTTGTTTACCATTTGATTCCACTAAATCAGTAGTTCTTAACTTTTTTAAGACTCAAGGCACTCCTCCTTAGACTCGAGACATCCCTTGGAAAATGCTAGCTCTTAGCTTTCACTCGACTACAGAAATAAGAGAACAACTCTTCTGTTGCAAAGCAGTCAGAAAGACCATAACAAATAACAATGTTTGACCCTATGACTTCCTATTGGAAATATCTAGGTTTGTCTGGTGAATCAGGCAGGTGTTTGCACATCTAAGAGTAATGATATTGCCTGGCATCCCACAGCACTCTTAAAAGAATCTTGTGGCACTCCAGGACTTGATGGTACTTGGGTTGAGAATCACTCCACTAATGAGGTTCACAGTGCTGCCTTTGAGCTGCGCATTCTTTACTGAGGATTAGCTCTTAGAAAAAAATATGTGCTTATAGCTAAAAGTTGCTCAAAATAGAACCCCTCACATCAAAACCTTTCCAGTTGGAATGTCCAAACGTGGGGGGGAGACCACTAGTTGGAGTTGGCAAAAAATGAAAAGATGCATCATCAAGACATCATTAGCTACATAGGACCAACGCATGGAATCATAGTAAACTCTAGTTCATTTGATGGGATCTGAAGTTACCAATAAAATCATAAATGCAAACTTTGAGTTATGTATGGGTGGTACTAGTCACCTTAGTGTGTGTGTGTGCGTGTTACACCATGTAATATAGTGTGTAGTGGTTGTGACAACTGGTGTCAGTTTATCTATGTATCTGAGGCCCTGGAGTCTGCTCTCAATGGTCAGCTTCCTTCAAGGTGACGTCTTCTCCAGAAGTGGGGGCAAATGCTTGTCATTCTGTCTCAGTAGGTCAGGTGCTAGATGAGAGGGTGCTACTGAGGGTCACGCTTCACTGCCTTTTATCCCTTTCTGGCAGACATGTGTGATCCCCCAGCATCATCTTGGCTACCCAAGCTGGAGGTCGTGTCCCACGTGGGTCTTGAGTACTACCTGACAGCTGTTAGTCACAGGGATCTCTGCCTGCTGGTACCTGAAGTTCCGGGAGTCCACCCATAACTTATTGACTTAATGGCTATATTGTCATGAGTTACAGGAATAGTCCATAGGGTGAGTGCTCAGTTCCAGGAATAAGTTCCTTAGCTTGATTAGCTTAAAATGGGAGTTCCTTTGTCTACACTATTGTCTACTGATGATCATCATTCACTTGCATTCACTCAACAGATTTTATCACTTTACAGTTACAATTTCAATGTGGTTTTAACAGTGGTCCAGGGTGTAACTTCATTCTACGGGGAGTACATTCCTTAAGAGTTTAAAAGTATAAAATATAAAATACAAACTGCCATGGTAAAGATGAGGCAGATGAAACATGAAAATGTATTGTGAGAAATATATAAAAATGCAATGTGAGATGGTGAGGATCAAAGGCTACTGGGGACAGTAAGCGAGTTAGGTTAGCACCAGGATATATTTACAGTCTTTGCAGTGGATATTTTAGTTTTGGGTTTTTTTTAGTGACACTGAGCTTAATTGATATATAGATGTAGTGTCTAGGTTTCTCCTACAGAAAGCCACTTCAGCTTTCTGGCTTGCTCTGTCTTGCGACACCCATGCAATGAGTGTGCTAGGCCTCTGCATTTCTTTTCCTTCTAAGTGTTGGCACAAAATGGGGGTCAGGTGGGAGTAGGAGGGTGCAGGCAAGAAGGGGCTTCTGTTATATCCATGTCCAGAAGGAAAATGTACAAAGGGGGCTTTCTGCTACAACACCGCCTGATTATTCACTCTTTTTCAATCCGTTTCATTATCTGGATTCTAATGTAAGTTTACTGAAAGCTTGAGATTTTACATACATCTATATATAGGATTTCTTCTCCTAAATGTAATATCTCCTTGGTTGAGAAACTCAAAGGAGAAGGTCTTCTGAAATGCTCTAAGAAGGTTTCTGCTGAATCAAACATACTACATTTTAAACTGGACAGCTTATTTGAAATGTCTGCTTGATCAGTCCTTTTAAAATGGCTGACATTTTTCTTGAAAACATATTTCAAGAGCTTCTCTTGTTGGTTTACTAAATACTGCTCCAATTAATGTACCTTTTTAGTCCTGTTCTTCCATATTTTTGGTATTTATCTTCCTGTTGTTTTAAACAGCATAAAATACTCTTTCTTGTAATTCTAACATTTTGTGATCAAGTCACAGGAAGCCTAAGTGTAGTACATGTCATGTCTGCAGGTCAGTGTATATGATGTTCTGTTACTCTCTTTGCCATTTTTTAAAATTGTGAAAAGATTATGCATCTGTTTAATTATTAATTTTATTTTTGCCGCCTTGTGAACTTGCAGTTACATTCTAAACAATTCAAGCCATTGTTGAAGTAATCTGTGGCCTGGATTCATCCCTTTAGTTTTGAGAAAAATCAAATAGACTCTTTGCATTCTTCTTTATCCTGAAATGCAGCAGAAGACCTTCTGTTTCTGAGCTTAGAAGAAATAGAGATTTGGATGAAAAGTAGTTGACTTGGCTGCAGCTTGGGTAAGACAAAGGCACTATTAGCAGCAAGAGAAAAGAATCTAGATAGACCTTTTAGGAATTTTCACTTCATTCTTTATTGAAGGCAGTTAACAAGTAAATTCTTTTTTTTTTCAATCATAAATAAATCTCAGTTATTCAGATGACTCAGTGGCAGCTAGAAATCCTTGGTGATTGAATAGGAGACTAGCCAAGTTCCCATTTGTAAAAAATGGCAGTGTCATCTGTCCCCCTTTGAGAACATATAATTACAGCTTGTTTTGATCCATACAATGCACTCTACCATTTTATTCAGTATATAGCAACCCAGCTGCTAATTGGAATGAACCAAGGGAGTGTATTACAATACATTACTCAGATTTGCCTTGGTTCCATCTGAATTTGATGAGATCTGTGCACTTGCTGGTATCTTTAAAGCCCTTTCAGTGCTTTGAGAATCACTGTCTTTTCTCAGCAGCATTCCACAGAAGCAATGTACTATCTCAAAGAGAAATGTATGCTTAAAGGAGCCATCCCTAGGGCATTTGTAGGAAAAGTCTTAGTCCCACCAAAGTCAAGTTGCTGTAAAGCCTTTTATCATGATGTAAAAAATCTGAAGATGGACATTAGCAGATGAGAATATTTTAAAGTAGTTGCTGCACTGTGCTTATGGAATGGCAAACCAAATATTACCTATATGTAAGCAGGGAGAAGGTAATTTAGTAGATTTGTGAGTAGGACCTGTCTCGCAGACAATGCATTGTAATGTAATGTCACCTAAAAATGCCTCTTTCCTTGTATATGCATGTGCAGTCTACCTAGACAGGTACCTCTATGCAGCGGGATCCACATATTTAAAAATGCACACCCAGGGAAGATGAGTGGGTTTTAAATGTTTGTGGAATCCATAGACGGACACTATCAATGATGTTTACTTAGTTTTTATGAATGCTCTTGAAGAACTTTTTACACATTTAGCTAGGCAATGCCTGTTGTAGGTCAGGTACCACTTTAATATAAAACTATGGAAAAATTTGAAAATATTCTGAAATAGTCTTCAACAACCAATGGTTGGTGCCTTCTATTTTTCTTCCTTCTGCCTTCCAGCCTACTGTTTGTTGTGTTCTTTTCATAGACATTAGGGCTGGAAGGGACCTCGGAAGATCATCGAGTCCAGCCCCCGGCTCGAAGGGCAGGAAGTCAGCTGGGGTCATAGGATCCCAGCAAGATAAGAATCCAATTTGCTCTTGAAGGTATTCAATGTAGGTGCTTGAACCACCTCCAATGGCAGGCTGTTCCATACCATGGGGGCTCGGACAGTAAAGAAATCCTTCCTTATGTCCAGCCTGAATCGGTCTTGCAGTAGTTTATAACCGTTCAACCTCGTCATCCCTTGGGACACTCTGGTGAACAAACATTTCCCCCAGGTACTGGTGGTCACCCCTGATAAACTTATAGGTGGCCATCAGATCACCCCTGAGCCTGCGCTTTTCCAGGCTAAAGAGCCCCATGGCTCTCAGCCTGTCGTCGTAAGGTCTGTTTTCCTGACCTCTGATCATGCGTGTGGCTCTTCTCTGGACTCTCTCAAGCTTCTCCACATCGTTTTTGAATTGTGGAGCCCAAAACTGAACGCAGTACTCCAGCTGTAGCCTCACCAAGGCAGAGTATAAGGGGAGAATGACGTCCTGGGATTTGCTTGAGAAGCATCTATGGATGCAAGCTAGCGTTTTGCTCGCTTTACTAGCTGCAGCATCACATTGCATCTTTTGTTGCATCTTGTGTTTTCAAACTGCATTCTCACTTTTTTCTGGGCAGATGACATATGTCTGTGCATTAACTAAGACAGTAGACTGATCTTAATGCAAATCTTTGATCACTACTGCATCGCAAGAAATAAGCTTTTTTGTACAGAAATGGGTTTGTTTGCATCATTGCTAGTATTAGGCAAACTGGAAGCTTTGTCCTAGTTTTTTTTATGAACTATTATCCAAATTTATTTTAATGAGAAACATTAGCACTGACTATCAGAAAATTTCATTTAAGTGTAATAGTGTACTTGAGGATTTGGCTAACTGCAAAATGTGGTAGTTAAGGACATCTCAAAAAATAAAAACTCAACATGAGAATGCATCGCTTTTGCTCTCAGCTGACTGCCAGATTTCTTGTTTGATTAAATACTCCTAGTTTAAAAGAATATAAAGTAATGCATAGCATGGAGAAACTAGCTTAGAATATTGTTCAAGTTTTACAACATACAGATAATACCCATTGTCAGTATGTGATTCCACTAGCAGTGCTAAAATATCATAGATTTACAAGCGGTATTTCAAGTCAGATTTTTTTTCTTTCTGCAGATTATTACGATGGATTACCAAAACATTTGGAAGTGTGTTTCAATAACTGAACTGATCTTTTGTTTCTATTTTTTAGTGCTTCAAGCTGACAGAATTGAGCAAAGAAGTGAAAATACAGAATCTTTTGAATGCAGAACTTACAGCAGCATTTCCTCATAAAGATAAAATTAATGCTCTTCAGAGAAGTTGCTTAAATAATAGCTAATAAACATTTGAAATACTACCACCAAGAAAATAATTTTATCTCCTGTTGCTATGTTTGATTTATGTGGCAACAGGCCACTTCTTCTGAAATGCAGCTGAAGAAAATGAGGGAAATTTTGCCAAAATTATATGCCAGCCCTGTTAATGACAAAAGCAATTCCTTGACTACATCCCTGAAGAAAGTTACCGAGGATAAAACAAATCCTCCAAAAAGGAATGAAGGCCAAAATTGTTACCAAGGGACTGAAGCAGAAGATGATAAACTGACATTGGTAGGTTGTATAAAATGCAGAAGTGTGCAAAAATTTTCAGTGCATGGATTGCAAAAGTGTGACAAGCTTAAGAGGACTGAAGACAGAAATTTTATCTGTAACAAGTGCAGTCCACCAACTTTCAATTTGGTATCTGATAATGTCAGTGCCACAGACTTAAAAAAGCAAGGTAAACCATCTTCAAGTAAAATCCAAAAAACGTTTAAAGTAAAAAACTTTCAGCCAGGTAAATATTACTGTGATAAATGTCGATTTTCAACAAAGGATCCTTTGCAGTATAAAAAGCACGTAGCTCAACATGAGGAGATTAAGTTTCTTTGTTCCCACTGTAATTATGTATCCTACACTAAAGGAGAATTCCAGCGGCACCTGGTAAAACACACTGGAATTTTTCCATATCAATGTGAATACTGTGAATATGGTGCCATTCGACATGATTATATAGTAAAACATACCAGAAGAGTACATGAAAAAATCACTAGGAGTCGACTAACAAATATGGCTGTAAAGCGTGAGCAAAAGAGGTCTTGCTTGCCAAAGCAAGGCACTTTACCTATAAAGCAGAGATGTGATAAAAAAGTACTTCTTCCAAATGAGTTTTCAAATTTGTCATCAAGTGCAGCTTGTGGTAAGATTCGCACAGAATTGGCCAAAACAGTTAGTTTGTCTGATGATATAAAATGTAACATAGATACAGCATCAGTCCAAGATAAAAGCTTATTGGGGCCAGCTGAAGTGAACATATATGAGAATCCGAATGTGGAAGTTGAAGTTTATTCTCCAAAAAAGAAGCCTGTACAACCTGGAATGCCATTAACAGTAATTGCACCTTCAGAACTGGTTGTTCCTTCAAATTGTTTAGCTCAGTTACTAGAGATGAAAATAGTGAATGGCACGCAGCAGTTGGTTCTTAAACTTATCCCTCTGGAAGAAACAACTAATAAATCTATGAACTGTGATGAAGAGGAACTTGTGAACCAAGATCTAGAACAAATATCCAAAGGAAATAAAAATATGTCAGTGGCTGAAAACAAATTATTGACTACAGAAGCAAATGAAGACAGATTAGATCATGTTGCTAATCTGCTTGCTTCAGATAAATGCAACAAGAATTCTGAACGTCTTAATCTGTCTAATTCTCATGTTTTAGATTGCAACTCAAATATGCGTAGGGAAGGCAAATTAAGGCTAACTTGTGATATGGTGAAAGATTCGGGGAAAGGTGCTGAATTTAAAACAGGTATCCCAAAACTTTCTATTCAATCCCTGGTAACTAATAATAGTGAAAGCAGCTGCCCCAGATCTTCAAATAAGTTAACTGATGAAAAATGTGTGTTAAGTCATGATTTGCACTGTTATGAGAGCCTGAATACGTCTATAGGTCTACATGCTGCTGCTTCTGAAGATAAAACAACCCAGAATGTTTTGTTACAGGCTTCTCGGGAGAAGAGAAATTCCTCATGCCTTGTCCTTGGAGAAAAGAACATGTTGCCTTTAAATAGCAATGATAAAAAATGTAGGACTCAGTTCTCCAGCTCTCCAGAAATATGTCTGTTCAATGACAACAATTTTGTTAAAGAGCCTCTTACATCTTCTGAAGCAGGGAAAAAATCACCCATGGGTAAAACTGTATCATTGGAGGATTTAAATGTTGGCTTAAGTAGTGTAAAAAGAGTCGATTCTAAAGGTCAAATGAACAATCTCCTTTTGGAATCTTTAGAATTACAGAAAGTTGAAAATGAAGATAGCTGTTTAGAGGGTCCTGTTATTTCATCTGTATTTTCACTTAGCTCTGGTGCTGAAAACATCCCAGAGGGCATCAGATGGGACAGGAATTCACGGAATAAAAAGTCAACAGCTTTGTTATGTAGAAAGATTGCTCAGTTGATGTCTGCTGCTGAATCCCACGTGAAATCTACGTTGGCTGCTTCACCTAGGCCTGTTAGATGTCATGCTTCCAATGACAAGATGCCTTTGCCTCAGGAAACTTCAGCAAACTGTGAAAAAAATGTCCCCACTACTGAATTGGAACAATCTTCATCTTCACTTCAAGCATTATCGAAGGGTGAGATTAATAATGAAGAGTGTAATATAGAACAGCCACTGACAACTACAAAAACTCCTAAAAGTAGGGTTACTAAAAACTCGCATGTTGCTACCCCAGTGTTTATTCCAAAAGGGACAGTTCTTAGAGTGCTGAATACCACCAGCAGCAAGAGCCCTAAAGAAGTAGAAAATAAAGATAAAACATCACCTCCTTCTATATACTGCAAAGAAATGTTCTTACCAAGGCCGGTTCCTTTCAGCATTTCAGAGAAACTAAGCAGAAATCCACCTACTTTGGCAAAAGAGAATGAACTTAAAGAACAGTCCAGAAATATAACACTTAGATCAAAAAGAGAGGTGCAGACAAAAACTAGTAGCAAACAAAATTGTATGTTGTTGCATCAAAAGAATAATAACCTAATCAAGCAGAGCAAACCTAATTCAAAGAGTCAACTTGCACCAAAAAATAAGGTAAAACAAGCGGGTTCCAGGGATTATATTTCTAAGAAGAAAACAAGAATCCCATCAGAAACCAGTTACAGTTCTGAGATGACCCCTCTTTTGACAGCAAGACGTCTAAGGCTTGTACCTCTTAGAGTGGATCAGTTGATAAAATGTCCTCGTCGTAACCAGCCTGTAGTTGTGTTAAACCATCCTGATGTTGATTCACTAGAGGTAATTAATGTAATGAAGACCATCAACAAGTATAAAGGCCATGTTCTGAAAGTAGTTTTGTCAGAAAGAACAAGTAGTTGTCTTGGAGTGAAACGACATCATAGGCGGCTTACACTTCAGGATGTTGAAACGTTAAGCCAAGTGAAAAAGCCTAACATGTTAAAAATGAAGCTAAAGAAGACCCATAAAAACAACTACCAAGTAGTGGAAACTTCACCAGCTGAAACACTGAAGTGTATGTTTAAGTGTTGGTTTTGTGGAAGAATATATGTCGACCAGGAAGAATGGATGTGTCATGGACAGAGGCACTTAATAGAAGCTACTAAAGGTTGGGATGTTCTTTC
The DNA here is from genome assembly GCF_000455745.1 of Alligator sinensis. Classification (NCBI taxonomy): domain Eukaryota; kingdom Metazoa; phylum Chordata; order Crocodylia; family Alligatoridae; genus Alligator; species Alligator sinensis. Next base: position 3,361,720 of record NW_005841867.1, on the reverse strand, counting down.
TCTTCCACTAAAAAGCCACAAGTGAGAAACTGGCTATTATTTCTCTTAGTTTAACATGAGTGCTATTAATTTGTTAGGAAAAAAATGCAGAATTAAATAATTTATTTTAGCAAAAGCTTTTTATTTTTGGCCAGATGGGGAATGAGAATAGAGATTATAAACAGCATGCGAAGCCAGTGGCAAGTATTCAGCACTACAGAACATTCTTTTGCTTCAAGAGGCCCTCTTCTAGCTTTTTGAGAGCATTTCCTTTAAAATGATATACTACGCAAGCATCTTTCCAGTGACCATTTGCTGCACTATAATGCTAGATTTGCGTTAGGTCACTGTGGGTTAAAATCTCAAATTATGTGACATATGTCAAATTGATTTAATCAGTCAGTAACAGGAGGTCGTCTCGGTGCTGATCTCTGTTACCCGCCCACCTGTTCCTGGGCCAACCGCCCGTGTTCTCGCCTGCCATGCCTTGATGTTAATTGATTAATAGGGATGTTAATTCGGTGGGAGGCTGCCCATTCTCTGGCAGGTGCTAGATGCCGGGGGTGCTATCTGCGGCTCCTTTTCCTTCCCTGCACCACAGCTCAAGCCTCGCATGTGGTATCTAGGTGTTCTTATCATCACCGGCCCCACACTGGGCCCCAGAATCCTATCAGGACCCCTCCAAGATCCCTCCATTCAGGCAGCTACCCCGCTTTCATTTGGCTATCTAGCTCCCTGAAACCATTTTCCCCTCTCAGGTGTGGTCCCCCCAGGACCTTTGGCTACCAGCCCTGGCCCACCTCCAGGCCAGTTGGGACCCCAGGCCCTCAGCTCTTGGGCATCCCTTGTGGTGGGCCCCTGGCCCTTCTGACCATCCTGGTCCTGGCCCCAGCATGGGCCAGTCGGGGTACTCTCTTGATCAGGTCTGAGTCTCTAGCCCCTCACTCTCTCCAGGGGTCTGCCCTCTGGGTCCTACAAACAAAGGGGTTACTGACCCGGTGGTGGGGGCTAGGGGTTAAGGTGCCCCGACCCGCCTTTCACCGGGGTGGTAACTGGCCTAGCATTTCCTGGGGGCTCCCGCCCCACTGGGAGCCCCACCAGGCCACCCACTCCCAGCAGGGTACAGTTTTAGGTCATGCCCAAGACCAGGAGCCTCCTATCCATCCCCTACAGCTCCTCCCTTATCTCCAGATGTAGCTCTGCAGCCCTCCAGCCTGGCAGTGTTGTTGCCCTGGCTTCCAGCAGCCGAACTGCCCTGTTTATACGGGCAGCCCTGAATCTAAAATGGCTGCCCTCATTAGGCACCTGGCAGCTGCCCGCTCCAGGCCCTTAAGTGGCAGGCACCAACAGTGCCCTGCCTCACAGTCCAATTTTGTTATTAGAGTTTACTGGTTCAGAATTTTGGCCTCTCGTGAAAAGCACTTTGATCCTCTGTGAACAAAAAGTATGTCAGTTTGGTGACACATACAAGATGCCATGTAGCAAAAAAAAATAAAAAAATATTCATGATCTTAAAATTAGGAATTTTGTGAGATCAGAACTACATTAACTAAGTAGAATGACAATGATAAAGCTAATTTTTGTAGTACAGCAGAAGGTCATTGAGAACTATTTATACCACCTTTTTATTCTGTACAAACAGGGCAGTTTAGATTCCATGCTGGCTTAGAACTGTGTTTGATGCCCCTCCCTGCCAAGTCCTGGACTGCTAATGAGAAATGAGCCCCACCCAGGTACTCATGCTTCCCACACACACAAACCTGTCAATTATACAACATAGGTGGTTTATAGGTTCTGAGTGAAATGCTGTGGATCCCTTTAAACCCTCCCTGTTGCCTAATTCTTGGGCATAGAAGAGATGTGTGAGTAGCAGGAATTAATCGGGGAATGAATCGGGGCTTGGCAGGGCAGTGGTGTAAACATGGCCACTCTGAAACTAATGGGTTGTATCCAGATGTAATGAGAGAGGACCTGATCTTGCAAGCACTAAAGGGCACACCATTCTTTGTTATTCATAGTCCCTTAGTTTGCAAGATTCCATGTTCTGACAGAGTATCAGCCGGCTAGCTAGTGCACATGTAGGAAACAAACTGATCTTTTGAAAAAGAAATCATATTAACCATCTCTGCATTGGTAGCTTCTGTCTGGATTTGCAGTAGACTTTTTTTATTATTTAATTCCAATTTTTTTTTTGGATTTGCATGTCATTGGAATCTACTTATGTAAGCCTCATGTCAGAAGATATTTGAGCATATACATAATCAGGCATGTACATAGTCCCTTTGACTGCAGTGTGTTATTTAAGTTAATAAGCACACAAGTTATCCCAAATACCTTGCTGAATCAGGGACATAGATTGAGATTAGAGTAGGGAATGAGGAAGGATGGGTACTGAAGTTTAATAATTGGATCTTTGTGTACAGAATTTTCTTTGTTATTTTATAACAAAACAGAAGCTGGCCTTTTAAAATTTCATTTGGAAGAGGTGATGCTGAAGTAAGCACATACTTGCAATCAAAATTGGTTCTTACATTTTTACAGGTTAAAAAAATCAGTACTGATTTTTATGCTGGATATATATGATGCATTTGAACTTGGACTGCTACCTGAATATGCCTGTAGTTCTTAATTGTTTTTCACTGTTATCACATTTTGTAAAGAATTTAACTAGGCTGGAAATATTTTTGTTCTGTTTTTATACTCCAAAACAGTAAACATTGTTTTGATAAGGTATGTACTTTATCTATTGAAATGTAAATATCTTGAAGCTAAAAGCACATCTTGTTACTTAAATTTAATTTACAAGAACATGTACAACATTTTTTCATTAAACCATTTTGCAATACAGTATTAATATTCTTTAGACACTTGGTGCTTTCAGAAATCAGATGTGTATACAACATAAAATAACATTGCAGCTTTTGTTCTGTAGGCTAAGCTGCCCACTGAACAAATTTTTGTCTGGCTGTTTAGTTGGTAATAACTAAATGTCAATTTTCATTTTGTATTAAAAATTGAATTATTTTTTTAGCTGGTTACACTAAAGGTTTTTCTTTTCACTTTATGTACTTTGAGGCCAAACTTAAGAACATAATTTGCATTTTAAATGATGAAAATAGTTTTCCATTTCTAAATCCTTGCATATTACATTGTAGTACATATTGAAAATGTTAACATATGAAGAAAACTGTTCATGGCTGAATTTGATCCATGCATTAGACTTATTCCATCCAGGCTGTTGACTGAACCTACTTTAGTTTCTGTAGAAGGTGCTAAGGTAACAGTTATGAATTTTCACTTTAAGACAGTGGATATCAACTTGTCTGTCAGGCATGCCACAAATTAGCCCCGCCCCCTTCCTGAATGCCACTCTGATCTTTTTCCCTTATCCAATCTGCTGCTCAGGTTTCTGCTTCCTGCCCTGTGTTCCCTGTCCCATCTACCATTGTGCTGCCTGTCCCCAACCAATCTGCCATGTGCCACAGACAGAGTTTGCCTTTGCCACTTTTTGCACACAGGTTGGACATCCTGGTTTAAAAGATGTTGCAGGCAAAATTTGAACTTATTTGATGAACCCTATGTTGTAAAAACCTGTGTTGGTGCTTAGCATCATAAGTTTATTTTAGATGGTTTAAGTACTGTAGTAATGTTATGTCTCTCTGTATAATTTACTAAACAAATGCAAAGGCTTTGTATACCAGTGACCTAGAAGAGTTAGAGTTGTTAAACTACATGTAACTGTATTCTCTTTGCATTTAATTTAAAAATATAAATGCTTTTATTTTAACATGAAAACTGTTAGTAAATTTAATTGTATGATGCTTATAGATATCTGAAAGCAGATTCTGTCCTGCCTTTTTTTTTTCTTTTGTTGAGGACATCCAAACTCTGTCCAGATGATTCCCTTTTAATTTTGCTTTGTTTTTGGGTTATTTTTTCATTCAGGAAGTTTCTCATCTCAAACACTTAATTCAGGACTGTGATCCAATTTTTTTCCTGCAATTAGTTTCAGAGAACAAAAAGACTAGAGGCTGTTGGGGAAGGGGGGGTAGCATGTTTTCGCATGTATTGACATGCTTTTTTGGATTCAGGCTGAATCTGAATCGAATACAGCCTGTTTCACACGCCTCTAATGTATACTGTACCAATAGTGAATGGTTAAACAATAAGTATTCAGATAGATGAAATGTTGCTTTGTTCCATTGCATGCTATTAGTTTGTGTTCCTAATGTGATCTCTCATATGACTTTTCTGGTAACTAATGTGGGTTTTTTCATGCCAAGAGGAACTATAAAAGATAAATCAGTGTGCTGCTAAGTTGTTAACAAGAAAGAATATATCTTGTTTAGACATTATCCTCTTTTAATAACTTTTCATGCTGTTACTGTACAATGGCATTTATTGGCATATGCAATAATGCTCCAAACTTTTGTACACAACATCGTTCATAGTAATCAGCAAATTCCAAGCAGATCAATGGTTTTATATTTGAGAAGTCTCATGTAACAGAAGACAGCTGTCTTCCTAAGGTTTAGATCTCCTGTATTTATGTTGAACTCAAGGCCTAATCTCCAAACTTTTATACAGTTTATAAATAACAAAGTGTTGTTATTTTTAAATTTATGGAAACAAATTGAAAATGTTAAGGTAAGAAGCATCTTCTGTCCAACTTGAAAGATTGTGTAAGGTAACATTGTTCTTTCTGGGTTCCTGATTGATCCTTTCCATCAATAAGTGTGATGGGGATGCATTTGTAGAAGTCAATGATTTCCTGTACAGAGTCAAATTTCTGAAAAACATGGAAAAATATCACAATAAATGCAGAGATATTTAAAGTCCTTTTCTCTTTTAACATGAACTAAAAAGTTGTCATTTTGTTTTTTCACAAAGTACAGGTAACTTAATATTTTATAAGAAATAAGGAACTTAAAAAAATTAGCAGGGGGTGGGGAGTGCTGGGATCATAGCTTCTCCCATATTTTATTCCACTTGTCTCAACAGTGAATTGTGGAGTTAACTTACTTGCTTCCTTTATATGAGAGAGCCATTGGATAAAATGCATAGTCTTTGGAGCACGGACTGGAAGCTAGAACTCCCAGAGCAAGGGTAAAGCA
>NW_005841867.1:3346347-3356596 GCF_000455745.1 Alligator sinensis | reverse complement strand
GGTCTGGCGGGCCTTTTTGGGCCTGCCCAGCCATATGATCTGGAGTCTCTGGACTAACCCCACATGCTACATGGAGCCCATGCCAACTCGAGCCCTGTGTGCTGCGTGTGATGTGTGGCTGGACCCAGCACCATGCTTGTTGTACGCAGCATGGGGGTTTGGTCCAGGACTTGCTCTGCGTATGTTGCCTGCATGGATTTGCAGGGCTTGCTTTGCACCCAGCTCACAGCACGCAGTGTAGGGTGCCAGAGTGTGGTCTCCATGCAGCACCCTGCTGGACTGGCCCTGTGTGCTGGCTCTGGTGCAGCCCAATTCAGACCCACCCTGGAGCCAGCATGCAGGGTTGGTCCAGCAGGATGCTGCACACAGCCCATTTCCCCAGATCAAGTCCCTGTGCTGTGTGCAGTGCTGGGTCCAGCCTGTATGCCATGTACAGCACAAGCCCTGGAGCAAAGCTCCATGTGCATCACTACATGTGATGCATGGGCTGGACCCCATGCTGAGGGTGCTGCACACCTGCGTAGGGATCTGGACTCATCCAGCCCCCAGACCTGCCTAATGACCCTTATCCAGTGGCTGGGTGTGTTTGACACTCGTGCCTTATGCCATAATCATAATTTCTCTTACTGCTTGTTTTGCCCTAGGATACTTTCTTTCCTTCTTTTTTGCAAAGTGGGAGTGCTTCAAGAGGAGGCTGGATAGTCCAGAACAGCTTTAGCTTGAGGTTCAGACTCTTTCTAAGTTAGTTGTAATTGTGGGTTTGAGTTGGAGGTGGAAGCCTGGCTCTCCTATGTCCTAAGTGCTCTAAGCAGCTAGATTTTGTATATCAGTTGTTTGGCAAAACTTCCTTTGGTAGTCATGACATAAAAGAATTTAGGATATTCCATTTTCAGTCTAGGTCCCAATTTTGGGTCTAGCTCTCATGTGTGATTGGATATTGTGTGGTATTTTAAAAAAATGTGTATTTAAGTGGGTGCAGCTGGGTTTAATTGGTGCAACTGTGCCTTTTTTGCTAGCAACAGTATTAACATTTTCACCTGAATTATTTTTCTTTTGCTTTTATTCATGTATTATGGCTTTACCAAAGTATCTACATGGAGCTTGTCAGTTATTGATAACCACAGTGCTAATGTAGAAGTAGCAGTTTTCTAGGATAAATCTAAGTTAACCAGAGTTCTTTATGTGTCATGATGAAATATACAGGAGACCTAATTCTGCTCTTGTATAGAAATGTAATGGTCATAATTCCTTTGACAATTCCTCATGAAGTATGAAATATCAATTCTATTAAATCTTTTTTATTTAGAGCAATACAATATTAAAAAGTTAGTAATATGTATGAGAAAGATCAGGGATAGAGAGGCTAGAAAAAATGCAGGATTATATTAATTATATAAAAATTATTCTTATTATATGGAACGGAATCTATCCAAAAAAATTCCTATGCGAAGAGACTGATTAATTGATTTTATTTTATTTTATTTTATATTTTATTTTATATTTTATTTTATTTTATTTTATTGAACACAACAAGAATTTAGGGGAAGAAGGTTAAATGCAGGTTTTTAATAGGTCTGCAGCTGCTAATTTTTTCCCCTTCCAGATGTATTTGAACTCTACTATATACCTCAAAATACAATATAACAAAAAGCCTTCCTACCAAAGAAATTATGCATGGCATCTTGAAAAAGGATTTGAGCAGACAAAGTGAAATTGTAGATGGTGGCTTTACTCTAATGAATGAGGCAGCCTTACAAATTATTGTAACCCCTTTTGAAACAAGATCCTGAGAAGAGGAGCATACATTTGGACTCAGTGGGTCGTATCCGATTCCCTCTATTAGACATGCAGGTCTCTTAAGTGCAATTCTGTTCTCTGCTGCTTGAGTCTCTGAAAAACCATTCACACATCTACATTGTAATCTACCTGCATTTTAGATTAAGGCAAGATTAAGACAAAAAAATAGGGAGGAGGAGAGGAAGGGACACACCTACCTTTTTACATTAATAATTTTTCAGGGATTTGAGCAGGGTGGAATTGGTATTATGCTTAGATACTTAATTATCACTTAAAAGGTAACATGGCCCTACTTTTCAAAAAGAGCAGATTGGGAATCCTAACTCCATCTGAAATGGAAAAGCAACCTTCATTGCACAAGGATTGCAATCCCAGTTCAGTGCAGTCAACTTTTTTTTCTCCCTAAGTCCAGTGCTGATATAATAGAAGAGCTGCCCTTGGGACTCTTCAGTGCTATAGAGAAATTTGACTATTTGAGAGCAAACTGCAGTCATTTTTTATTGTTGCTTGTTCCTAAGATTTTTATTGTTTGTTAAAAAAAATAAAGTATGCAGTCAATATTGAAAAAAGGGGGAGGGGAGAGATTAAGGCAATTTAAACTTGGTTGCAGTTAAGCTTTGTTTAAAACTCTGCCTTAGGTACTCTGAGAGAAACTAGAGAGGCCGTTGAAATGTTGTTTACTTTTGGATATGGCACATTCTAATTAGAGTACTGTAAATGCTGTTCCGTTATCTGGGGTGTGCAAGTATCCTTTGTGTCTAGACTAGAGTGTTGTAGAGATCACTATCTTTCAGGCCCTTCCATGCACTTTGAGAACGGAGTTGGAGCTCTCTACACTTCTATTTCTGTAAACAGGAGGCAGACTTTAGCTATTTCTGCTGCTTTCTTTCTTTTTCCCTACTAAGTTGCTTGTATTTTTTGATCAGTTAGGTCATTCTTTTTTTGTGGATTCTTTGAGTGCTTCTATTTGGAACCCCTTTGTCTTAATTCAGTAAAAATAAACTCTTTTGTATTAATTTAAAATGGCAAGATGTCATTCACTAACTCCCATTCCTGCTCCATCTGTTGCCTGGGAGATGGTCACCTACAGATGTGACAGTCTATTTTTTTACCTCCGTTTTCACAAGGACCAATGTGGTTAGGTGTTTTATATAGAAGAGACTTTGAAAGTCTCTGAGCCAAAGTCTAGCTGCAGTGACAAGTGCAAACCAGGCCATTTTCTCTTATCTGAATCAAAATGAAGGCCAAATAATTTTTGCTTGGGGGTATCATAGTTTTTAGGAAGCCTAATTATCAAAAAAGCTTGGATTAATCTCGGTGGGGAAAAAAAAAAGGGAAGGTATCAGCACTATGCTACTGGATTGTATCACAGTATGAGGAAAATCTCTAGGAAGCTCAGGTCTGAAACGGAGTCAACTCTTTATAGTGGTCTCAACCAAAATGTATGTACTCCAGTAACATCTTGATTATGAGCATTTTGATTGTGATGGGTTTGAATCATCCTTTCAGGGCTGAATGCCAGCTGCAGTCTAGCATGTGACTGTACTCAAGTAGTTTCATCCTACCTCTAAACTGTGTACCTTTGTACCTAAGCAAGAGTCTTTTTCCCATCTCTGAAAAGAATCTGTCACTGGAATTTGGACGTCACATCAGACAGCTCCTGAAGTTTATGGTACCACCTTGAATGGACTTTTGTTTAACTCCAGGAGCTCTCAGATTCATGAACCCATCAGCTAACCTGAGTGATTTACAGTTGCTCCAGATCTCTGCTTGTAAAACAGACATTCTTAACATTTCACCTATAAAAATTTAAATTACTTCCTTCAAGTTTGACTTTCTTCAAACTATCTGTTTCAGTTGCATTTTAATGTATCCATCCCTATAACTTCCATGTATATATAAGTTACTAAAACCTATTGTTGGAGAGAAGGAGGTAAAATGTCAAATTGTAGGAAGGTAGGGCTGGAAGGAACCTCAGAAGGTCATCTAGTCAACCCTCTGCTCAAGACAGGATTGGATTGTTCTTGAATAAACCATCCGAGCTAAGCATCTGTCTAATCCGATTTTTAAAGTTTCCAAGGATCGTGTCTACAACTTCTCTAGGTAGCCTGTACGCAGAAATGTACCTTATTTAATGTTGCAGGGGTGTAGGTTGTAGCCATGTTGGTCTAAGGACATAGGCAGACAAGGTTCCTTGGGTGAATCTGATATCTTTTATTAGACCAACCCAAATAGTTGGAAAACAGTTATTAAGCAAGCTTTTGGGTTCAAAAACCCTTCATCAGGCTAAGGAAGTTTCAGCATTTGGTGTGTGCTCTTCCTGGATGGAATGAAAAGTAAAGAAGCCAGGGGCTGGGCTGGTATGCATACAAGACAGGTAGTCGGTGAAAATGTAGATTGAGGAGTCAATGGGTGAGAGGCTGTGTGGGGGGAGAGAGAAGGGGGATGAAAGTGGAGAGAGACCTGGGGAGTCAGATGTCAGATCTCGGTCGTGATCCTCAAAGGAAACTTACAAAACACTTCCCAGAGACAAGCCTATGAACTCCACTTCATCAACCTTCATCAAAGTCCTTTTTCAAATATATAGGGAGGATGAAGAAGGTACCAGGAAATGTGGGGCCCCTGCAAGATGCGCTGAGGAATCTGGTGGTTGCGTCAGAGGAGAAGGCAGACCTCTTTTACAAATTCTTCACCTCCGTTTTCTTGTGCAGGGACCAGGACTCCCTCACCGTGATACAAGACAGACTTGAGGGGAACGCCTCAAGACCTAAAGTTGAGGAGTACCAGGTTAGAGAGCTTCTGGAGGGGCTGGACGTGTTCAAATCAGCAGGTCCAGGTGCTCTCCACCCCAGGGTGTTGAGGGAGCTAGCAGGGCTTGTTGCAGGGCCCTTGGCACGGCGTTACGAGCACTCGTGGTGCTCGGGCCAGGTGCCAGATGATTGGAAGACAGCCAATGTGGTCCCCATCTTTAAAACAGGGAGGAGGGAGGACCCAGGCAACTATAGGCCCGTCAGTCTTACCTCAATCCTGGGGAAACTCTTTGAGAAGATCATCAAGGAACACATCTGTGATGGGCTGGCATCGGGGATGATGCTCCAGGGCAACCAGCACAGTTTCATTAGGGGCAGGTCATGTCAGACCGACCTGACTGCCTTTTACGATCAGGTCACAAAAGCATTGGATGCAGGTGTCGCCATGGATGTAGTCTTTCTGGACTTCAGCAAGGCCTTTGACACTGTCAACCACCCCATCCTCATTAAAAAAAACTAGGGGACTGTGGCATCGATGCCTAGACAGTCAGATGGATTGCAAATTGGCTGAAGTATGATGGTGGACGGGTCATATTCGACCTGGGGAGAAGTGGGCAGCGAGTCCCTCAGGGCTCAGTCCTTGGGCCTGTGCTGTTCAATTTCTTTATCAGCGATTTGGATGATGGGGTGAAAAGCAACCTGTTCAAATTCGCTGATGATACCAAAATCTAGGGTGAGGTGGGCACGTTAGTAGGGAGGGAAAGACTGCAGAAAGACCTGGATAGGTTGCAGGGGTGGGCTAACAAAAACAGGATGCGTTTCAATACTGACAAGTACAGAGTGCTGCACTTGGGCAGTAGTAACCAGCAGCACATTTATAAGATGGGAAACTCCCTTCTTGAGAGCACGGAGGCAGAAAGGGATCTTGGAGTCGTCATTGACTCCAAGATGAACGTGGGTCGACAATGCGAGGTCACGGTCGGCAGGGCTAACCGGACCTTATCGTGCATCCACAGGTGCATCTCAAGTAGGTCAAAGGGTTTGATCCTCCCCCTTTATGCAACACTGGTCAGGCCACAGCTGGAGTACTGTGTCCAGTTCTGGGCACCCCACTTCAAGAGGGATGGGGACAACATTGAGAGGGTCCAGAGGAGGGCCACCCACATGATCTGGGGACAGCAGGCCTATAATGAGAGGCTATGGGACCTGAACCTGTTCAGCCTTCACAAGGGAAGGCTGAAGGGAGATCTGGTGACCATCTATAAACTCACTAGGGGGGACCAGAAGGGTTTGGGGGAGACCTTGCTTCCCCTAGCGCCCCCCCGGGATAACAAGGAAGAACGGCCACAAGTTGTTGGAGAGTAGGTTTAGATTAGACATCCGTAAGAGCTACTTCACAGTTAGGGCGGCTAGGATCTGGAACCAACTTCCAAGGGAAGTGGTGCTGGCTCCTACCCTGGGGGTCTTTAAGAAGCAGCTTGATCCCTACCTGACTGGGGTCAATTGAATCCAGTTTTCCTCCTGCCCAGGCAGGGGGTCGGACTTGAAGATCTACAAGGTCCCTTCTGACCCTACTTCTATGATTCTATGAACCTCCTGGATACTAAAAATCATGGACTATAGACATTGGATTTGTGACACATTATAACCTGCCTGACATCTGACTCCCCAGGTATCTCTCCACTTTCATCTCCCTTCTCTCTCTTCCCTCCCCACCTCTCCCCCCAGCCTCTCTCTCACCCATTGACTCCTCAATCTACATTTTCACTGACTACCTGTCTTGTATGCATACCAGCCCAGCCACTGGCTTTACTTTTCATTCCATCCAGGAAGAGAACACACCAACTGCTGAAACTTCCTTAGCCTGATGAACGGTTTTTGAACCTGAAAGCTTGCTTAATAATTATTTTCCAACTATTTGGGTTGGTCTAATAAAAGATATCAGATTCACCCAAGGAACCTTGTCTCCTTATTTAATGTTGCCTTTAAATGATGCACTTGATTTTAATATGGCTGTTTTTGTATTGCATCTCTACAGAGCTGACCAGTTCTTTTTCTTTGTTACTCTTTTTATCTGTAAACATTTTCCAGGTATAAGTATTTAGTAGCTATTTTACTCTATCATTAAGTAAAGGGAAACTGCTATTTAAAATCTATTGAAGTTCAAAAGATATGCTAAATTAGTCCTGTACTGAGTATCCATGGCAGTTATTTTTTTGGTTTTACAGTCACATTTTCCCACTTCTACAAAATGTTTCCCCTCCTTTCCTATGTGAAAATGCACAAATGGTAAGGGAAACCGGCTTGACTGCATTGGTATATATTCTATACCAGCAAAGTGCCCGTCAAGAATGACGGGCGGGCAGTAGGGAAGAAGCTCCACCACCCACCGCCCCATGCTGCTGCCGCTCCACATCCGGCCACGTGCAACCCCACCACATCCCCTGCTCTGTGTCCGGCCCCATGCAACCACCCACACCCACCCAACCGTACGTCACACACACCCACCAGACCACGCGCCACATACACCCAGCCGACCAGCCACATGTCACACCCACACACAAAGGCCACACACACATGCCTCGCTGCCTGGCCTGGCCTGCCCTGTGGCAGGACTCGCATGGTGCCACTGTCAAAGTACGGGCAGCAAGGCAGGGAGCAGAGGCCACAGCTGCAGCCACCCCTGCCCCATGCACAGACCAGGGGCCATGTGCCCCCCTGGGCTCCCCAGCACCACCTCAGGCCCCCCCTGGCCCTTCTGGTGGTGACAGTAATGAGCTGCCGCAACTCCCTTCCTCTTCCTGCTTCACTATGCTGGCTCCACGTGTGGCACCCTCCAAGGCCACAGCAGGCAGTCGCTCCCCTCGGAGGGGTGGGGGCACGGCCACAGGATGCCAATCAGAAAGCAGGTGCGGGGGGGCACCCTGTGGCCATGTGCTGCAGCTGGTGGGTGTTGCCCACTTGCCCCCTGCACTGGCTCTTCGCACACCCTCCATGTCACACTGCAGTCAGCAGGTGACCCCGCATGGGGAGGCCTGGTGTGTGGCCCAGTGTGCCCCATGGGGAGCAGGTGTGAGGGGGGACAACACCCTGCCCTGCGCTCATGTGCTGCAGCCAGCGGGTGCTGCCCATGTGTCCTGCATGGCACCCTGCAGCCTCACACCATGCCCCTTGCCTCATCTTCCCCCGCCCCTCCCAGCGGACACCTTTGCCCTCAGCGTCTCCGCTTTGCCTCCCCTCCCCTCCCCTCACTTGTGTGTCTGTCTGTCTGTCAATAGGGCTTCAAGGGGCACATTCGCAGTTGGCCTGGAGCATTACAGACAGACAGACAGCCGGAAATGCCATGGCTTTTATTATACTAGAATTAAAAAGATTCTAAAGGAAATTTTAATGAAACATTTAACAAGTTATTCACCTTTTTGATAGGTAGTTTATAAGTAATCCTCTATTATAGTTAAAGTGCAACAAACAAGCAATAAAGTAGTATATTAGTATTTCACTTACATCATTTCCTCTGAGCCCTGTTCCCAGTGCATACTGCTGGGTTTCTTCCAGAAAACGTATTTTAACGTTGTATACCTTGTTTCCATAATATACAACCAAAACATATGGTTCATCACTTGATTTCTTTGAATAGTTTCTCACCAAAAATGTCCCATCCTGTATGACATAAATTATAACTAGTTACGCGTATACATTCTAATAAATGTCCAGTAAAATGAAGCAACTTAGCCCTGTTGCCCCCTATTCAGGGATACGCTGTCTCAATCTACCTGAATGAAGCAAGACTGTGTTAAGTTATGTTTAAGTCTTTGCAGAATTTGGACCTTTAGAAGCTCCAGTGAACTCAGTGATGCATAAACTCCTGTACTGGCAAGGTAACGCAACCTCCATCTGTATGGTTTTCAATGTCGAGACTCTCTTAGACTGGAAAGTGTTTTTCACATTTTAGGTCATAAATAGTAGTCAGCCACAGTAAGGGAGTTATGAATTTAACTTCCTTTTGCATTCAAGTATCCATATTAGGATACTAATATCCATACTAGGTACAGATGTTTAGGGAGGTTAGATCATATTAAAAATGGTCACTTTATCTAACTTAGTTTGTCCACGTACAGACCTTACACTTAGAACTCTAGTTAGGTTGATCTAAGTGCGAACTGTACAGAAGATCAGAAGGGTTAGATCAGTTTAAAAATGGCCAACCCAATGTAGGTTAACTCTACCTCAGAGGTAGTCTAACTTATATCTAACTGAACTTCTGTACAGTTCCCAGGGCTGGGAAAGTTCAGCTGTTGGCCCCAGCCTTGAAGCTGCACTTTTACTAACCTCTCCCTTTCTCCTACACCAGCACTGGGCTATTTTTAACCTCCAGACTCTTGCCTCAGCCCCAGATAGACAACCTGCACCCCTACCATGAGCCACCCAGCTCACCCTGCCACTCAGCCCACCAACCCCGCTCATCTTGCAAACCACTCCTGGTGCTGAGAAAGTGGGGTGGGGGAGGGGCAGTCAAGATAGGGAAGGTTGGTTCACTGTGGGAGTTCATCTGGGAGGACTGGGGACTAAAAGCCCCTGGTCCTGGGGGGGAGAGCCCCCCCCCATCCTGCCAACCCCGTCATGAAGCCACTGTCTTCCCTGATCCATTGGCTCCTTCCCTATCCCTGACTTACTTTAGCCAGGCTCCCGGGACTAGGGAATGCTGGTAAAATAAGTCCCAGGAGCGGTTTGTGGGATCAGGGATATTTTGGTGGCACCAGGGGGACTGCAGGGAGCTGTTCTGATTTCACCAACCACCCAATTTCTCCAAGCATCCACATGAATCCTGCTAGTCCCCTGGACCCTGCCAAACCCTCTTGGACCCCCTCCAAACCCCGCTAACACCTGAATCCTCTAACCCACCCTTCAGATCTCTCTTGCCCTCCTGATCCCTGAAAGCCCTCCCCCACTAATCCCTTGTCTCAGTTTACTTAAGATTAGTGAGGCCATTTTTAATTTGATATAACCTCAACCTAACCTCTCCAAATGTCTGTACATACCTTAAAAGTGGCCTGGAGGAGAAAATAGTGTGCGTCACTTTTACAACTGCCATTTCATGTATTTTTTTTCCTAATGAGCATTGTGATCTTGTATATAGATCATTTGTGGTCTATCTTGTGAATATACTATTTTTAACTTTCATTGGGTGTGTTTACATGTGTGCTTTAATGCACAGTAGCCTATTCAACTGTGCATTAAAGCGGCACATAAAAGACTGCTAATACTTTAATGCACAGACAAATAGGCTACTGCAGATTGTGTCACCTAAAAAGTGTTCACTTGCACTACTGTGCATTAGCGCAGCCTCATGCACATTTATTTAGTGCCTCATATTGGAGGCACTAAATCTAATGTGTATTATGAAAAGTGCATTAATGCTCATGTATATGTGCCCGCCAAGTGGGAGGATCAAACTGAGTTATAACGAAGCAGTAATAAAGAATGTAAATGTAGGTACCTCTGACCTACATATCACATCCTCTTTTTTTTTTTTTTAAGATCCCACTTGCATGATAATAAAATAAGCAAATTATAGCAGTTTTACTAAGATAATTCAGCAATATATGGTATCAGGCAAGCTACATAACAATTGGATAAATTGTGTCCTGGACTTTGTTTTTCTCAAAGACTAATCACATTAGTTTTTGAAGGTCTGATCCTGT
>NW_005841867.1:3318650-3346337 GCF_000455745.1 Alligator sinensis | reverse complement strand
GCTGAACTTAGCAGTAAAGTTCCCTTTACATTTAAGTATGCAAAAAAAAAAAAAATTGTGGGAGGCGAGGAAGAAGACAAAAAACCCCCACATCATCATGATTTTAAGAGGCCTAGTTTAGTATGGTTTTAGTATGGTTTTGAAAATAATTTCCCCTCAAATCTCAGTTTATCTCTGAAGTCGCACACATTTATTTTAGCCTTTATAGTCAAGGACAGACAAACAAGAGTTGCGATTTCTTACTCGGAATTTTGGTGGGATTTTAAAAGAGTTAGGTGCCTGACTGCCATTGATTTTTTTCCAATAACAGAAAAAGGTTTCTTGCCTTTATTGCTCATAACAGGGCAATAAAACAACTCTGAATAACATCCTCAGTATACTGAAGTGTAAAACATCCTGATAAATATGTCTATATATGCAGCCGCTCCTTGCTCAAATCCTCTCTCCCCGGGTTTTGGTTGTGATCCGGGGTACTGCATTGGGTAGCCATGTTTTGAGAATGCTATGCTGCAGTAAGGCTATAACAAATACTATGCTTTTCTTATTTGCTTTCATTAATACCTTACTCTTGTACTTAAAAATAATGGATGTTCCTCCTCTGCATTCTAAGATGCTGTGAACATTAGTTCAGATGAATGCTGTCAGTTATGTAGCTGTAGAGGATCTTCAGGCCAGACAAACCACCTGATTCTATGTGGCATTTCTTTGAGGAATACTTGAGCTTTCTGGGAAACAGACAGCTTCCTAGTCACCAAAGCTGAGGCGTTGTACTTGGAAAAAGTGCAGATTCCTTTATTCACCTATTTTACAGGAAACTGATTTGTAGAATTTAAGCAATAATGAAGGCAGTTTGGGGCTGGTGTTTCCATTTAACAAACAGAACAACCTAATGGTTTAATTTAGCCTGGCTGTATTCTCAGTCCCTGCATCTGGTTCTTATCTATGTCTGCCAGAGAATCTGACAATCAACAGGAAATGTGTTACTACATAATGTCCAACAGGTCAATGACTACTTTAGACTTCCTGCTGGAAATTAACTCTTTGTAGTACATCAATAATTGTTTTCTTACTGCTTCTATGAATGTGCACACCCTCTGAGACACTAGGAGATTTTGTGGCTGAATTGGTTTTTTTGTTGGTTTCAAAATTTTTTCTGAGTGGCACTGCATGTATGTTGGGAAGAACTATTTACATGTACAATGAATGGTATGCTTAGCACCCCTAACTAGTGAATCTGTTGTGAGGTTTTAGATATTTTAGATTTTCCTCCGAGAAGATTCTCATCCTTTTGTTTGAGGCAAAAACTCCAAAAAAGAAGAGAAGAGGAAGCAAGGAAGCCTATACTTATAATTAATAAAGGTGCACTGATAAAGATTTTTGGGCTGATACTGATGGCTGATTATTAATGAGACATATCAGCTGATACCAATTCCATTGCCGATATGCAAACCCAACAGCTTGAAGAGCAACATTTGGCTGGTAAGTCTGTTGTGGGGAAAGGGACATGGGCGGTGCACAGAGGAGGGGTTGGCTCCCGCCGCTGCGTGCATCTCTGGGGCAGGTATGTGCCCCCTGGGTCTGTGTGGGGGGCAAGGGCGGGCTGCCTTCTGCAGGCTGGGGCTGGGGATGGTGCTGGGCTCCCAGTGTGGGGCTGGGCCAGGGCTGTGTGGGTGTGCATGAGGTCAGCAGAATAAGAGTGTAGATTTCAAAACGTTGGATTTCATTTGACTCAAGGCGTGGTACCATGGGAAGACAGACTGAAGATAAAGGTGCCTAGGAAGGCTGGAAGCTTCTCAAGGGCACAGTATTAGAAATGATAATGAGAAACTGTTTTGACTCTATGGACGCACAAAAAGAATGGTAAGAGACCAATGTAGCTGCACAAGAAGCTCCTAGGATGCCACAAATGCAAAAGGAAAGCATGCAGGCAATGGAAAGATGGGCAGGTCACCAAAGAAGCATATCAGGAAATAGCAAGAACTTGCAGGAACAAAGTCAGGAAGGCAAAAGTTAAAAATGAGCTGCAACTGCAAGAGAAGTTAAAGACAAGAAATGGCAAGAGTTCACCAGAAAAGAAAGAACAAGAAGACTCTGGATGCACTGTTAAACAGCCAGAGTGAACTCTTAATAGAAGATGCAGAGAAAGTGAAGCTACTCAACAGCTACTTTGTCTTAGGCTCACAAAAAAAAATTAAGCAGCCAACAGACACCTAATAAGGGTTAATTGGATACTGAAGAAGAAAAGCTAAGAAATGAGATAAAAAAAGCTGAGAGCTTTTGATGTCACTGAATGAATTCAAGTCAGCAGGGCCTGATGAACTTCATCCCAGGGTACTACAGGAACTCGCAGGGGAAGGCAATACAGATGAAGCCAATACAGTAGATATAGCATATTTGGACTTAAGCAGTCCTTTTGACAAAGTCCCTCAGGACCTTCTTATAAACAAATTGGAGAAATCTGGGCTAGAAAACACTACTGTAAGGTGGACAGACAACTGGATCAATAATCATAAGCATTGGATAATTATAAACAGATTCGTGTCAGAATCCAGGAGATTTCAAGTGGTCTGTTTAACATCTGTTGCTGTTCATTTGGTGCTGTTCAACATGTTTATTAATGATTTGGATGCTGGAATTGATAGCTGCTTGAGCAAATTTGCAGATGACACTAAACTGGGAAGGTTTGCAAACACAGAGGACAGGAATGTAACTGAGAAGGATCTTGACAAATTCGAAAACTGAGCTGGTGCCAGCAGGATGAAGTTCAGTGCTGGAAAATGCAAGGTGCTGTACCTTGGGAAGAGTAATCAAAAACCCATAGAAAAAGTGGGTGACAACTGGCTGGATGGCAGCACCACAGTGCAATATGATGTAGCTGCATAAAAGGTGAATGCAGTTTTGGGGTGCATCAATAGAAGCATGAGGTTAGCATTGGAAGCCAGATATGGGAAATGTGAGCCTCTACTCAGCACTGGTTAGGTCTCATCTAGAGCAATGGTTCCCAATCTGTAGTACGGGTACCACCAGTAGTATGCAGACAACCTATCAGTGGTACACATTATCAGATTTATTATAATTACTTTATATGACAAAAATTTGCTGGTGGTACTTAAGGTTGAACTGAAATACTGCTGGTGGTATTTAAGATTGCATTGTTGGCACACAAGCTGTCAGAGTTTGGGAACTGCTGATTTAGAGTATTGTGGGCAGCAAAGCAAAATTGCAAGCCTTTTTAAAAATTATTTTTCTATACCCTGGGCACATCTGCACAAGAAGTTTACTATGGAGTAGACTGACTAACTCTGCAGTAAGCGTCCTGCCTCTGCATGTGCAGATTTATTAGGTCAGAGGAAACTAATAAACTTGGCAGCAGGATAGTACTTGTAAGTACAAGTACTATCCTACTGTGGATTTTTTTACTCTGTAGCACCGCATGTGTAGATGCTGATGAGGCTGTGGCATGAAGGTGCTTAAGTGTGGGGGACCCCTCCACCCTGGACCTCCTGCCAGCTGGGGCTGCTCCGACCCAGCTCAACATGCAGCGGTTCCAGGCACACATGTAAACACAATGCTTAGGAGCAATAAACTCCAGTGCAATAAATGCCAGAGTTTATTGCTTTGCTTTAATAGTACATGTAGACCTGCCCTCTTTGAAGTATTTTGCTGCCCTTGGGTAAAATGTCACCCATTAATATTATTTGGGTTGCAAATCAGCAACAAATCTGGCTGTATACATTCATTTCATATTTTTAATACATATAATTAATATGTGCAGAATGAAAAACAAGTCAGAAGTGATTTAAGTATGCTGCCTAGTCTATAAATTATAGTTTCATATTAGAATAATACTTTTGTCAGTCAAGATAGTTAACAAACCTTATATTTTTATCCAAGAGGTTAATTAATTGATTTAAAGATGAGTGATACTTACAATGTTTTCCTTTAGTAAAGCGTTCTCTGCTTCTTGTCGATCATAGTCTCCATAGTACCAGTCATATTTATTTAAATCCTTAATTTGGAGATATGATTAACATATAGAAATGAAAAACAGCTTGAAGAAACAAAAATCAGTGGAACTAGATGGATTATAATCAATTTGTATTTGAATAGTTGTATTCATTATACTGTTTGTGATAACTAATCCATTTACTTTACGAGAAACATAAAAAATTCTATGCCTGAAGTCAGGCATTTAAATCCATATCTGTGATATAGCTATTATAAATCTCTTCTTGTACTGATTCTCAGATTCTGAGCACCTTCAGTTCCTAGGTCACCTACATGCCTGGTGTTTAGGCTCCATACACATGTTATGGAGATGCTATATCTACCCATACAGCATTGGCATAGAGGGTGTATGCAGGTGCACATGCATGCCCTGAGATCAACCATGCACCCCCTGGAAGTGCCAGCCACAAAACTGGAAGCGTCAGTGGAAGCGTACTTCTAGTTTCACCACTGGCTTGGTGATCAGTCACTGGGGGACCCTCCCCTCCCTCCCCCCCACCGTCAGTGATCTGGTGCCCCCCATGCCATACAGAATATATAGTGATAAACCACTTAGCTAAACAATGTAAAAAGTGTACTTTACCTTTTCCACAGGCTCAGTAAGAGACTGAGTTTGCAGGTTTACAAATGACTGTTTTGATTTATATTCAGAACGGTTGCCCTTTAATGGAGATGGTGACCTCTCAGGTGAATAGCTTATGTTCAATACGGACTCTATAAAAGTAAATTCAGAGGAGAAAAACGTGTTCAAGCTATGGCCTCATTTTTGCTAGCATATACTCTACTCAGTGAGCTCGTCTACACATGCATAAATATGTTTTTCCTAATGTGCTTTAAATTTAGTAACTCCAACGTGAAGTACTAAATAAATGCGCATTAGGTTGTGCTAATGTGCAGTAGCACAAGTGCATACGTTTTAGGTGACAATGCACAGTAGAATAGGCAACTGCACACTAAAGTGCATCCGTATGCCTAAACATGTAATATTTGCTGTCTGAAAATGCTCCTTGGTGATGGTAACCTTTAAAAATAATAGGCCTCAATTATGATCTGATCTCATACTGATGTAAAACCACTGGTTTATTTTAATTGAGTCTGATATTTGCTTCGTTTCAGTTTTCTTGGAAAAAATTATTTTGATCAAAAAGCCATTTTTCTTAGAAAACATATTTTGATAAAGATACTTGACTATAGATGGAGAGGGAAGGATATTGTGGGGTGAAACAACAAATATCTTTTATTGAAACAACTATGTATTTAGAATAAAATTAGACAAGCTGTCACATGTAAGACCTTCAGCTCTCTGATTACAGGAAGCTAGGCACAGCAAGTGAAGCACAGCATAGGAGAGGGGAGAAATTCTCAGGACAAAAATAGCATGGGAGATCAAGGCCTATTAAAAGGGGGGAGGGGGCTCAATCTCACTTTTTTGTGTGGAAATAATTCAGGAGCTGGACAAATTATAATGGGCCATAAATCCAATATCAATATTTAGTCCTTGGTTTTTAGCATCCAGCTAGCTTACAAATTTTTCCCAGGTTCACCTTTTAAAGGTGAACCTGATGTAGACCATCAGTGACTACATCATCACTCTTGACTGGCTAAAATTTACTGAAGCATTTCAATGATTTAGGTGCTTGAACATGGCATTCTGAGAAGTAACTTAAATGCTTCAGGCTGCTTACAGTTGTAAACCCCCCTTCTTCCCGCAATGGTGCTTTACTTTAAACTCTACGCACCCCTGTGCCAAGCCCAGCGCAAGCCTAGAAGAGGCATCACATTAGTTTGACCTGTCTTGCCCAATGTCTGAATAGACTGGGTGCTTTTTAGTGGTGCTTTTTGGGCACCTTTATCTAATAACTGATTGAATCAGCTTTAGATAAAAGCATCAAAAGGCCCCACTGAAGCACCTAATCTATATAGATGATGCAGAGGCAGGTTGAACTAATGTGCTGCTTCTTCCAGTAAAACATATCTTTTTGAATAGAGCATATTCTTCTGACACGAGATCTGGACTCTGACAAAGTTCAGACTGGCTAAGTTCGCTGACGACACCAAACTTTGGGGAAGGGTATCCACACTTGAGGATAGGTTGGTGATCCAGACTGACCTTGATAGGCTTGCAAGGTAGGCGGATGAAAACCTGATGGTATCCAATACAGAGAAATGCAAGGTGCTCCACCTCAGGAAAAAAAAAACCCACATCACACTTATAGTCACGGCAGTGCTATACTTGCTAGCACCACGACTGAAAGAGACTTGGTCATGACTGACCACAAGATGAACATGAGCCACCAGTGCAATATCACAGCCAGCAAAGTGAACAAAACTCTGGCTTGCATCTACCAATGCATCTCAAGCCACTGTACTCAGCTTTCATGAGGCCGCTCCTGGAGTACTGCATACAATTCTGGGCTCCACAATTCGGGAAGGATATGGAGAAGCTTGAAAGAGTGCAAAGAGCCACGTGCATGATCAGAGGGCAAGAGAACAGGCCTTATGAAGAGAGGCTGTGAGCCATGGGACTCTTCAGCCTGGAGAAGCGCAGGCTCAGGGTGACTTGGTGGCAACCTATAAGTACATAAGGGGTGTGCATCAGGATCTGGGGGAATGCCTGTTTACCAGAGCACCTCAAGGGATGGCAAGGTCCAACAGTCACAAACTCCTGCAAGACTGTTTTAGACTGGACATAAGGAAACAATTCTTTATTGTCTGAGCCCCCAAGGCCTGGACCAGACTCCTCCCAGAGGTGGTGCAAGCACCTACTCTGGACACTTTTAGGAAACATTTGGATGCTTATCTTTCTGGGTTCCTGTGACCCTAGCTGACTTCCTGCCCTTTGGGCAGGGGGCTGGACCCAATGACCTTACAAGGTCCCTTCCAGCCCTAATGTCTATGAAATCAGATGGGAGCTTAGGAAGCACCCAAACTGAATGCCTTGCTTTTGAAAGCTTGTCTAACTTTATCTCTACCATGCAGCTGGTCCAATAAAAGATATCACCCCACAAAAATCCTTGCTTCTAAGCATAATGGCTAAGATCATGTATTCTGGAACAATAGTTAACACAACTGTTTAAATCTGAGGAGGCTCCAAGGTCAGTATCAGGGCTTGAGCCAGGGGTCTAGAAGCAAAATTACCAAACTGTAGGCCACGATTAAAAAAAAATGGTAGTTGAGACAGTACTAGAAATCCAGAGATGGGGCATGTAAGATACTGGGAGGGAGAGGGTGGGCTGGGACAGAAGGCCAGAAACAATGTAGAGACTAGGAACCAACCCAAAACAAGGACTAGGGTGGGAACTGGAGGCTGGGCTGAAGCATGAATCTGGACAAGAACAGAAGCAGCAGACTGAAGCAGGAGCTGGTAGATAAGGCTTGAAGGTAGGCAGGAATCAAGCACAGTGCAGCTTTGAGAAATATCTCTTTGGTTGCTGCTTCCTTCTACCTGTATCTGCTGCCTTTGGACTCTGTCAGATTACAGGGTGAAGTCAATCACCTCAGCTCCCACTGATGTCAGTGTGAGTAAATAATTTAGGCATCTCTTGGGGATTTTGCAAAAGTGCACATCAGCCTTTCTGGTGGCTAAATGCCCATGAAGTCTAAAATGTATGTCTTTTGTTAAAAGGAGCCTACCTCTCAGAGATTTTGAAAAATTAGTATAATCAAGATAAATTATATATATAATATTTTGTTTTGCTGTTTAGTTTTACACCACCTTTGTGATGAAGCTTCTTAATTTTCAGTGTAGTCCAGGTGTTTTATTATGAATTATGGTGACAAACCACATGTGCATTTGCACAAATTGCTATTAAGGTAGAAATTCAAAGATCTAGCATTTAGGTATACCAGCAGAACTAGTTCCTGCAGGATTTCAATCTCCCCTTGAGAGTGAAGTCATACCACTTCAGCTTAAGAGATCTGATAACACAAGCTAGTTTGGCTGATACAATATCAATGCAATAAATAGCTCTGTTAAAATACATATAAAATTAAAAAGTTGCTTCCTTTCTGCTTATAAGAGCTGTAACTTAAAGGCTGCTCATGCAACAACCTGTTAATATGGAGGCAATATTATAAGGAAATAGTTTATATTTGTAGTACACAGATTCACAGAAGGGACCTTGTGAGATCAAGTCCAGCCCCCCCTGCTTTGGGTAGGAAAGATTGCTTTTTCCTTTAGTAAGTATTTGTGTATGAAAGTAATTCTGTCAAATGCAACTACTTACAAACTCATAGGGTATGTCCAGATGAGCGCGCATGTGTGGTTTGCAGCACCACAAACCTGTCTGTGGCAACCACAAACTGTATGCGTTGCACATGCACGCATTCACTGCACTGCTCATGGTTGTTTTGTTTTTGTTGTTTTTTGGTTTTTTGTTTTTAAACCAAAAGGTACATAGCCTAGAGAAAAAAGGGTAAAAAACCCAAAAAAGAGGTACACAAATTCCCCCTTCTACTTTATTCTCATCTTACAAGCAGCTACAAGTTCCACTTACTTCAGCTATACCCATCTCTGTCTGGAAAAAAACATGCTCTCTCTGTTTGTCTCTTTTATGCTTATCAGATCTTTTTTGACCATCCATTAGACTTACTGAAATGTTCTTTTAAATTCCTGTTTGGAAATGGTTGGAAATCTTCCTTGGATAAAGGACTTGGCCTTAGAAAAAATAAGCCTTAGATGAGATGGAGCCAAGGAGGAATGCAGCAAACTAAACAGTTTCTTCATGATATCATCAAGGACTCTCATCTATGTCAACATTTTATTTTACTAAGTTCTTTTAGCAGTCCCTTTGAACTAACTCTATAGTAAGGAACCCAATACAGAGAAATGCACAGAAATATGCATCTATTTTCTAGTTTATCACAAAAGTACTTGCACATGTGTTTATTTGTGACATTAAGACATCCATTTCTGCTTTCAAGTTTTGTATAAAATTTGTAGGTCCTTACCTGAGCCTTGAAAACGTTTAGAACTCTGCATACTTAGAGGGCTAGTGGAAAATAGTGAATGAAAGTAATTTTAAGCAAATGTAAACACAAAGTTTATCACTGATTGTGATATAGC
Source organism: Alligator sinensis (assembly GCF_000455745.1). Taxonomy (NCBI): domain Eukaryota; kingdom Metazoa; phylum Chordata; order Crocodylia; family Alligatoridae; genus Alligator; species Alligator sinensis. The sequence continues at coordinate 3,337,264 of NW_005841867.1, read as the reverse complement.
ACATAGATAAACAGAAAACATTTAAGTCTAAACCCTGTTGTGTTCCACTGTATATGAGCCTGGTACAGACCTGTTCATTAAATTTAAGAATAAAATTGAGAAAATGTAAAATGAATACCAAAAAAATATATAAAATTTTTAAAATCCTTTGATCTCCTGCCCATAAAAAGAAATAGTATTAAAGACTAGTGCATAGGAAATATGCTTTTATACTATAGTATATTAGAGAAGTGGAAGACCCATAATATTAGATATTGAAAAAGTAGTTCAGCCAAATCATTTGAACATATACAACAGGGAACAATCCTGCAGTGAAATTGCAGAGAACCTCATCAGCGGCTTACATGGGAGTCCTTACTGATTTCAGTGGGCTAAATTGGGTATTGACAGACAGCTGAGTGAGAGCTGGAAGCTTCAGTTTTCAGTTCATAAAACTTTTTCATCAATTTATGCTTCTTATGGATTGATATTCTGAGTTCTGCTCTAAGTCTTGGATTGAATTGTTGCAGATCCAGAATGTGACTAAGTCAAGTTTCATTTCAGATTCATGTTGAATTGTTGGCATATATAATCATTACGTCAGATTCACCTGCACAGCCTCACTGACCTCACTGAGAGAAAAATATATCTGAGAAAATGTAGGAAAACAACATTATATATAGAGAGTGTAATCTTTGCATCCTTGTACAACTACTGCATGTGTCCCTGAATAGGAAAATTTCCTTAAACTGAGATTACTTTTTTCTGGTCACATTGATTTGGAACCTTTGTATATAACCGGTTCCTACTCTTCTGTATTTTTGGTACTTTGAACTGCAGACATAAACCCAAAATACTACTTGATGTCAGTGCTACAGAATCTGTTGTATAGATACATTCACTGCTTGGAACACTCCTTAATTAAAGCCTAGGCTTTTCTAGTGTCATTGAAATCCATTTCTAGTATTAGTAAGAATCTTTCCCTGGATTTAAATGAACATTGAATTAGGACCTAATTATCTGTTGACCTTCCTTAATTTGCAAGGGCCTTGACTATATAATTCTGAATTCCAGTATCTCTAGTACCACAAAACAAGAATCTACTTGCAGACATTAGGGCACATCAAGTAGACTGAGGTTAGCCAATAAGCAGGCTCTGTTTTGCCAATCATTAAAATTCTACCGGTAGAAAATGCTTGTATGTCATGTTTCCTAGAAAAATCCAAATTATTCATATACTTCAAATTTTCCTGTACTATCTTTTAAAAAATAAATAGTTAGAGGAGGATCAGTTTATTTAGGGAGAGTAAAAAGACTTCTGGAGCTTAGAAAATAGCAACCAAGGAACCTGTGTACAAAGCAGTGACTGATCTAAAACAGTGGTTCTCAACCTTTTTCACACTGGGATCCATTAGCATAATTATCAGCTTGCTGTGACCCACACCCCCCTGGCCCCAACCCACACAGTTGTGCTCTCTCTCTCTCCCCCCTTCTCTGGCTGCTGCGTTTGGCCCTCCCTCCCTCTGATTCCTGGGGTGCTCTCACAACACTGCGCTGTGGGCTTGCCATGCCCCTGGCTGTGAGCCAGTTCTAGGCAGGCTGCCAGCACTGCAGCTTGCACTGGGAAACCATGCGATTCCCTGGGACCTCCCTGCGACCCTTTACAATATTCTTGTGACCCACTTTTGGGGGACAAACCATGGGTTGACAAACGATCTAAAGGAATAGGGTATTCCTCATTATGAAGAGCAAGAGCAGGACACTCAAGAAAAAATATTTATTAACATAATGCATGAAATTCACTGCCATAGTATTACAGCAATAAAGCTATAAATAGGTATAATGAACAGTTACAATAGCTTGAATGAAAATTTCATCTCTAAAGAGTCAAGGTAAAAATAATTATGCATTGGTATTAGAAAGTAAAATAATGCAGCCTCTATGAGAGCTCTCCATATCTAGAGAGCATGACTTCTCTGAAGCATCCAGTACAAGTCCATGCAATTCCTATATTCCTACCTGCATTTTGGAGGATATTTTGTGTTATACTCTTGTGCTTGGGAAGATGATTCAAATTCCATCCTGAAATCTGAAACGTTATAAATAAGAACATATTATTCCTTCTTCCTTCCAGCTCTGACTAAAAATAAGAATGTATCTAATAAATGCAATGAAAGGAAGAAAATCTACAAGGTGAAGTGATTCAATAAAACAACTTGCAAATGAGCCGAAATCAGCTCTGACATAAACGGGACAAACTGTTGGTTTCAATGGGAATAACTTATAACAGAGCTGATTTTCAGTCTCAGCCCTGGGATTGCACCAGAGCCAGTTCAAGGCACTGGTGTAGTGTGGAGACTGGGAGTAACACTTGCATGATACAGGAGCTAGCTCAGCCCCCACATTGCATCAGAGCTGGTTTCAAGGCTCCAGTATGGTGTGGTGGCTGGGAGTGACACTAGCACCCCGCCCCTGCACAACATAGGTACCAATTCAAGGCTCTGATGCAGTATGGAAGCTGCAAGCAATGCCAGCCTGGCACAGGAGCCAGTCTCAGTCCTTGCACTGCATGGGAGCTAGTTCAAAGCTCTGATTCAATGTGAGGGCTGAGACTGATACTGACAAGACATGGGAGCCAATCCTAGCCCCTGCACCATACCGGAGCCTTGAACTGGCTCCCATGTGGTGTGAGAGCTGGGTGCTGGTGGTGTCCCCTGTCCCCACATAGCACCAGAGCCTTGAACTGGCAAGGTTTAGGTGTAGCTGGGAGGGCTGGGAGCTCAACAAATTGCTGTTTGTTGGGATCTCACCTGCTGGCTTAAAGCTCCAGGGTGGTAAGGGGGTTGGGAGCCTGACAAACAGCTTTGTTAGTTACCCCTTTCCCCCCTCCTCCCCACCCTCTGCATCAGAGTCTCCTGATCATATTACCTCTGTGAAGCAGTCTGATGTTGGCTCAACATGTTAGGTAATGATCTGGAGATACTCCTTTCCAGAAAAGATCCAACTTTCCCATGCCAAGATGGCACTTAGCACTGCTTGAGTTTTTTGGATACTAGTTTTGTAAATGCAGTTAGCACATGCTAAGTGTAAAGTGTAACAAAGCCCTAATAGATGGCTTTAGCTCCAGCTAAGACTCCTCCAAATAAGCTTTCCATTAGCATGCAGCTCACCTATACCTCTCTTCACTGCAGTTATGCAGGCTGCAGTTTAAGAATCTGCTTTCATGCATCCTTCAGTTTTGAATTTTAGCTATTACTTTCATTCTAAAAGAAGTCGTCAGAATATAGAGCCAGTCTCTCAGCTGTTATAAACCAGAGTTAACATCAGCAATGCTATGCCATGTCACAGCGCATGAAATTATGGCCCAGAATATAGTACTCTTGAAACAGGAAGGATAAAACAATGAATCTGCAATATAATGCAAAGTACTGACCTCTTCCTCTTTCAGGTACCTGTGCAGAATGATAAAAAGATAGTGAATATTGGAATCTCTCAAGAAAATAATATATTATTTTTTCATTTTCTTGACCTATTAGTTTGTTACTACAGGGAAAGATAAAACCAGTAATTTCTTATGATCCATACTGACAGGCAGCACATCTTTAAGTTAGTGCAATTATTATTTATTTTAATTAAAATGGTTTAATCAACAGTATTGACCACAAATTAGTATGTTATTTAAAAAAGTGGAAGTTAGATCAATAATAGGTCAAATTAATCCCTTCTCTGATTCCACTGAAGTCAATTCAATTGTGTCAGGAGGGACTTGGCCCAATGATTTTTAGATTTCAGTGTTGCTTTGGTCCATTAAACACATATGATATGTTCAGTATCTTACATTAATATTAGAAGTAAAACATCAGTGCATGCATCTCGCACTCTGATCATTCGTTGAAAATTATTTCACTTATATTTTCTTGTTTGCAAGTATAAATGTTTATAATGGCACTGTTGTAAAAATAGCTATATGATACAAATGATCTGAGTGGAAAACCTCTTCTTTTCCTCTGACACTGAGTGTTTCTCCTGGAAATCTGTTTTTTAAGCTTTCAGATGAGTAACCTTTTAAAGAATATTTGTGTGGCTGGCAGGGTCCAATTTGGGTGGGCAAATTACTAGTATATGTTCCCATTTGCTGTTCTCAAGATACTCTTCTTTACTGGTTTCTGTAATGAGTCAATATCTCGGAGAAGAGACAAAAGTATTGCACTTGCTGAGTAAAAAAAATACTAACATCTTTGTATTAATAAACTACTGTAATAAATAACTATCACAACGCATTTTGTAATAACCCAGAAATATAAAAAGAAGTCTGTTAATAAAATTGATTAACTAATGAAAATTAATACTATAGGTAATCCATAACTCAACTACCACTGAAGTCAATGGAAACACTTTCACTAACTTCAAGAGAATAATGCTTGAATGTTTGTACTATGCTGAAAACGCCTTTTTCCACCTCAACTTGATACAAAATAATTTGTATTTTTCATTTTGGTAGTACTTAAATTAGTATATAATCTAGAAGCAGGCTTATTATTTCTGGCTTTTGTTTTGTTCAATTATTTTTATTGACAATTAGAGCCACAAGCGAGAACAGAATCCAGAGTGGTGTTACTTTGGATTTATATCTATGTGACTGAACATACAGTGATTCCAGTTCTTTTCTAGAATTAATTAAACTTTGGAATTATTTGAAATGTTGAGGTGATATTGCTACTGTGATGGTCACGTTGCCATGATGAATTATTTGAAGTAATTCTTTCAGTTAGAGCTAGGTCGTAACCCAGGGTGCTGCCAGATGTGTAGCTCCCTGCTCTAACTCATGGCACTTCACAGAAAACAACCTTCTCCTGCCCCACACCCCGACCCCAATAGACATTTGGTCTTTTGTTCTGGGGGTGGGATCAAGCTCCACTTTGGGTCATTCCAGAAGAGGAACTGCCTGCCTGAAGCCTCTCTCTCCTAGCCCTGCCCCTCCCGCCCAGCTCTTCAGGAAGGGGGGCAGGGTGGAGGTTGAGGAAGGGGGAGCATGCTGTGGGCTGGGGTTTGCACAGCCTGAGCTGGGGGGGCTGCAAGACAGGGGGGCTCCAATTCACCCACTCCACATCCAGCTCAGACTGGGCAAACCCCAGCCCACAGCATGCTCCCCATCCCTCATCCCCACCTTCCTGTTTCTGCAGACAGCACTGGGTGCAGGGCTTGGCTGCATCAGCTCAGCCCTGATCATGTGCAAGGACTGACAAAAGTTAGATGAAGGGTTAACACAAGGGTTAATTTGTCGCATGTTTGGCCATTTTTAATGTGCTCTGCAACTGTGCACGTCTGTCATGGCATGACAAGAGTGCATTTAGGGGGCCAATCATGTGACAAATGTCACTTCTTTCACTGCCCCCATACACACAATGAGTTAAAATGTACCTCTGAGCAGAGGGATTACACGAGAACTTTGCATTACTTGCATCCTATGTAAACTTATATAACAGAGATGCATACACTATGTGCTTGCCCTCTGAACAATGCTAAATTTGACATGTTGTTGAGGACTTTGTGTACAAGTCCTGTTGACTATTGGATTCACTGATTTCAGTTGAAAATTGCACAATGTAGCCTTCAGACTTATCTGAGAAGTTAATAAGGACTATTATTTAACAAAAGAGTGGGAAAATTCAAAACAGCAGTGATTCTGTGGCAACAGGGATCATTAGTACTTCTCAGTATCAGCAAATACTCAAAGGCCCTGAACTCTTCAGTGGCAATATTTACCAAAATTTGTCACATTTCTTCTATTTTAAATAAAACAGATTGCTGATGTGTTTGCCAGTCATTGAACATTTGAAATTCATTTCAGTGTTCATCTGACACAATCTTAATATGGGCGCGCACCAGTGAAATCTAATGATATAAAATTGGGCATTGTTAGTACAGAAGAGGACTACACTATCCTTGGGGAAAAAAGGGTTAGAGCAATGTAATAAATAGCATCAAATACACAGCCCTACTGTAACCCCATCAGTTGGAAAACACAGAGGAGAAGAACAATCTGGATATATTAATGATGGGATCACTAGGACCAGCGAAGTGCTACATCCATGAAAAAGGAAAATGTGACCATAGATGGATATATCACCAAGGTATTTCAATGTTCCAATATCAGTGCTATGAGTTCTTATCTGGAATGCTCTGTAGAGTTCTGGTAACCCCAGTTTAAGAAAGATAAACTAAAACTGGAGTGTATTCAGAGTGGGCTACTAGGATACTTAGAAGAATGAAGAATTTTTCTTGCCATAGGAAGATAAAACAACAAGATGAATGCAAAGTGGGAATATCATTATTCTGTATAAATATATTACAGGGAAGGAACATGGATACATCAGGAAAGGAACAGAATACTGAAACTAATGGCCAACATTGGCACAAGAATAAATGAGTGTATATGGACCATAAATAAATTTGGAAATCAGAAGAAGCTTTTTAAGTATAGGAGTTGTGTCAGAGCAGCCTCCAGTAGGAGCTGTGGGGCAAAAAGCTAACTACTTTTAGAATGGAGTTTGATGTAATTGCTTCCAATAGCAAAGAACTGGAGTCACTGACTCAGGAGGTCCTTTTTCTGTGATCCCATGCAGTAGAGCAGGGGTGCAAAGATACAGCCCATGGGTTGGATCCAGCCCACGGAGCAGATGTATCTGGCCTGCCAAGCTAGCGACAAGCCATTAGAAATTGTAGAGTATGACCAGGGTGAGTTGTCTGCTGCAGAATCTGGGGCCTTTCGGCCCTGGTGGACATAACAATCAGTGGCAGGGGGATAAGCAAAGATTGACACAGCCCTTGTCACCTTCTGTTGCCAGGGACCTGAAGACAGAGCTATCACTGCTATGTGCTGCATGCTACTGCTGGAGCTGCTGCCCAGGCACAAAACGCATATTGGCAGCATCAGCTCTAGCTTCAGCTCCAGCTCCAGCAGAACATGGCAGGAACTGGAGCCACTGCTACTGCTATATGCACTGGGTAGGAGCTGGATGTGCTGCTGCTGCTGGCAGAACTTGGGCCATCCTGTACCCTGAGCTGAATCTGGCCAGTAAGAAATCCCATGGTCCAGATCTGGCCTGGGGCAGGAGGTAAATTTGATACCCTTGCAGTAGAGAAATGTATTAGTGTTACACTGAAATTATTGTAAGAAGGTAATATAAATATTGTTGAGAGTTAACTTATAGCCCCTCTATATGTTTTTGAATCAATCCTTTTAAAGTCTTTAGTACTGTAGGCATGATATTTCCTATTACATTTTAGATAGTGAAAATACCTTTTAGGAACTATCATTTGCTATTAATTTCTGACATTTTTACTCATATCATTTACTATTATTTTAAGCTCTTGTGGTCTTTTGTTCTCATTTTTCAGTATCTAGGTGGAACAAGTATACAATGTATTTTTATAAAATAAAATTACTATTTTATATGTATAATTGCTAAGTTTCATATACTTCTATGGTTCTTTAAATGTTTAATTTATGTTTTTATCTAAGTGCTGGGGAAGTTAACTTTACACTATGTTCACAGATCACATGTATACAGGTAACATTGCAATCTTATTAGTCATCAACAGAGCAGTTGTTTTGAGAATACTACATTTGGTAGCATAGCAGTAGGTGAAGTAATAATGATATGGCACCTAAGAATCTGTGTATAAACTCCAAACAATCTGCATTTATTTTGTGTGTTGCTTATAAATACAAAGATTCTTACTTACTTCATTTAATTCTTTAACAGATTGCTGTCTAGAAAAGAAAAGAGAAAGTAGATGCAGAAGTTGTCATTACTATAGCATAAAAATTATCCTGAGTAGTTAAGTTCTTTCATTACATTATCACTGCATAATTTATAGCCCTGGGCATGAGAGAAATCTTATTAGTGCTATATACATTCAGAAATGAGTTATTTTTCACATGAATTACTTGGAGAAAAACATTATAATCTTCCATAAAAAGTAGTAGCATATATTCATTCCATAAATGAAAGAGGTCTATACCATAGGATTTTATTGTAGAATGTGGAGGGGGCAGATCTATATAATTATGAAGTTTCTTCTCAGCATTTTTTTATCATGTCAAAACAATCACAGCCCAAACTTTTATTTAAACTATAAACTTATCTTCCCAGAGAATGGAGATAATAGTACACATGACATGCTCAAAATGAGTAGAATGAAAAATGTAGAAGAAGGTAGATAAAAGAGAACTCAAGATATAAGCACATAGAGACAATAGTATTTGATTCAGCAAAGCATTTAAACAAGCTCTTGCCTCCTACTTAAATTATTTCTTGTGTAGATACAGATTTTAGACCTTCTAAGGAAATGTCCAGGAAAACAAAGTTTAATTTGAAAATGATGGTTTGGTAAAACCAAGATGTTATATCTGAAACAACTTTTGTTTCTTAAACTTTAGGACCCCTGCCTGGAGTCCTGATAGACCACCCTATAACTAGCAACCTAGTGCTTTCCAGGGCTTGTGGCCCCAGGGCTAGCAGTAAAGTGCTTCAGGATCCCCAGTTCCGGGCAGATTTGCAGATTGCTTCAGAGCTCATGACTTCAGGATTTCAACACTGGCAGCTCTAGAACAGCCAGTTATGACAATGTTCCCACACTGCTGTGGAGTTGGGAGTCTATGAGAATTTGTGACTCAAAATGGAGCCATAGATGATTCTATACTAGCCAGTTTCCCACTGAAATTGATATTTTTGTTAGTTTCAGAGTGGCAGAATCCAGGGACCATAATATATTTTGGAAACAATTTGGGGTTTTTTTTAAATTACATATTATTATAAATTTCAGGTTCACAGGAAATTAAGAAATTCAACCTAATTCAAACCAACACATTTCTTGTAAACCAGAAATTCTGCTTTTCAATTGGCTGCAATAGATTTATCCACAAGCTTAACATTAAGCCTCTTTGTTTATTCTGTCAGATCTTTAGCTTGTGCAAATTACTAGAACTTAGACGAGGCATGGCAAAAATACAGCCCATGGGCTGGATCTGGCCCACCAGGCACTTTCATTTGGCCTGCAGTGCCTCACCTCCGGTGAATTGTGCCCTGCCCAGCCCTTCCCCCCACGAGGCTGGGAGCGAGGGGCCCATGTGTACAACCCCCCAACATACCCTATTGCACCTCGCTCCCACCCTCGTGAGCAGAAGGGCCCTGCCCAGCTAGCACCAGCTTCTAGGTGGGGCTCCTGCTGCAGCTGCTCCATGGGAACCAGCTTGATTTCCTGGAAGTGCAACTTGCTCAGGGAAGCAGGTAGGGAAGTTGGAGGGATGGAGTTGCAGCTGGGCGGAAGCACGGAGCGCAGTGTGGAGACTGCCCAAGAAGGTGGAAGGAGCATGGAGCTCAGCTGGATAGGGTATGGGTCTAGGGACCCCCTACAAACTCCCCTCATGGCATGCAGCTCCCACTGCCTGACATCAGCAGCAGACAGGGAGTTCAGGGCACTCGTGTCCAGTGCAGGTGCCTGGTGGGGCATGGCTCTGGCCAGTGCTGCATGCAAGGGGGCAGGGCTGTAGCACAGCCTGCCTAACTGCCTTTATCTGGGGCTCTGCACTATGCCCATGTGCCTGCAGCTCCCACACTCATAGTGGGGGAAGCCCTGCGCTGGAGCTTGCTGCCTTCCCTGCCCCCTGCTGTGTAGGTCCCTACACTCTGCTGGGAGTGGAGGGAGCCCTGCTTCCTTGTGGAGTTCAGGGCAGGGCTTCCCTGCTGCGAGTGCAGGGGCTGCAGGCACACGATGCTGAGCCCTTGCAATAGAGGTGGCCAGTGCTGTGCTGGGGGCGAGGAGCACAGACCTAGTGCAGCCTTCCTGGCCACCTCTATCTCAGGGACTCAGTATGGCATGCCTGCAGCTCCTTCACTTGTAGTGGGGAAACCCTGTGCTGAACTCCATGGGGAAGCAGGGGGCAGGGCTCCTTCCACTCCTGGTGGAGTGAGGGGACCTGTGCAGCAGGGGGCAGGGAAGGCAGCAGGCTCCAGTGTGGGGCTTCTCTCATGAGTGCGGGAGCTGTAGGCACACAGTATGTAGCATGGAGCTCTGGCAATAGAGGCAGCTGGGCAATCTGTGCTCCCCGCTTCCCACCCCACCGTGCAAAGTGCTGGCCGGAGCTGAACCCACTGGATGCCTGCATCGGGTATGAGTGCCCTGAGCTCCACACCTGCTGCTGCTGCTGCTGGCAGCAGGGGCTGCATGCCATGGGGGAGGGTGTGTGGGTAGTCCCAATACTGCACACACCCACATCCTGCCCCCACAACTCCCATCAACATATACTTACACTCCAACATATTCTATGCTCCCCATACAGCCATACCCTCTCACAACCCCCCACACTCCCGCACCCCACTATACATACACACATACACAATATAAAACTGTCACTTTATTTTTGAGTTATTATGCAATCCCTTCTATGTACAGTACATGATCACAAGTCATGACAAATATTTTTCATAATAACATTAAAATATATTATAGTAGGTGTTTGACTTCTAGTGTATGATTTGGGTTTTTTCTGGTTCAAAGATGGCAACTCCCCCCACAAAGGAGTATGGGGGGGCAGTAAGGGGAAGAACTTCCAGTGGCAAAGGTCAGGGGGTAGAGGGCAGGACTTCCAGTCCCAATGTGGTGATCAAGAGGCGGGACAACTGTCAAGGGGTGGGGCTAACTATGCGGTCCCTGACAGTTTGCAAAAGCTTGTTAAGTGGCCCTCCTCACAAAATAATTGCCCACCCCTGACAGATCATTTGACTTTAGCATAGACACCAAAGATCTAGCCTATCCTGGATACTTAGAAGCTGAGAGTTGCTCTTAAATTTATTTTCTGGACTATCAAGAATGATTAATGTAATTGCTAAATGAGGTGCAAAAACTGCTTTTCCCTCTGCTTTTCCCATAGGACAGTTTAAATCTGGTTTTGGTTACACAAGAATTTCATTTGGTGTATTAAGGGCATAGTTTTCAAAGGAATCTAGTAATTTGTCAGTTTAAATCCCATTAAAGTTATTAGGGAACTAAAGATGCAAATAAGTGCCTTATGGGGTTTTCAAAATCTCTTAGGCATTAAATGCCCTGTGGTACTATCATAATAGAAAACCTTCTTGATGGGATGATGGCTCAAGTCACCCCTACACATACAATTATGGTGCCTGAATAAACTGTAGAGTTCTGGAGTTAATTGTTCCTGGGTACACTGTTTGAATGTGCGCTCGGGAGCAATTAACTCTAGAGCAATAAGCTCTGCAGCTTATTCAAGAGAAGCATGTGGAGCTGGGGTGGAGCAGCCCCAGCTAGCAGGCGGCCCTGGTGTTCAGCCTGCCAGCCGAGGGCTGTTCCCTCCAGCTTAATGTGCTGCAGAAGTGCTGGCTCGAGCATGAGGGAGCTTCAGTGTGGGGCTAGCCGGCAGGCAGCCCCCGCACTGAAACACCTTCATGCCCTAGCCATCTGCCCTTCATGCCCATGCGCAGCTGTGCACAAAAAAATTCTGCAGCAGGGTAGTGCTTTCTGCGGAGTATATTAGTTTTGTCCGCCGTAATAGAGGCTCACGTGTAGACATTGAGTGTCTCTACACATGCGGCAGACTTCAGTTGTTACTGCAGTCATTTATTATTTGCTTAAACAAGTACTAATTAACTGTGCAGTACCCAGCACAGTCTGCATGGCTAAATCAGACCTTTTGGACTGGAGACTAAGTAGAAATCTGTCGAGGAAGATTCCAGGTAGGAAATTTTGGAACTTCTTGTTCAACTGAGAACATGTAGACATACAAAAAGGTACAAGTTGCTGAGGAACTTATACCAGTTCCTACTGGGGAAGTGTAAATATAAAGGAAGTAGAAAGAAGGTGGCTGGTGAAGAATAATAGCTCTATTACAGAAAAGCTTCAGCAGGGAGGGAACTACAAACCAGGCAACAATGGTACGAACCAGCTAGAAAGCCTGGGTGGGGTGACCTTGTGTTTTCTTGTGATACTTCATTCATGAACTGAGACCCACCACCACATCAAAACAACAAGCCCCCCCCCCCAACCCTCCCCTTATTATGTAGAAGAGTATGTTGAAAATATTTTGGTGCTGAGGATGGTCTGCTTGCAAGACCATTTCATAAGAAGTTATGACCCTGAGATGGTCCTCTGCCACAAGCACTTAAGAGGCTAAATCTTATTTTATGAGGCTTAAGCCCAGATCCTGTAGAGACTTATGAATGTGGTTAAACTGACAAGGCTACTTGTAAGTGTGGAATTAAGCATGTGCTTGGCTTCAGGATTCAAACATACATACTCTAAATCTGTTTAGAAAACTGGGATTTAGATTCCTTTCATCAACTTGAAACTTATACCTGCTGCCTGAGTGGTAGCCATAAATGGAGTGCTAACTCTAACCCTGTTGAAGTTTCCTAATTAAAAACAGTAGCTTGGGATATTAACAGAGAAGCACACTAGTAAAGCAGTGTGAGAATCGTGTGAAGTTCTTGAACTGATGTAATCAGGTTCTAACCAGTGTTACTCCTCTCTTACAGGATTGCCAAATGTTTGTGAAACTTTGAGAAATATTTCGGTATCTGTAACTGCAGAAGATATTGAAGTTTATCTCAGAGTAAATACAGTTTTGGAGAGATACTGCTTTCCATTTTTTCGTTGAAGAATATATAAAGCTCAATGTGTTTATATTGGAACTTTAAGGGACATTGCAGGGATTGCATGACTGAGGGGTTAGTCATGGGACTTGGAGCCTTTCATCTCTAGGTCAGTTCACCAGTTTGAATATGAAGCTCCTAAATAAATACTAAAATGTTATAATATCTGACAAGTTTTTGGTCCTGATCCAGTGAAGAATTTAGGCCATGTTCAAAACAGCCTTTAAATATCTTTTAAGCAGTGTCCAGCAAAGCACTTAATCATTTGCTTACAGTTAAATTTTGGAATTAAATACTATTGATTTTAAATGCAAAGTTTAGTTTAATTGAGAAGAACAGCTTGGCTGGTGAGGTGGCACTCCATGTCCACTTCAGTCTAAATATTATTGGAAGACAGTAAAAGCCCTAAAGGTTCAATTGACATAGAGACTGTCTTGGGATATGAGCAATGTCTTTCTATTTATATGCAGCTACTCCTCGCTTAAGATCATAGTTATGTTCTTGGAAAATGCAACTTTAGCAAAACAATGTTAAGCAAATACAGTTACATCACAGTAGTTACCTACTAGCAGGTAGTGGGCCAAGCAACGTTATAACCGAACATTGCATGACTTTAAACAAATATGTTCTCTAACAGATCAGCAATGTAATAACAATACAATGTTAACCGGGATGACGTTAAGTGAGGAGTACCTGTACTACTAACTCTGCTATTTCGTGCAATTACTTTTTTACCTAGAGATAGTCAGAAAACTTCAACATTTTACTGAAGTGGGGTAAAGCTTTCACAACCATTTCCCTGAATATTGTACTCTGTTTTCCATTTACCTGTGCTTCTACATTCATTTTGGTGTCTTTTAAAGTTGCTATCATATTAATTGAAACAAAAACAAGTCTATTGTCCTTTGCAGCTGTTAAAGCAGATTTTTTTATAAAGGAAATCAAAGAGCAAGATTTCATATTTTGTTCTATTGCAAAGTGCCAGAACTTTCTCACAGAATCCAAAGATTTTACTTGGCAAGATTAACAGAACATGAAACAAATCTGCTTATTAACCCTTACCTTGTGTTCTTTGACACGGGAAAGGTGTGAGCTTGACTGAATGTTTTCCTTGTTTGAGACCATTGACTGCTTGTCTTTGGTTCTGGAGGAAGCGGCTGATATTGCTTTGGCAATGTCTTAAGAGGCCTAAAGCCAAAAAAGAATTTGAAGAGCTATTAGGATGTAAAGGATACACAGAAAAATCTTGTAATTGCAGGATGCACGTCTAAAACACTGGGGTTTTATTAGGACCACTTCTTCGTCTCTACTTGTACAATGCTTAGTCTACTGGAGCCTGGGCCTCTAAGTACAATAGGGATATTACATTACAATGAACCCAAGGAGCCAGATAATCATACTGTACTGCAGTGCCAGTATGGGTGTAGCTACATAAATATGGGTCATGTGCAGCCATACACCATGGATGTTTCCAGGCAGGCAGGTTCTTGTATGTGGGCCTGGGCTTGAGTGCACTTTGCAGTGTAAACAGACCCTTCTCAGTTCCTTGAGACAAGGGCTGTCTTTTGTTCTCATGTGCTTACTGCATAAATGAGGCAATATAGTTCATGACTAGGATTGCAAAATGCTACCGCATAAAACTTATACTAAAAGAAAGTTCAATACTGAAGTGATAAGGTTAGTACAGGGGTGGGCAAAATGTGGCCTGCGGAGCGGCTTTGTCTGGCTTGCAGTGGGTCCCTCAGTCTCGCGTGGTCCAGGCACTGCCTATCTGTGGCGTGTCCTACCACCACCTGAGCATGCAGCGGGGCTGGGGTAGCTCTGTGGCTGGACTGCCTTTCTAGGCAAACCAGGCTGTGGCAGCTTCTTGCATCTCCTGCTGCCACTGTCCCCAGTGCTGCGGTACTGGTGGGACCCACACCACTGCTCCAAACACCAGCTGGTGTTTGTGAGGTGCGTGATTGTGTGTGGGAGAAGGTGTGGTTGTGGGGTGTGCATGGGAGGGTTTGTGGGTATGGTGGGGTGTGCATGGGAGCCCCCCACATGTGCCCTCCTGAGCCGGTCAGCACCCACCCCTGCCTGGCAACAATCCAGAGCCTGCACACCCTAAGGTGCCTCCCCACCACTGATCAGTGGGAACCCAGGCACAGCCCCAACCTGGCCTGCCCTGCACATATTGCAGACTCTTCTGCTCATGCTAAACAGCGGCAGCAGCACCAGTGGGGCAGAAACTCTCGATCAGTGTGGGGAAAAGTGGCTCCTCCCCCTCGCTGCTGCCTGGCACTCTGCTACAGCTGCCTGAAGTCCGTGCTGGGCTGTCCTGTGGCTCCTTTGCACTGCCACCACTGCCCACCACTGCACGGGGCAGCCCAGAGGTGGCGGTGACAGCAGCAGACATGCAGGGCAGCCCAGTGTGTGCTCTGGGTGGCTGTAGAAAGCAGCACCAGGCAGTGGTGAGGGGGAGGGGCCACCTTTCCCCTATGCTGAGTAAAAGTTTCTGCCCTGCAGGCACTGCTGCTGCTATTTAGCATGAGCAGGTGAGTCCACAGCAGGCACGGGGAGGGGTCCATGTGCTATATAGCTCTCTAGTCATGACTGGAACTGGATGTTCTTGTCATGAGTCCTGTGATCCTCCAAAAATTAATATGCTAATGAGGCACAGGGCAACCTGATCCGGCTCCACCTCATGGATGGCAGAGCCATGCTAATCATGTGTGACAGACTGAGAGTGGGAGTAACAGAAGGATTCTGGGTGAACTGTTTAGGGCTCTATTTGGTGATGTTTGCTGGACCTTTAAGGTTGGTGAAAAAACAGGATTCACTGGAAATGGGAAAGAAAGGCACAGCTCAGCTGTAGTGAAGAGGAAGTTGAAGTTATTCAAAGTGGTGACTTGGAAAAGGGTCCCTGCTGACGGGGACTGTGCGCAATAAGCATTATCATTTATTTTACTCAATTGAGTTTCACTAACGTATTACTAGTGTATCTTGGTGGTAGGTTCCCATCAGTATGTTTGCTGAATATGGGCAATGTGCTTCATAGTCATGCTCAGTGTTGGCTGCATTTAATCAAATTTATAGCTGGTTTCCACATGCTGCCAGCAGTTTAATGATGGTGTATTTAAGATGTATGCAAATGTAAGATGTGTGGTGTCCCCCCATGCTGACTGGTGAAAAAACCTCATCTTTAATTTGAGGTAATACAGTAATTACAATGTTAATGTAATATGCATCGGGAACTCAGATGGAAATCATAGATTAACTTTCTAAAGTATATCTTATTTACAATACTTGGTAGCTTTTGAGGAGAATAACAGGACTAACAAGGGAAAGTGTTTTTAGACACCAAACATGAAGGTGGGGGTGGGGGATGGGAATCACGGGAGCAACTGTGGAAGTCAAGAGGGACCTCTTTGACTTCAGTGGGATCTGAATATGATTGTGTGTTTCTGGTCTATAGGTCTTATCCTATTCAAATCATGGACAAGCATCCAAATGACTTGAGCAATGCACAAGCAAGCTCTAAGTGCATAGCATTTAGGGCTTAATTTGTTCTAACTGGACATGTCTACAAATGCACTTTATGTGCATTAGCTTATTTTAATGCACATTAAGCATCACAAAAACATGTGCTTTCACTAATGCTCATTAAAATAAACTAATAAACCTTTTTCTAGTACCTCACAATGGAGGTTCTGAATTTACTGCGCATTACCAAAAGCACATTAATGAACATGTAGATGTGCCCACTAACGCCTTAACTTCTACAACCTAGGAGTATCCAAATAGAACGGGTTGGAAAACTGACCTACTTATAAATGCACTTCAAATTGCGTTAATATCAGTAATATGGCTAGACTCATGTACTAAGCCAACCAAACTGAACACACTATTTAGGAAATGTATGAATAGTTCATATCTGAAAACTTACCGTGGAGGTGGCATAGGGCTCTAAAAGAGAGCAGAAACAATAACACATGTAATTACTTTATTTTTACAAGAAGAAACTGAAAAGAGCAAACCATATTTAGACTAAATGCAAAACTTCTCATTTGAACTCCTTAACCTTTCACTCGAAGTACAGCACAAGAACTTGCATGAGTACTCCAAAGGGCCTGAATTTTTTTAAGGATTTCCGAATAAGCTTTCATTTTTGTAGGTGCAGATAAGTAAAATTACATTTAATTGCAAGACTAATGCTATCACATCAAATATAAATTAAAACATCTAGACCAGTGAATCTTAAGCAGAGTTCCACAGCACCCTGGGTTGCCTTGAGATCCTTTCAAGGATGCCACACAATGTTAGTACTGTTAGTTGTGCAAACATGATTCACAAGATAAACCCAGAATGATCAAATAGGAATCCATGGTGTTAAAAATATTCTGACCTACTGTGGTCTTTCTGAGATTCTTGCAGCAGAAGAACTGCTGTATTATTTTTTCATACTTATAAAACAAGTGAAAATGAAGAGCTGGTATTTCCTAAGAGGCCTCTTGTGCCTAATGAGAGGACTCCTGAGACTAAAAAGCTTGAGAACCACTGATTTAGATAGCTAAGAGCATGATTTACAGATGCAGTTACTTGCACAGAAATCAATGTAGCATCACTGGAGGTTCAAATCATGCCTGCAAAAATGCACCCTAGTTTTTAAAATTAGTTCCCTAATTTAATGCTTTTTTATGATCAGGTGCCACTAAAGAAGTTGGTCAATAATGAAGGAAATTGTTCTTACCTGGGATTTTCTTGTTCTTTCTTTTTTTCCTAAAATAGAAAAACGTTGACTATATATTTCAGAAACAACCCTTTAGTTTATCTTACATTTCAGCACTATTAAGCAAGACCATCTTGCAAGCAACCCTGAAGCTTTAAGCTGCACCATTGTCAGGGTACATTTCCCACCCTACATTCCCCAAGTGCCAGGGGATTAGTAGTATGTAGCTGGCCTTTGACAATAATAAAGTATCAGACCCCTATGCCTACCTGCCTGCTCACTTACTCAAACCTGAGCAGGAGTAAATGGGAGAGAAAACTTCTACTCTGGTGCACCTAAATCAGGGGCAGGCAATTATTTCAGGTGGAGGGCCACTTAATGAGGTTTGGTGAGCCTTCAAGGGGCACATGGGTAGCCCTGTCCCTTGACAGTTGCCCCATCCCTTGGTCACCATCTTGGGACTGGAAGTCCCACCCCTAACCCCTGACCTTTGCCACCAGAAGTCCCTCCCCTTGCCCCCACAGAAATACTTCTTTCAGGAAGGAGGGTTCCCATCTTAGAACTAGAAAAAAACCAAATCATACACTAAAAAATCAAACGCCTACTATAACGTATTTTAATTTTATTACAAAAAATATTTTTGTCATCATTTGTGTTTGTGTACTGTATATAGGGGTGGTTGCATAATAATTCAAAATAAATTCTTAAGTCATTTATATTGTGTGTGGGGTGTGGTTAGGCATGGGTGTATCTGTGTGTATATGGTAGGGTGTGTGTGTGTGGTGGGGTGTAGGATGTGTGTGTGTGTGTGTGTGTATGGTGTGTGCGTGTGTGGCGGCATGTGGGGGTGTTTGTATGGTGTGATGTGGTGGGGTGTGGTGTGTGTGTGTATGGGTATGTATGGTGGGGTTTGAGTGGCAGGGTGTGGGGTGGTGCATGTGTGTGTGTGTATGGTGGTGTGTGTGTGTGTATAGTGGGGTGTGGGGGGGTGTATGGTGGAGGGGTGTTTGTGGTGGGATGTTGGCAGTTTGTCGTGGAGTGTTGGGTGTGTGTGTGTATGGTTGGGTGCATGCATGGTGGGTTGTGATGTGTGTGGGGGTTATAGATTCATAGATTCATAGATGTTAGGGCCGGAAGGGACCTCAATAGATCATCGAGTCTGACTCCCTGCATAGGCAGGAAAGAGTGCTGGGTCTAGATGACCCCAGCCAGATGCATATCTAACCTCCTCTTGAAGACCCCCACGGTAG
>NW_005841867.1:3307252-3317871 GCF_000455745.1 Alligator sinensis | reverse complement strand
CCCTCCAGCCAATTCGCCACCCACCGGACTGTGTAGTCATCCAAGTCACAGCCTCTTAACTTGTTCACCAGTATGGGGTGGGATACCGTATCGAAGGCCTTCCTGAAGTCTAAGTATACGACATCCACCCCTCCTCCTGTGTCCAGGCGTTTCGTAACCTGGTCATAAAAAGAGACTAGATTGGTCAGGCACGATCTGCCTGCCATGAACCCGTGCTGGTTTCCCCTCAGCATAATTTGTCCTGCCGGGCTCTCACATATGTGAGCCTTGATAATTTTTTCAAAGACTTTGCCAAGGATGGAGGTTATATGGTTGTGTGTGTGTGTGTATGGTGGCATATGTGTGTGTGTGGGGTGTGTGGGGCGTATGTGGGGGTGGTGTGTGTGTGCATGATGGGGTGTGAGGGGTTGTGTGTGTGTAGTGAGATGTGAGGGTGTGTGTATGGTGGGGGGTGAGTGGGTGGGTGGGTGTGTATGGTGGGTTGTAGGTGTATGTGTGTATGGTGGGGTGTGGGTGTATATAGGGTGTGTGGGGAGTTTGTGATGGGGTGTGGCTGTGTGTGTGGGGGCATAGAGTATATTGGGGGATGTATATGTGGGGTGTTGTGGGGACAGAGTGTGGGTGTGTGGTATTTGTGTGTTGTGAGGGAGTGTGGGAACGCTGTGGGGACTACCCCACACACACTCCCTCCATGCTGCACCAGCAGGCTGAGGCACTTGGGGTGCTGGTGCCCTGCTCCGGCCAGCATTGCACACAGTGGCTAGGAGCACAGCCCCCCACCAGGCCATCTCTATTGCTGGTGCTCCCTGCACTCACTGCAGGGGAGGAAAGCCCCACATGATGGAGCCGGTTGCCTTTCCCGCCCCAGCCAGGTCCAGTGCATGGGTCTTTCCTCCCCTGCCATCTGAGTGTGGGGAGTGCCAGTGATAAGAGGCAGCTCAGTGCGGGGCTGTGCTCCTCGCCACAATGTGCGGTGTTGGCCGGAGCAGGGCACCAGCACAAAGCACACAGACTGCCCTCGCCTGCTGTGGCCATGGCTGCGCACCATGGGGGGCATGTGGGAGGGGTCCCCGCACCCTCCCACCCTTCCTTACATCCACACGCTGCTCACCCGAGGTCTGTGCTGCCACTGCCCCCCTTGGTGTGACCTCCATACTGCCGCCAGCCCCAGCTCCAAATTCCTGCCCAGGTGCAGCCCTGCCCTTGCCCCCCCCACTTCCCTACCTGCTGCCCAGAGCCAGTGGGATGCTGGAAAAACCTGCAGGAGCTGCAGCAGCAGCCCCGTGCGGAAGCTGTTGTTGGCTGAGTAGGGCCCTTCCACCCATGTGGGTGGGAGTGAGGTGCAATAGGGTATGCTGCAGGGGGTGTATACTTGGATGCCACACTCCCCCCTTCACAGGTGGAAGGGCTGGGCAGGGCACAAGTTGTTGGTGGGCCTTGTGGGCCAGATGAAAGTGCCTGGTGACCTGGATCCGGCCTGCAGGCCATAATTTGTCTGCCCCTGTCCTAGATCCAAAGTTCAGCCCCACTTGGGCACATTTATGAGCATTCATACACATACTTTTTGGTTCCGTGATGTACCAGAGTTCCACCACTTTGGAGGAATGTGAGCTGATACACACTGTGCTGCATTGTGTGCAGTTGTATAAGCGGTGAAATATGCATCAGCGCGCAGAAAATGGTGGCGGTGTGCTTTTGAACTGAGACACCTTCTATTTGTTTTAGTTCAAAAGTTCACCACCACCATTTTCTCAGTGCTGATGTGCACTTTGCTGCTTATACAACTGCATGTGTTGCAGCACCAGGTGTTTTTCAAAATGCCAAGTGCTGCAGTGCTTACATGTGTAAAAATGCCCTACATTTTTAATTAATGCACTTTAGGTAATGCACATTAAATCTAGTACCTGAGGGCATTTATACACATACTTTTTCATCCCACAATGCACTGGAGATCTGCCGCTTTGGAGCAGACTCAATTAATTGAGACTCAATTAATCGTGTCTGCTCTTCACGTGAGCTGATGCTCACCATGCTGTGTCATGTGCAGTCATATAAGTGGTGAAATGTGTGTCAGCATGCAGAAAATGGCAGCAGTGCACTTTTGAACTAAAGCACCTTCTATGTGTTTTAGTTCAAAAGTGTGCCGCCTCCATTTTCTGTGGAATTTGCATGTATAAAAATGCCCTCCATTGTGAGGTACTAGAACGATGAATATTAGTCTATTTTAATGTGCATTAGCCTAAGAGCATGGGCTTTTTGTGATGACTTAATGAGCATTAAAATAGGCTAATGTGCATTAAAGCGCATGTGTAGACATGCCCAATATTGAGATTTTAAGGGGAATTCTTAGTCCCTCTGTGGTAATGAAATCCTATTAACAATCTAGCCGAGAACCACATCCCAGAACAGTGAGGACTCCTATACACGTGCGGGGAGCCTGCTCTGATGTGCTGTAATTCTAGCATGTCAGAGCAGACTCGATTAATTAAGTCTTCTGGAATGTGGAAATTAATGTGCTCCAGCAGCCTCCTGCATCACATGTAGCAGTGTCCCCACACTGAAAAATGGCAATTTTTCAGCACAGAGACAGTGATACACGTGACGCACCTGGAGCTTTTAATTAGCGGAGCTCTCAGAGCTGCACTAACTAAAGTGCCCCCCCCCCGCCCCCAACATGCCTCCAGAGCACATGTATAAAATCCCTGAGTGCTGGGGAATACACAAGGGACTTGTACTTTGGACAAGGGCTGAAGGTAGGTTTTAGTCTCCTCTGCTTTTCCTTTTGAGCATAGGTGCATGTTCCTGTATGGATTTCTGATACACTTGATACCTCATTCTTAACCATTTATACGTATCTCTATATAAATGGCAGGATTAAACATGGTTAGTTAATTGTCGGGAAAATATAAGAAACTGGAATATTATTCTTCATTACGTTTTTATACAGACCAATTCTGTCATCACTTGAAAATGGTAGTTTGTTAAGTATGCTAACTAGGATAGGATGAGAGAAACCCCTGTGTGTGTATCTTGTACAATTATTTGAAGTATAGCAAGGCCAAAATTAAACTAATTTTCATGAATCCTAAAGTCTGAGCTCACTTTCAGAATAGTTCATAGATCATTTACCATATTTACTCAAATCTAAGACAGCTCGGAATATAAGTGACCCCCCAATAATTAGATTCTACACATGGACAATTTTATAAATTTGTTCTAGGTATAGAATCTAATTATTGAAGGTTTGCCTTGAATTTATCCCCCTCCCACTGCTACTTCAGAGAAAATAAATATGGTGGGGGGAGGTCAGGTAGCTTCCTTGCCCTCTGTCTCTCACATCTTTCCCCTGAAGCCCTTTCCTCATCTTACTGTCAGACCCTGCTCTCCCTGAGCACATGGAAGTGAAGCATAAATTTGAAAACACAAACCTCAAAATAAATAGTCTTGCAGCAATTTTTGTATAGTAACTATAGACTTAGTTCATGCAGAGATGATGAACCCTACCTTGTTTTGAAACTGCTGCACATTTTAGCATTGGTACTCCATAAATACACTTTTAATCAGCACTTTTGTCCCTACTTACATATAGAACAAACTGGGTGCATCTACATGAGATGTTTACTGCAGAGTTGCCTAATTAGTTCTACAGTGGACATGTCTACACGAGAAGCTAAATATGCAATAGGCTTATTCTACTGTGTATTAGTGCATCATGGTGAAAAACTTGCTAATATGCTAATACACAATAGTATTAGTCTACTGGGCATTAGCATCACTTAATAGGCATGTGCCAGCACTAATGTGCAGTAGCACCAGTTACTGTGCATTGAGTTAGTATCTGTTATTACAAGTACTAAATTTAATGCCTTAATAATGTGTAGACATACCCAGTAAAATGTCAGCTATTAATTAGTTTACTCCATCTTAATTCTGATGTAGGATAGTACTACCAGACACAAATACTATCCTGTGGTGGAGTTCTGTACTCTGTAATGCATGTTTAGATGCTGATGGGGCTGGACCCAGGAGCAATAAACTTCAGCAAAAGCTCACAATTTACCATTTAATTCATTGAGATGGGCCCAGCAGAGTCAACAGCTTTTCAAGCCATGGTGACCTCAAAGCTCAGCACTGCTTTGTATGTGTGTGTGCTCCAGATATCCACACAAAGGATCCATGTGCTAATTACCCCCCTCCCCCGTATTACTGGAACCAGATGTTTTTGTCATAAGTCCTGGGATCCTCCAAAAATTTATATGATGATGAGGTGCAGGACAGCTTGGTTCAGCTCCACCTCATGGATGCCAGGGTCACACTAATCATCTGTGACAAGATGAGTGAGGGAGCAACAGAGGGATTCTGGGTGAATTGTTTGGGGTCATATTTGGTCATGTTTGCTAGACATTTAAGACTGGTGAAGAAACGGGAATCTTGGAAATGGGAAAGAAAGCCACAGCTCAGCTGTGGGAGTGAAGAGGAAGTCAGAATGTGTTCAAGGTAATGGCTCACCATGACTTGAAGAGGAGTCCAAGCTAAGGGGGGGCTGTTTGCAATGGGCACTACTATAAATCTTATTTAGATGGGTTTCAGTATATTTTTGCAGTTGCTCAGTACAAGCCATGTGTTTTGTAGCTGTGCTCAGATCTGACTTCGTTTGATCAGGTTCATAGTTGGTTTCCGTTATAGAGGACATACTGCTTTTGGTAGTAGTTTAATGTGTTTAAGGAGGTTTCCTTGTATGTAGATGTAAGAATGGGGGTTTTTTCTCTTATGTTGATTGGGAGAAAAATCCTGAGTCAATATAGTATTTATATGTATGAAATTGTGCAGGATTCATTAGGTTAGATTCTGTCCCAACTTTTTGATGCATGGGATCCTTTTCCGCTCTGCCTATGTCACTAGAAATAACAAATGAACAAACAAACAAAATACTATCGCCACATCTATTTTTGTAATGTGTCTTCATGTAAGCTTTAAGACTAAGGCACAAACATTGAAAATCCTGTCCCTCCTCCCCCATCCCAATCCTTTCTATCAGTGTTTTTTCAGGGATTTGAGCCAGATGTAGCAAAATTGCCCTTAAGCATCTAATATATGGAATAGGATCTGTTCCCTTTTGTTTTGCTGATTTATCTCACTGAAAGCTTGCTAATTCTAACAGAGAAGGCTATAAAATCAAATCCCATGGCTTAATTACGTCATTTCATTACTATATTTTTTCTACTGTATTATGACTGTCAATTTTTTGTGTGTCTTAAATGCTTTATTTGAATTTAAATAAACATGTTTTGCTCTAGATGTTTTGGTTTTTGGTTTTAAAAATAAGTATCTCTGTGAACCCACATCACAGCTAGTATAAAATGTGATGTGGCAGTTGGGTTGGTCTAATAAAAGATATCAAATTCACCCAAGGAACCTTGTCTGCCTATGTGGCAGTTGTAGTATTTGGACTGTTGTTGCCATGATGATCAGGCAATGTCCAAGACCCAAGATTTTTTTGTGATAGCTTTTATTGGACCAGCTCTGTGAACTAGTAGACAAGTTTTCAAGCATTACTTTATTTTTTCTTTTTTATACAAAATATTAGAACTTTATCATAGACTCCAAAGATTTCCCTTGGCAAGGTGAACAAATGATCACTTGATGCCGAAACTTGTCCCACATCTTTCCTTTCTGCAAAATTGGTCCAATACAAATATCACAAAAAAGCCTTGCCGAAGTAATAGATGCTTACTTAGAGCAGCATTATAATGTGGTAAGGTGCCTGGGGTGGCTGCTGCACATGGGGCAGTGACAACTTCCAGTTGTTAACTGGACCACGTCCAGTGATTGCAATTGCCCAGCTGTAGCAAAAGCCAGGTTTTTCACCTCCAACTCAACCCCCCACCCCCATTGGCATTTGGGATTGTTGCCCATGTCACCCTGCCCTAGTTACATTACTGGTTACTTGCCCTGAAAAAAGCAAATCTTAACAAATTCCTCCAAAGTGAAATAACTGTAGGTTAAATATGCAATGGATTTATAGAGAAACTGACAAAAAAATTGTATTGTTTATGCCATTTTGTGGTTCAGTCATTTACTAGCATCAACATATTCCCTAATCCCAATCCCAGATTTTAGTTTATCCTCCAAAACTTCATTTTATTTTATTTTCATTAATTCTTATCACACTTATTTCTTGGGATCATCAGATAAATATATACATCTAGTTTTGCACAGAAGAAGGGAATAGTTTCAAAACTGCCTAAGGAACTTTGGAGCATATGTCTGATCTCCTAATGACTTAGAGGTTTGCCTACATGGTAAAACTGTTGTGAAATAAAGCAGATTGCAAATGAAAACCACATCTCTCTTTCACACTAGCCATCTTCCTCCAGCCATGAATGATCTTATTTCATACCAGCTGTTCCTTTTTTGTTCAGGTTTCCCCTGCTTTATGCAGGTTCTGCATGTGCAAATTTGCCCTTATGCAATGACCCTTTTTACACCAAAAATTTGTTATATGCGAGGTAAATTCACTCGTGATCAGTGTGGTGGAAGCCTGCACTCAGCTGCTTTGTGTGGTGCATTGTGGGTGTAAAGCATACTAAAATGTAGTCTCCTGTGTGGATCTGTGCTCCTTGCTCATTGTCTGTGACTCATGTTTCTGTAGTTGCCATCCCCATTATGATAGTGCTCTGTACTTTTGTATACTATCTACTGTTGGTGAGTACCAAAATTGTCTTGTAGAAATGGGTCTGGGGGTCAGACCAGTCAAGGTCTTGGAATGTATTCCTATTTGTTACGTTGTAAAGTGCGTTCCCTTTATGCAAATTCAAGTTATGCGCCATTTTCCAGGAACACGTCTACAGCATAAAGCAAGGGAAACCTGTAGTTTATTGTAATCCACTGTCAAAGCAGATCCTTGCAAATAGTTGCCAAGTTGATTTTTCAGAAGTGTCTCGTGGCTGATGCTGCAGCAAAAGAAAGGGCGTATGATCTTTGAAAAAAATGTGTATGCATACACATATGCACACACTAAACTTTGTGCAACCTATAAAACATGGGAGACTAAGTCTTACTTATGTCTAGGGTGCACTTAGTGGCAGAGAACCGATTTGGTGAGATATGCCCAAGGATATATAAAAGGGTGTGTGTGGGTGTGTGGGTGTGGGTGTGTGTATGGAGGGGTTGGGGCTGGGGATGGAAGGTGCGGGGTATTTGGTAAAATGAGAGAAAATTTCTTGATTCTGTACATAGCATTGCTAAGAATCTAGTACCAGTGACCATGCTTCAAGGGAAATGTGACAATCCTAGTGGGACTGGCAAAGCAGGGTGATGATGAGAGACTGAAGGAACAAAACATATTCTACTTAAAGAGAAGATTCAGCCATTGAGTTGACAGAAAAAAATCTTTGTTGTTTATTCCACCTTGTGTCATACATAGAAAGAGATACTTGATAGCCTTTTGATTTTGCTGACCATGATGTAACAAGATCTGGAAAAAAAAGACTGAGAAATTCTAACTTAAATTAAGACACAATTTCAAATAAGTGGGGGGTGATTAAACATTTGGAGTAGCTTAGCAGCTAAGAGTGCCTGTATATGTGTGGGGTTGCTGCTTTGATACACTGTAATTACAGGACATCAGAGCAGACTTGATTAATCGAGTCCGCTGGAGCATGTTAATTAGCATGCTCCAGCAGCCTCTGCATCTCTTGTATTCAGCATCCCCGCACTTCAAAATAGAAACAGGGGTGCTTTAACTAAAGCTTGTCAAATGAGCTTTAGTTAAAGTGCCTCCACTGTCATCTTGAAGCATGGGATGCTGAATACATGAGATGTTGCAAGCGCTTTAATTAGAGTGGCTCTTAAAAACAAATGAAGATTGTGCTAAATGTAATGATTGAGCAATCTGATGTAAAGGTACAAGCGTATCAATGGAACTATATGATGCAGGCTTCTTGGTTTTTAGCAGGTTTGCTAGAACCAGTTGAATGCCATGCCATAATATTTTTGCAGGCCTTAATTTAGCAAAGCAGATGGTACCTATTTACCTTTTGAGCATGTAATTAATTGCTTTTGATCATTTAGATTTATAATTACAAGAAAACATATTTCTCCACCAAACCCTTGATCCCACACATCTCCCCAGACCTATTGAATTCAGTTTACCAGATAAGGCATCAACATAACTATAGGAACTGAAGAGGGACACCTTACTGAGAGAACAGGAACAAACCATCCTGATGTGCATGAAGCATAGCAAATGTTGCATGTGACCAGCTTGGCTTAGCAGAGAATTCTTCGGTGAGCTTAAAGACAAAAAGGAAGCTTACAAGAAGTGGAAGCTTGGACAAACAACTTGGGAGGAGTATAAGAATATTGTTCAGGCATGCAGGGAGGAAATCAGGAAGGCCAATGCGCAATTGCAGTTGCAGCTAGCAAAGAATGTGAAGAGTAACAAGAAGGGTTTCTACAAGTATGTCAGCAACAAGAGGAAGGTCAGGGAAAGTATAGGTCCCTTACTGAATGGGGGATACAAACTAGTGACATGATGAGGAAAGAGCTGAAGTACTCACTCAATGCTTATTTTACTTTAGTCCAGGCAAGGTCAGCTCCCAGACTACTGTACCTGGCACCAGAGTTTGGGGAGAAGGTGAGCAGCCCTCAGTGGTGAAAGAATGAGTTAGGGACTATTCAGAAAAGCTGCACATGTACAAGTCCATGGGGCCAGATGCAATGCATTCAAGGGTGCTCAGGGAGTTGGCTGATGTGATTGCAGAGCCACTGGCCACTGTCTTTGAAAACTCATGGTGATTGGGGGAGGTCCATGATGATTGGAAAAAGGCAAATATAGTGCCCATCTTTAAGAAATGGAAGAAGGAGGATCTGGGGAACTACAGACAGGTTAGCCTCACCTCAGTCCTTGGAAAAATCATGGAGGAGGTCCTCAAAGAATCCATTTCCAAGCACTTGGAGGAGAACACGGTGATTGGGAGGAGAAGAGGGGTTAGGAACAGTCAGCAAGGTTTCACCAAGAGCAAGTCATGCCTGACCAACCTGACTGCCTTCTGTGATGAGATAACTGGCTGCGGCTGTGGAGAAAGCAGTGGACGTAATATACCTTGACTTTAGCAAGGCTTTTGATACTGTCTCTCACAGCATTCTCACAAGCAAGCTGAGGTATGGGTTGGAAGAATGGACTGTAAGGTGGACAGAAAGTAGGCTGGATTGTTGGGCTCAATGGCTTATAATCAATTACTCAATGTCTAGCTCGTAGCCAGTATCAAGTGGAGTGTCCCAGGGGTTGGTCTTGGGGCTGGTTTTATTCAATATCTTCATTAATGATCTAGAAGATGGGATGGATTGCACCCTCAGCAAATTCACAGATGACACCAAGCTGTGGGAGTACTGGAGGGTAGGGCAAGAGTTCAGAGTGACCTAGACGAATTGGAGGATCAGGCCAAAGTGAATCTCATGAAGTTCAACAAGAGCAAGTGCAAAGTCCTCCATTTAGGATGGAGCAATCCCATGTACCAGTACAGGCTGGGGTCTGACTGGCTAAGAAGCAGCTCTGCAGAAAAGGGCCTAGTGGACAATAAGATGGATATGAGTCAGTAATGTGCCTTTGTTGTCAAGGAGGCTAACAGCATACTGGGCTGCATTAGTAGGAGCATTGCCAGCAGATTGAGGGAAGTAATTATTCCACTCTATTGTGCATTGGTGAGACCACATCTGAAGTACTGTGTCCAGTTTTGGCTCCACCACTATAGAAAGGATGTGGACAAGTTGGAGAGAGTCCAGTGGAAAGAAACAGCACTGGTTCAGGGGCTGGGGCACATTACTTATTAGGAGAGGCTGAGGAAACCGGGATTATTTAGTCTGCAGAAGAGAAAACCAATGCGGAATTTGATAGCAGCCTTTAACTACTTGAAGGGTGGTTCCAAAGAGTGACTGTTTTTAGTGGTGACAGATGACAGAACAAGGAGCAATTGTCTCAAATTGCAGCAAGGGAGGTTTAAGTTGAATATTAGGAAAAACTTTCTCACTGGGAGGGTGGTGAAGCACTGGAACAGGCTTCCTAGACAGGTGGTACAATCTGCATCCTTGGAGGTTTTTAAGACCCAGCTCGACAAAGCCCTGGCTGGAATAATTTAGTTCAGGATGGTCCTACTTTAAGCAGGGGGTTGGACTAGATGACCTCCTGAGGTCTCTTCTAACCCTAATTTTGTATGATTCTGATTCTAAGGAAGCTGGGAACCTCCCCTTAATACCCACAATTAGGTTTTTTTTCCCATTTCTTCATGTATTTTTCTTCCCAGACTGAAAGGACTGTTAGCTGTTTAGAAGCTCATGGTAGGCTTCTAGGGTCTTCAAAAAATAAATAGAAGGAGCAGCAGGAGGAAGAGGAAATAACTTTTTGCCACAAAATATCAAAATTTTGCACTCAGCACAGTATTGACATGAGAATAATAATACCGTATAACCTCATAAATCTGGCATGCTCGGGACTGAGCACGTGCCAGAAATGTGAAAATTCCAGATTTTTGAAACCAGAGTGGTGGCCAGTCGCAGGGGTTGCTGGTCCTGGAACCGTGGCCACACGTGGAATGGGGTAGTGGATGGTAGTGGCAGCC
>NW_005841867.1:3305113-3307208 GCF_000455745.1 Alligator sinensis | reverse complement strand
GGGGGTGGGGGGGGGGGGCGGCCGGTCCCAGAGCAGCGGCCAAACGTGCGGTGGGGTGGGGTGGCAGATAGCAGCAGCAGCTGCCATGTGCAAGCTTCCCCCTCTGCATCCGGGGTGGGGACTGTGGGGGGTGACATGGTGGCCGGTTCTGGAGCACTGGCTGCACATGGAGCAGTGGCATGGAGGGGTGGATGGCAGCAGCAGCTGCCAAGTGCAAGCTTCTGCCTCTACATCCAGCAGTAGTGTATTTTTAAAAAGTGCCAGCTTTTTGAAAATTCCGGATTTTTTATATCCAGATTTATGAGGTTATACTGTAATACTTTCTCTTATTTAACATTTCCTGGAGGGTTTATAGAATTATTTTGAACTCCAAATTGGGAATGAAGGATAGGGAGACTTGAATGTCTGCAGTCACTTTAGCCATTGCTACTGAATGTGCGTGGCTACACGTGCCATTATGGCACCTGAATAAACTGTGGAGCTTATCGTTCCTGAGTTTATTGCTCCCAGGCACACTGTTTGAACATGTGCCCAGGAGCAATTAACTCTGGAGCAATAAGCTCTCCAGTTTATTCAGGTGCAGCACGTGGAGCTGGGTTGGAGAAGCTTTAGCTGGCAGGGGGTCCAGGGTTTAGCTTGCCAGCCCGGGGCTGCTCCCCTGGCCCAGTTTGCTGTGGAGAGGCTAGCTGGTGCATGCGGGAGCTTCAGCTGGGGGCTAGCCAGCAGGCAGCCCTTGCATAAAAGCACCCTTGTGCCCTAGCCAGCCCCTTCACATGTGCTGCTGCAGATTTTTTTTTATGCCACAGCAGGATAGTGCTTGTATGTACAAGCACTATCCTGCTGCAGAGTAAATTAGTTTACTCTGGCCTAATAGAGTAGATGCTGAGATGTTTACTGGTAGCTAATTAGTCAACTTCACAGTAAATATCTCGTGTAGATGTGTCAAATGTTTCTCAGTAAAGGTCATGTCATAGAGCTATCAAGGGTACCCTCCAGAGAGTCAAATTTGCCTACTTAAGCCAATACATTTTTTTGTCATACGCTCTGCCAACTGTCTGGTTGTCCTGGATGAATTCATAGCATATCCTGCACTGCTGTCATGTCCTAAACTTCTGCAAAATGAATGTTGGTTCAATCACACCAGCAAAGCAGGATAGGTTCCTTATCATGATTAGAAATAGGGCTCCATCAAACCTTAGGAGGAACACCCAAGCACATTTTAAGGTCGATTCACTTAGTAATTGATATACTGCTTCATAAGGTACTTAAGAATATGACTAATGCCAATGGGATATACTTTAAAATTAGGCACATAACTGGGAGTGTCTGTAATTTAATGTGCATTAGTCTATTTTAATTTGCATTAAAGTGTCACTGAAAAACCGTGCTATTTAGTTCATTTGCATTTAAATAGGATAATGCGCATTAAGCATCACTTAAAAACTGTACTCTTTAGTTAATGCTCATTAAAACTGGCTAATGAACATTTTCCTAGTACCTCATAGTGGAGGTACTAGATTTAATACATGTTAACTAAAGCACATTAATGCACATGTAGATCCACCCACTGTATTATTCTGATTATAAGTTAGACTTTTTTCCTCCAAAAGAATCATAACAATTGTAATCAACTTATACAAAGATTCTGCCTATAATTGGCTTCCTAGTAATCTTGACTTCTGTATTTTTTGTATTTTTATGCATTTAATAAAGTCTTTATTTTAGTGTTTTAGTGCATTTAACCCTTTGGGTCCTCTCTTTGATTATCTGCTTCTCCTATGGCATTTTGCAAGAAATTCAAGGTGTTCAGCTATAGTTGTTGACTTCAATTAATAAAAAAACCTGTTTTTCCTAAAATTAAACTTGAAAATGTGGGGTTGACTTACAAATATAATTGGACCAATGTGGTACTTAAGAGTTTTGATGACCCCCTAAATCACTGTGACACAAGAGGTTGATCGAAAGCTGGCTAAACTCATCGAGAGCCTTTCTGTTGATTTTGAGAGGTTTGGGGTCAGGCGTATAGATTTCACAGATTTTTAGGGTCAGAAGGGGGGACCTCAGTAGATCATCAAGTCTGACCCCCTGCCCTAGG
>NW_005841867.1:3298599-3305103 GCF_000455745.1 Alligator sinensis | reverse complement strand
GTCCTGGGGTCAGATGACCCCAGCCAGGCATTTGTTGAGTCTCCTCTTAAAGACCTCCAAGGTAGGGGAGAGCACCACCTCCCTTAGAAGCCCATTCCAGACTCTGGTAACCCTTACTGTAAGGAAGTTCTTCCTAATGTCTAGTCTAAATCTGCTCTCTGTCAGTGTGTGACCGTTGTTTCTAGTTACTCCAAGTGGCGCCTTGGTAAACAGAGTATCTCCCATACCTTGTTGCCCCCACAGTGAATTTGTAGATGGCCACCAGATCTCCTCTCAGCTTTTCTTACAGAGGCTGAAGAGATCCAGGTCCCTCAATCTCTCCTCGTAGGACCTTTCCTGCAGGCCCCTAACCATACGAGTCCTCTGGACCCTCTGGACCCTCTCAAGATTATCCAAATATCTGTTGGTTCTTGGTCATTCATTCATTTGATTTGACACAGTTTGTGTTAATGCTTTCTCTTAGAAATAAATTAATTTTTTTTCTTCTGATTATGAAAACTTTGTTCATGTAAACTCTTTGCTTACTCAGATCTTCTACAGAAATTATTTTTGGCTTCCTGCTTCTTCTTGCAGGATGACCTAAAAGGGGAAATTTAAAATAAACAAATAAACTTTCTAATTAGCATGGATGAATTATTTGCATTGTTTCTCTATGCGTGGCTAAATGTTAGGGCTGTGAGAAGCTTTGGTCACTGATTTAATTCGGCAGAGATTTGGCCTGATTTGGTGGCTGAATCTCCAAATCCAAATTGAATCAGGAGACCCTGTAATCTCTGAATTGAAATGGAACCCTCCAATTCAATTTGCAGAGTTTTGGAGAGATTCGATGATTTGGACATACACACAGCTTTAAATGTTTTTTCTACATACCTCAAGGTACCAGGCAGCTTGTGAACACTGAGATGCTGGGGTGGATGGAGCATCCCACAGGAGTGTATGGGGGGTTCCCCAGCACACTCAGCAGTGGACCCAGAAGTGGACCAGAAGCACTTCTGGCACACTTCTGGGTTTGCCAGAGAGCACGTGGGGGAACCTCCTATCCCCTGGCTTGGCAACTGGTGCCTCCTGGGTCTGGTGGGGCACCTGGGGTCCCCCCATGGCCGATCACCGAGCCGGGGAGGCATGGGGGGGGTCCCCTGTGCAATCAGCAGCAGACCCAGAAATAGACCGGAAGTACTTCCTGTCCACTTTTGGGTCCACTGCCAAGCACATGAGGGACCCACTATGCTCCTGTGTGATGCTCCATCCACCCTAGCATCGCAGTGTTCATGAGTCATGTCTGGTACCTCAAGGTATATAGAAAAAACACTTAAAGCTGTTTCTGTGATCAAATCGCTGATTCTCCAAATCAGCATCAAATCTTCAGATTCAGATTTTGCCAAATCGAATCGGGACAGGGATCCAAATCAACGAATTGAATCACTGTCCTCGATTCGGGCCAAATCTGAATTCTAATCTGAATTGAATACGGCCCATTTCACTCACACCTACTAAATATAATACTGCAGTCTAAAAATCAACTTTTGCACTGATCAAGATACCTTTCCTTTTTTAATCCTGGAATGGCAAATCCCATATATGTAATAACATTTAGCGTTTTAAGATCTGAGGAGCTCTTTAAAAGAACACCTCTCTCTATGGAACCAATAATTGTATTGTTTTCCAAAGGCTAACTAAGGAAACCAGAAACTTATGGAAATAGTTTAGTTTAGAAACAAGGACATTCTATTGCAGGGCTATGAAACTCATCCAACCCAGTGGATTGGGCCCACACAATAGATTGGGCCCACAGACCAGCCCTGCACCTTGGAGCCAGTGTGCACCCCAGTCTGGCTTTGTGTACCATGTACAGCATGTGCAGTAGCTCTGGCCCTACATGCAGCATGCACTGGCCCTGGCCTCATGTGCTGCATGTGGCATGTGGGGCTGGTCTGAGATCTATAGGCAAAACCATGAGCTGGATGATAAGCCCCCTTTGACAACTCTGATCTATTTTTTTTTTAATTTAAAGTTAAATTTTAAATTAGAGGATCTCATATCTAACAATTTCTTTAAATTTATACCGAATGATAAAGATATCTGATCATAATTTAAGGTTTCACCATAGGAGAGATGTTACTGGAAGATGAATTTGCAAAAACTCAAAGATGAGGGATTTCAAAATAAAGCTATAGACAGAAGTACTGTTACTAAAGTAGAAACCATTGAAAACAACATTTTCTATGTGTTGTTATACTTAGTAGATATTTTCTAATCTAAATTTAGGGAATAGCTTGGTATTCTCAAATACCAGTCTGAGTTAACTACGGACAAATGCTGAGTTTTTCCTAGCAACTACTCTAAGATTGAAAGATAATCATTAGAGTATGTATTGGAATGGTGCCACTTGACTAGGTAGTGGTATAAGGGCATTCTGAGCGTTTTTACACATGCATGCATCATAGCACCAGACACTTTGAAAAGCACTTGGTACTGCGATGCATGCAGTTGAGCAGTGACAAGTGCATCAGTGCTGAGAAAATGGCAGTGGTGTGCTTTTAAACTAAAACACCTCAGAGGTACTTTAGTTCAAAAGCACACTGCCGCTATTTTGTGTGTGCTGATGCACATTTCGCTGCTTATACAGTTGCATGCATTGCGGTGCAGTTTGCCTCAGCTCGTGTACAGAGTAGACTCAATTAATCAAGTCTGCTCCGAAGCGGCGAATCTCTGGTACGTCACTGGAAAAAAGTATGTGTATAAATTCCTTCTGATTTCATTTCCTTCTGAACTCTATGATGGCTTCACCACTGCTACTAACGATAGGGTTGTGCTGATTAACCTGCAATTGAATCTAAGCAAGGCCTCAGTCCTGCAACTGCATCCACACAGGTGGGCCAAACTGTGAACACAGAGCCCCTAGTGTTGCATGATGGTACACAGGATGGATGCAGCTGCAGATTTGGGACCCAAAAGGCAATCGTGCAGCTAGAGGAAGAGGAAAACAATGGCTAGGATGTATCAGCCTTTAAATTGCTCATGGAAATACAGATTAGCTCACAGGAATATGGATTCTATTTTTGAGACAACTGAAAGTCAATGTAGCATAATAGCTAAGTTAAAGTAAACTAAATTATAATGCATGATGAGACATGCACTCTGTAGTTGTGAGTATAGTAGACCTGCCATCTCTCTACATAAGTTATATTTTTTCTCCTGTGCCCCGAGTGAAACTGTAGAGGGAAGAAAACTGATGAGCTGAAAGGCACAATCATTACACCTTTCGAAGTAATTACTTGAATGTAATTGAAATGAAACTGGAGTCTAGATTGTAATATGATTAATTTTGGGAAAAAATGATGTTTTCAAAAGTGTAAAGTAGTGGTTCTTAACGGGGGAGCTGAGGAGCCCTCTCAAGGATGCTATGATGCAAGGTTTGCAGCTGCAACAGAGTGAAACTGCCCTGTGCCTGCATTCAGGTTATTAGGTACAATTGTCACATGTGCCTCTGTTTCCAGGAGGAGCATGAGGGGGAGGAAACTGGGAACAGCTGTGGCAGGAACCAGCACTCCTGCTTACTTTAGGTTTATGAGAGAACACTAAAGAAGGCAGAAGCACAGAAGTTCCTATCACAGACCTTCCCAGTCTGGTTCTGCATGAGGCACATGGGGCAGTTGTACCTGGTGGTGGCAGCAGCAGCAGGAGCAGTACCCCCGTTGAAAAATAAACTGAGGAACAGTGGTTCTCAGCTGGAGTGCTATCAAATTCAGAAATGCCACTGCTGTAGAGTTTCTGTTCTTTCCTGTCTGAAGTAAAGAATGTGTTATTATTTAATTAATTTAGTGCAAAGCAAGATGTATTTTTGCTTGTACCTTTGACATTTGGGACTTCACTCCTCTCTGAAACAGGTTGGTGTTTCTGTAAATAATAGTAATAAAAACAATTGATGTAATGTTGTTCAGTTATTAAGAGAACTATAGCCACCATAAACTAGGCTCCTGATATAGCAAGGTTACTTGCTAGTAAAATTTTCCTCTTGTATTTTCTTCCTAGATCCATTCTTGTCATGTCATGCCATACAACCATTAACAACTCAAAGTAAATTGGTCTACACATTAATAAGAACTATGGAATGGATTATTTCCAAAAAAATCTCCTAATGTGATTTTAGTACAGCTGATATATCTTGATTTAGCTACAAGAACAAACAGGACAGTATTGTATAAGGCAAAATGAAGAAAAAGCATAGACTCAAACAACATTCAGACTTATTCAAAACTGTTGGGTTTTGCCCAGTGGTGTGCACATGGATGTGCATAGCTTTATGCAATAATGTGAAAGAAAAGGAAATACCATTTGAGGATAATATGTATAATCTTTACCTACCCCCAAGTCCTGAGGAGAACTGGAGGCCATATGCTGGATGGTGATACAGGACTTAATATCTGGGGAAATGTCAGCAGCACTCCAAGCTTCTAAATACTGTTTACCTGTGACAAAGAGAAGAAAAAAAGAAGAGTAATTAAATGTTACTGTGCCTTTCAAAGTTGAAATTTTAAAATGTTAGCATTCAAGTCAGACAAATCCATCTCTACAACAGTTTTACATTATCATTCCAGAACATGACTCTTGGTATTCCACCCACACTGATGACATCAACACCCTGTGTTTTCTGGTTAACCTCTTCATTGCAGTTGACTGCACCAAGATCTACACTTAATGAGCTGAAAAATGTCTCAGGTATATCCCGTGGTTCATTGAATTCTTTAAAATGACTTTCCCAATGCTGACATTAGCAGATTCAGTAATGCTGGAATTAACTGCCAATTTAGAAGCAGTGGGCACATCTACACAAAAGGTTTACTGTGGATTTGCCTAATTAGCTCCATAGTGAAGTTTCTGGGCCTACACATTTGGCCCTATTAGGCCCCAGTAAACTGATGAATGCTGCTGTAGGTTAGTACTTGTAAATGCAAGTACTATCCTGTGGCAGTGTTATTTAGTGCACCACAATGCATGTGTGGATGCTGACAGGGCTGGCTGGGACATGAGGGTGCTTCAGAGCAGGGACTACCTGTTGGCTAGCCCCACACTAGAGTACCCTTGGGGCTCAGCCTGCCCTCCTCAGCACATTGAGCTGGGTTGGAGAAGCCCCAGGCTGGCAGACTGACTATCTGAGTTCCCTGCCAGCTGGGTCTGCTCTGACCTGGATCAACATGCTTTGGTCCCGGGCACGTGTAAATGCGGTGCCCCTGAGTGATTAACTCTGGCATGAACTGCACTGGAGCTTATTCATTCTCATTAATAGTATTTGTAGATGTGTCCAGTAAGTGATGTATGAGTCTCTTATAGATTCATAGATGTTAGGGTCGGAAGGGACCTCAATAGATCATCGAGTCTGACCCCCTGCATAGGCAGGAAAGAGGGCTGGGTCTAGATGACCCCAGCTAGATGCATATTCAACCTCCTCTTGAAGACCCCCAGGGTAGAGGAGAGCACCATCTCCCTTGGGAGCCTGTTCCAGACCTTGGCCATTCTTGAACTTCTCTGATCAAGTTGCTAATAAAAATAGGCACAGATCATGCTTCTACTATATCTGTATTAGGAGAGTCTACCTAGTGAAACTTTTGCCCTTCACATATTGAATGCGAGTAGTAACTATTTCTGCAGCACTATATTCCACTTCCCAGGACTTAAGAAGTTTTCATGGGACGGTGAACTAAACAGGTGAAAGAGGTCAAGTACTAAATAGGGACTGGGGAGCCGAAGTTAGGTCTGATCAGGGTCGGAGGAAAGCATGTAATTCCCAGCAGGCAGGGGCAGATCCAGAGGGAGTGCAGTACCACAGCTACACCTCTCTCCTCACCTTTTGGACTAGAGCTCACTTCAGGAGCCCCCAGGGACTTTCTAAATCCCTAAACCAGGTGATAATCCCTCCTCCCTTGCCCTTTGTACTCAGAGGCATGCCCCCTCCCCTCTCCTTCCTCTACCCCTCCCCCATTTGCTGCTGCTACTGCTTTCCCTGCTACCCTGGGGCAGAGGAAGCTCCAGAACCTTTCCTGCCCAACCCCCACCCACCTAGTCCCCCCACAAGCAGGTGAGGGGAGGGTGAACCCCTCCCCCACATATCCTTGCCACCACTGGCCCCAACTTCAGCTCAGCCTAACCCCTTTTTCACCTGCTTTAGTGACTTAAAAGTCCCTGGAGTCTCCTGTGGTGTGGTCTGCTGGGACCAGTGCGGGGCTGGGTGGAGGCTGGGAGCAGGGCATGCAGCCTTCCCTGCAGTGCAAGTTGCTTTTCCCCACCCCCTTGAGAAATCCTACTGGCCCTGTGGAGATCACCTAGAAATGGTAACCGTTACCTGATAGTGAGAAAACCTCCTAAAAATGGGACTTCATGGTTGCATAAAAGTGGTTAGAGAGGTTCCATGCTACCACTGAGTGATGGTGGCACATCCTTAACCTAGTATGGCCCCCAAATGCCTCCAAATCATCCAAGACCACCTGCAGGCCCTGGGAGACACGT
>NW_005841867.1:3285149-3298589 GCF_000455745.1 Alligator sinensis | reverse complement strand
GCTGCTGTTTGGGAAGCATTTCAGCAGGGCATTCTAGTAGAAGTCCCCAGCTCCTGCTTCTGCATATTGTCTGTCATGAGGAGGCAAGTTGAACCTATTTTCTTTAAAGCCTCTGCACTGGAGTAATGTATTGAAAATAACTGGAAGATGGTAAAGAACCCAGTCCAGGCAGTCATTTGAGGTAGATTCCATTTCTTGCCTTAACTATTCCTCTTGACAAAGTCCATTATTGTCCATTACAACCTATTTTGTTGTTTGTGATCTTTTACTTGGAGGGCATGTCTAAAATTTACTCACAGGTACATTAACATGTTTTTCTTAGTCATTTGCTTTATGCATTAAGTGACTTTTTTTTCTTTGGCTCTCAACGGTTGCAGACTAGGATGTTAGCACCAAAGTTTCTGTTTCTGAAATGCATTTTCAGACCCCTTCTAACCATTGCTTTTCTTATACATTACAGCTACAGGGCATAAAATAAATTGCTCTCTGTTTTTTAAATGTGTTTTGTTAGGAGCCATCAGTCCAAATGGTCTCCCTCTAGCAGACACTATACTTTAGGTTGTTCTGAGGATGCCTACCCTTCAGTTCCTAACAGAAAAGTTCCCATAACTAAGCAGGAAAAAAAGATCTAAGGAAGCATCTGAGTGCTGCTACTTCAAGCTTTCAAAAAAAGCCTGCAAACAATTTTTAAAACAAAACATAGTGCATGGCTGAGTTTCATCTCTACTGTGATGTTTGCACACACAGAGATATTCAGGAAGTAAGGCCCCCAGTAATCTGATGAGGTTCCAATCTGAGTCTCACTGAATTTAGTGGAAAAATCTTTGATTGTTTTCAGTGGGAACTGAACCAGACCCCCACTTGGAGCAAACATTTTATTTCCTACTGTGGGTTTTTTATGCTTCTCAGGTGCATTTTATGTTCTTTCTATTTTTGAAGTGGTTTTATATTTCCACAAAGTATTGTAACCAGGGCTGTACTCAGTACAGACAGTCTATCCAGGCAGTTAGAACAACTTTTCTTGTGGCTAAATTTGACAAAAGCTGGTGTCAATATGCAGGCACTAAAGTAAAGTGATACTTGTTCCAGTGAGCCTTCTATAGAAGAAAGCATTGCCTTTATTGAAATACAGGAGTTTTGTAAGCACAGCTCTTAGTTCATTTTATTTTTAAAAAAGATTTCTAACTTCAGCCCATTGTGAGTATTGAAAGCTTCAGTGTGTGACATTTGTACATCAAGACATGGCTTTTGAGGGCTGACCGTATGTTTGATAAGACAACCCCTCTTTAAGGATTTCAAGTGTGAATGAGACCACTGATTGTATCCTGATACAAAGGCAGGAAAATAACACAAAGTTTAGCATCATGGAAATATTTGCTCTGCCTCTGTCTCTGAAATAGGTAGTTTTATGTTACTGTTTTCTTACAAGGATAGTCAATAAAAGGCCTTCATTCCAGCCAGTTTTTTTTCGTTTGTTTCAAAATGAAACATTTTTAATCTTGTCCCTATTTTTGTTCATCTAGCTCAAGGACTTGGTTCATTTTTAGCACAGAAATAAGTTACCTATATATTCAGATTCCTGTATAGGTTTGGCAGGAAAAATCTGCAGACCTTTCATAGCCTCCAAAGTGGAGTCATTTACAGTATCATAATCATATCTTTCTTCATCCAGACCTGTGATTGCAAAATCTTGATCCTGAGAGAGAGAGAAATTCAGGTGATGCAAGAGAATCTGTAAATGAAAGGCTGTCAGGCCTGGAAAAAGCTTATATAACCCCATTGACTTAAATGGTTACAATGGTTTCCATAAAATAGACTTTTTATTTGCTAATATCAATAAAAATGTTATAGTTTTAGAATAACTACAGCACCCATAAAACATACGGACCCAAACAAATCTTGTTTATTAGATGGTACCAAACAGACAGGTGCCTGTCAAGAAGCAACTCCATTATTCCCTTTGGCCATATACATGTAAGAATAAAAAAATGTTGGAATAGGGAGGGAATCTGAACACTCTGGAGGGCAATCCTATTGCAATAACAGGGGCACTTAAAAGCCCACAGGGGCCATGTTCACAGACATTTGGTTACCTGGGAACAAGTAGCAGTGGTGCACCTCCCTAGTTGTCCCCAGGGAATTCCCATGTCACACGTGCTCTGGCATGCAGCAAGTTACCCAGGGGTAGTAGGGAAGGCTGGGGCCAGCATCAGACTGGACCCAGCAGCCTTACCTACAATCCTGGGGGCTTCCTGGGGCTGCAGCAATGGCGATTCTGCCATGTGGAGCCTGGCTGGCAGTCACAGCACAGCTCCAGCTCTGCTTTTGAGTGGCGCATGCTGCGGGCGTGTGCGCTGCTCCACCTTTTTTCTCTATGGATTTTTTTTTACCCTGGATATCCAGGGGTCAAAAAAACTCCCTCTGCACTGCTCCTTGCTGCATGGAGAACACCTGAATGTGTGGTATATGGTGCCACAGACATGCCTGTGGTGCCACATACTACGTGGCTGTGCTCGGCTGGACGCAGTCAGGGAGACTTGTACACTTTAGGCAGGTAGGTAAGTTGGCGTTGGTCACAAGCTGCACTTCAGTTGTCCACAAACAAAATGGAATTCTGACCTAGGTGCTTAGAAATTTTACTAGTTGAAACTTGGGTATATAAGGACTTCAGGAACTTCAAGGGTTAGGCAGCAGATGGACAAGAATTTGACGTATTTAAATTTTGGACTTGGGTTCCTGAAGTGCCATTAGGTGCCAATGAGGCCCTTTTCTGGATCTAGCTCTTAGGGACTTTGGAAAATGTAATCCAGAGTGTGTAACTTCACACTGGAGTGATTGCAGTACAGCATTGATTTGCATTATTTTCTATGTGATATTTGTGCTGCTCAGGTAAATAGTCAAGCTAGGGAAAAGAATAAATGTGTAAATATAAATATTCTAATTTATACTGACATAGGTAACCAGCTCAACATAAGGCATAACTTAAAGTAAAAATTTAGTATTCAGAATTCAGTTTTGGTGAACAGATATGCACATATCTGAGTCCTATGTGGTTATAATAGCAGAATTGCAAACAAGGGAAGTGAATGCTGATGAATGACAGTCATAAAAAATGTAAGGCTAGAAGGGACCTCAAGATCTGTTCTGTCCCACTGCTCTAATATAGAGTTGAGTTTACCTAGTTCCTGATGGATGTTTATGTAACCTGTTCTTAAAATCTCTGTGGAGACCCCACAACATCCATAGGTAGCCTGTTCCAGTAATTAACTATCCTTGTAGTTAGAAAGTTTCCTTTTTCTTAGTATCAAACCTAAATCTCTCTTGATAAAAATTTAATCAATTTGTCCTACCTTGCTGGGCATACAGAATAATTTCTTTCTTTCCTTTTAATAGCAATACATTTGAAGACTATTATCATGTCCCTCCTTAGTCTTCTCATTTCCAGACTTAAACAAGCTCAATTATTTCAACCTATTTCGGCCTTTTTTTTTTCTT
Organism: Alligator sinensis; assembly: GCF_000455745.1. Taxonomy (NCBI): domain Eukaryota; kingdom Metazoa; phylum Chordata; order Crocodylia; family Alligatoridae; genus Alligator; species Alligator sinensis. Next base: position 3,295,094 of record NW_005841867.1, on the reverse strand, counting down.
ACCCCTTCCTTTTAATATCAATTGTATTAAGCATATGGTCACAATTAACCTTTTTGTGAAGACTAGAAGAAAAAAGCATTAACCATGTTCATTTTCTCTGTCACCTATTTCCTCCCTTCCTCCCTCTACCTCCTGCTTCTATTTTTTTTTTAATTATTATGGTCTTCTTAGGTCAGGTTGCTCATTGTAACTCAGAATAAATTTTCAAATTTGAGTGAATGAGAATTCACTGGAGTGTTTTCTGTTGTTTGCTACACACTCATTTTTAGCACTACTTGGCATTAAACTTCCAGGTTTACAGGTAAACTCTTGGAATTCTTGTTCCTTCCAGCTCCTATTGGTTGTAGCATGGTTTTGAAGTGTGCATATAGTGCAGAATCAGGCTGTGTATAATTTACTTTTCTAATCTTGATTCAGAGGTCTCCAACTATCAACTTGAATGGAGCATTACCAGCAGATCAAGGGGAGCGATTATTTCCCTCTTCAGCACTGGTGAGGCCACATCTGGAGTGTTGTGTCCAGTTTTGAGCCCCTCCTCCCCCACTACAGAAAGGATGTGGAAACATTGAAGAGAGTTCAGCAGAGGGTAACAAGTATGGTTAGGGAGCTGGGGGACATGATTTCTGAGGAGAGGCTGAGGGAACTGGTCTTATTTAGTCTGGAGAAGAGAAGACTGAGGCAGGAATTAATAGCAGCCTTCAACTACCTGAAAAGTAGTTTCAAAGAGGATGGAGGAGGCGGGCTGTTCTTAGTGGTGGAAAATGACAAAATAAGGAGCAATGATCTCAAGTTGTAGGGAAGTTTAGGTTAGATATGAGGAAGAATGTTATCATTAGGAGGATAGTAAAGCACTGGAACAGGTTACTCAGAGAGGTTGTGGAATCTCCATCCTTGGAGGTTTTTAAGGTCCACGTAGACAAAGCCTTGGGTGGGATGATATAGTTGGGAATGGTCCTGCTTTGAGTAGGGAATTGGACTAAATGAACTCCTGAGGTCCCTTCTAACCCTAATTTTCTATGATTCTATAAAATAACCATTTTGCTTGCTTGCGTGAAAAAGTTACATTGGGGAATAAATGCATCCTATACTTTTGCAGTTTTTTGATGTTGTATGAAAACTCTACATGTAATGATGCTATAGTTAAAACACAGCAATACAGAAAATTAACCATACAGATAGCCCACCCCGCCACCCCCCTTCCAAAAATAGCCACCACTGGCTTAATGCTTCTCCCATTAGAGTTACAACTCTTGGAAGCATTTACAAAATCTCATTCTCTTGTGGCTGTATGTGGGCAATAAGAACTTGGTTTTCCTTCACCAGCATTATAGCAGATGGTGATTTTTAACCATCATGTCAAAATGAAGGAAAGTAAAAAAATATCAGGAAGAAAAAGCATACTTACAAAATTGTGTGTGTTGCCAGGGATATCTCTGCTCTGGCTTTCTAAATAAAACATGCAAAAAGTTGGTGTGAGCACTTTTTTATAATAGTGAGGCATTGCTACCTTATGAAAAGGAATGGATTTCTGTATATTGTACAAGATTCTAAAAATAAGAAAATAAAGTGCAAAATTATGGCTGATCCTATGCAGGATATGAATGGGGCAGGAATCTAGTTGAAACTTCCAGCACACTTTTAGGGTGAGATTAAATGTTACAATTAGACCATGTTAAGAATGTTTTAAGATTGCAGATTATAGCTCGTTAACAAGTAGCAAGTGTCCTCAAGCAGCACATCCAGATAAGCATGCATGTGCCTCTTACGGCATCTCAAAGCAGTTTGAGACACCACAAGAGGCACGCTGGGGACAAAAAAATGTTCCCTGCACTACATATTTGCAGCATGGGCTCTAAATTTGATACCTGGAAATCCAGGTTCAAAAAACCCCATAAACCTTCAGAAAAAAAGCAGGGCAAGGCACAGTCCAGGACCATGCCCTGAGGCAACCTAGAAGTGGGTCCTCCAGAGAGACGCTTTGGTTTCTGGCCAGAGCATCTCTATGGTGCTTCCGCTGCCTCCGCATGTGGGGCACGCACTCTTAGCGTGCTGGGGTAAACAGAAGCAGGGCAAGGCTGTGGCGTGACTGGGACCCAGATGCAGGCTCTGTATATGCTGAACAGACCTGGCCAGCTTAGCCAACTTGGCCTGCTAGTGCATGGCTTTTGACTGGACCAGGAAAATTGTGTATTAGCAGGGCAGGCCAGGCAGGGTCAGGTCTGTTCAGCATGTACAGAACCTGCATTAGGCAGTGCCGTGCTGCCGTGGGGCTCTGCCTACAGCCAGGCCATGGCCCAGCTGGTTTCTGTTGCCAGTGCCATGAAGGGGTGGCGGGGGGGAGGGGCAGATGCTAGCCCCAGGCTCTCGCTCCCCTTGGCTGCAGATCTGGGAGGAGCTGGACAGAGTCAGTTTGCCCCAAGTGTCACAACTTGTCCCACACCAAAGTGTACGTTCAGGCATGTGTGCTGAGGCAAAAATCTATGGCACAAATTAGTGCTGCTCCTATTTGAGCTGCTGCAAGCACATGTGCCTGCATATGTGGATGTGCCTTAGGGGTGTGCTAGCGGGGCAGGGCAGGGCAGTGGGTTGGGCTGGGCTCATTCTCCATGAGGCTCAGGTGGTGATGTGCAGCCATGGGATTGTGCCATGGCCCACTTGTGGGCACAGCTCTAGGGCCGCACATCCTGACCCTCATGGAGAATAGGCCTGGCCCGACCTGCCCTGCTAGCGCATGCATTTGGACAGGAGCCACAGGTCCCAGAGCCGTGTGTTTCAGTCCTGTCCAAAGGCACACTAGTGGGCCATGCCGTGCCATGCCGGGTTGGATACCAGAGTGTCTCACTCACCCTTTGGGTTACCTTAGGCCATGGTCCTGGGCCATGCCTTGCCCCTCTTTTTTTCCATGGTTTTTTTTTTTTTTTGATACCTGGAAATCCAGTTATCAAATTTAGAGCCCGCACTACAAATTTGGAGTGCAGTGAAAATGTTTTCATTCTTAGTGTGCATCTTACAGCATCTCACACTGGTTTGAGACACTGCAACAGGCACATATGTACTCATTTGGATGCACCCAAGGTGTCTTATAGGTATGCCACTTTGGTTGAAGATTATCTTTGAGGTGTGCTACCCAGTTCAAGTTAAATTAACTTCTTGCTGTTCAACTGAGATAAAACCACCAATTTGTGGTCCTGCAGTATCCCAAGAAGCACAACTCCCAGACAGACTAGCTATTTTCCAGGACTCTACAGCCCTGGTCTGACAGCTGGGCAACAGATGTGTTGGGGGAGGGAAGGAGAAGAAAGGGAAAGGGGTGATGGGGGAAAGACAGAGCGGGGAAGAGGGAGGGTGGTGGGGACTGAAACAGGTGGGCAGGTTGCTTCCTTAATAAAGTACTAACTAAATGCACAGCACCTAAAGTTTCTGTGTAGTAGTGCCGGCACGTGGTTATTTAGTAACACTTACTGTGTTACTAAACACTGTACAGTAGGCTATTAGCATGGTTTCCACCGTGACATGCAGTTTCATTGTGTTATTAGGCTAATGCACAATAAGCGTCTCATGTAGATGTGCCCAGTGAGTTACAGTGTCATGCTCTTTTCTTCTTTGTCAGCCTCCTGCTCCATCAGTCTTGTATTCTAGACTAAACAATAGTCCAGCTTTTATAGGAAGGGTGGAGAGTGTCCTACCTAGCTTAGTTTATAACCTGGAAGATGGGAAATATGTGTTTGCTCCCTTACTGGCTGAGGAGAGTCTGGAACTTACGTCTCTCATTTCTCGAGTGAGCACTCTAGCCAATATGTTGTTATAAATGGCGGACAGTGTCATATTGAATGAAATAGTTTGAATGTTTGTAAAGGTTGCCCATTAGCCAGTTTCAGGAAGAAGATAGGATTTATCTCCTTATCTAAGTCATTGTTTTTGGGACTACGTGTAAAATGTCCTGACTTCGCTTAATTTAAATGTTATCTTTAGAAGTCTTTTACAAAGAGAGCAAATATCCTGAATTCCGAGACATCATAGCCTAGGGCCTTTTAACCAAATTGGTAAGAAAAGGGTATTTACAGTGATATGGAAGTCTCCCCAAGAATAATTTAAAATGCTCAACAAAGGTAATTTCAAAAGAATCTGTTGAGTAAGATCCGAGCCCAAATTTGGGAGTAGTGACAAGTTGAGTAGGAGGAGCCCACTGACGGCAGCTCGCTCAATAAAAACTGTAACCTACTGTCCCAATTTGGAGGTGACTTCACTTGCAGAACAACGAAGGAAGAATCGCAAGTGTAGCCCGGATCAGATTGATCACCTGACCCAACCTCTCCGTGAACACGAATCTCTTAGTTCACGCTGAAGCCGCAGAGCACCTGAAAGGGACTGAAGGAAGGGGACGTAGTCCTATCACTGCTGAGGCCAGCCTATTGAATCGTATTGCTGAGGCGAGCCCATTGAACCGTACTACTGAGGCCAACCCATTAAATCGTACTACTGAGGAATGAAACCATATTTTGGTATTTGGCTTCTCGGAATTCTAGGATTGTAAGTATATTATGAAAAATAATAGTATTGATTCAAATTTAACTTTTAGTTGTAATTGTAGTTGTTTTTGTAACACTAATTCTTATAGCATTGTTTGGGAAGGAAGTGCATTCGGAGCATTGTTTCTGATATATGTAATTATTGTGTTTTTAATGTTTGTGGTGTTTCTTAAAGCTAAGCAGTGTTATATACATAGCAAAGAATTTTAAAATAAAATTGTGTTGTATGAATTAAGTGTGTAATCATTGTGAAATCGTGCAATCAGCTAACTACTCCCCCAGCCAGTGCATCAAAACGAATCAGTAAATTGTGTGGGATTTTCTCTATTCCATAACCCACTAGAGACAGACAGCAGCAGCACCTTGCCTTCTGGCCTTGTTTTTAAATGGAAGTGTCTATGGCTGCTGTGCTTTATGATAAATTTTTGCCTGTCCATGTATGTTAGGTATATTCAGAGCATTTAAATGGTGTGAGATCCTCATGGATTTTATCTCAAGAACACCTAGTCTATAACTGCAAATGGATGTTAGTCATAAAGGACATGAGGAGATCCTCACTTTACCCGAGATGCCAGCATTTTTAGCCAGGTGCAATAGCAAAATGTTAGTGGTCTAGGGAAATCTGCCGGCAAAACAGGTGCCTACAGTATCTCAGGAGATACTGAGATATTGTAACCATTTTGTTAGTGGTTTTCTTCGGCTTCAGCACCTCTATTCTGCCTGAATTATACCTCAGACACCATGATGCTTTTCTGGATCCAAGATTAGGCTATTTTCCAATTGTCCCATAGGAAATTGTCCCATCTGGGACAAAGCAGGGAATTACATGTCAGACTGCTGAGCCCCAGACTACTGCACTTAACCACTTGCTTACTGTTATGTAGGGCCAGAATTTTGTTCAGTATCCAGCGTCCCTATGATTGCTCTTTGTTAGTGACTCAAAAGTTTTATTTTTGCATGTAGTTTGTTCGACAGAGGTGCTTCCATCTCGGGCGCATTACATTTGGTGGCACGTTTGGTCATTCTAACAAAAGTTGACAGGAATAGCCTTTTAATTTTTCCTGAGGGTTTATGCTGGGATTGTGTATTCAGAAAACATTGCATAACTGTGTATGGCCCAGCAGATGGCATTAAATGTTCATTTATGCTGCATATGTGGTACTGTTATTTCTGTTCATACAACCATCTCAGGTGGGGTGAAGAAATGCTCATGCCAACTACTGGCTTGGTTCTTTTCCCACATACATTGGAAAAAGTCAGGAGTAACTCCACTGAAGTTGATAGAATTACAGCAGCAAGCTGTTGTGAAAGGACCACCAGACCTTACAAATGTAATGAAAAACTAATTGGTGTTTTCAAGTTATATTATTGTTGTCTGTTACTCTAGTTGTAAAAATGAGTCCCTAGTTCTTTAGTAATAAGTTAAATACTCTCATTTTGACAACAATCCTATTGGTTATATCCTCTGATCTAACCATGTTGCATTTGTTGTAGGCCCTGTGGCTTGTTTCCCAGCATATGCTGGAGCAACCTAAAGGCAAATGTAATTTAAATTTGTTTGTTTGTCCAGAGCCCCAAAGGTCTGTTCAGAGAGCCAGGGATTGCTAGAGGTGAGAGCCATGCCAAATAAACACCCACTATCTTATGAGAACATCCCCTCCAAACATGTGTGTGGAACGTGATGGTGCTGTGCTACCTTGGGATTCCCTTTGCACAAGACAGATCCCCAGATAGCCACTTAAATTGCCAAATGAATAGCATGGACTTGTCAATAGTGGAACTGGGAACTGTCCCTTTATCTTCCTCTTATGTAAGCATAGACTTTTAGTTCAATACTAATTCTATAATAGTGATAACTACTTTATCAACAGTAATGTAACCAATGTAGTTTTAATTGGGCCCTGATCCTTCAAATGCTAAATACTATCTGGAAAATGGAAGACAGTTGAATGCACTCAATATTTCACAGGATTGGGTTCCACCGTTTACTCTTGTATTGTGTTCACACCCAGTTGAAACGGGTCCATTGTGCTAGCTATCGTATAAACACAGGAGGCAGACTTAGGGCACAGACAGAAGTGCAGCTCCCCACTGTAACTCAGAATGCTTAGCAGGAAATGCTCTGAGTTACCAGGATCCCCCGGACCAAATGGAAGTTCAATGTTGGTTCCAGGGAGAGGGGAATCTAGCTTCTGGCTGTGAGCCTGCAGCTGGTTTCCCCTAGCAATGGCCCCTCCTTCCTGCCAGTCTGTGCTGTTTCCAGAATGGGAGGGAGGAAAGGGAGCGGAGGGAGCTCATTCTAGGGGTTCCCCAGCTGGGGCTAGAAGGTGGGTTGGATGAATTGGGGTCCCCTGGGTAGGGCTCCAATACACTTGCCCCACCCTCCAGCAGGGACTGAAAAAACCCCAGACCCAACTCCCTCTGCCCCCTTCCCCACTCCCATTCTGAAAAGAGCTTTGAGGCTGGCAGGTAGGAAAATGCAAGTTACAGAAAGCGCCTTGTTTTGAAACATCTTCACCCAAACGTTCATGCAACGAGGGTTCAGATTTTTGCTTGATCAGCCATTTTTGGAAGCAGTCTACAGCTGTGCACTTGTTTAGACATGACTATAGACTGCTTTTTGTGGCCAGGTAGGGCAAAAATTGTCACTTCCATCTGTGCCCTTTGTGCCAACGAGTTGACAGTCTAATAGATACTGGGCACATCTACACATGCAATTAATGTGCATGAACGAATTCTGGAGCGTATTGCTTCAGAGTTTATTCTTTTGTAGCAGGTGGAGCCTGGTTGAAGCAGCCCAGGATGGCAGGGGACCTGAGGATCAACCTCCCTGCCCAGGACTGCTCTAATGGGTCTCCGCATGCTGCAGAGTGGCTGGCTGGGGCATGAGGGTGCTTCAGTGGAGGCAATCCCTGCAGTGAAGCACCCTATGCCCCAGCCAGTCAGGACACCATCTACATGTGCACTACTGCACGTGAAAAACTCTGCAGCAGTTAATTAGTCAACTGCACAGTAAATGTCTCATGTAGAGGTGCCTCCTGTTTCATAAATATTCTACAGTATAGAAACTAAAGAGTTGAATGGCTGAGAATCACTGTCTCTCAACCTCTTGACCTGGTGATCTCTTATTCATACTCTAAATTTTCATGAGCCTCTTACATTTACTATAAAATTGTAAAAGTAATAACAGTGTCTCAAAGACAATCCTATTAAACCAATTCAAAATATATAGGTTTGGTGGGGTGGAAGGGTATGTGTTAAAATGGGAATTCTTGATATTGAAAGATAAAGAAGAAGGCTAGATTTTCTTTTTTTGAGACTGAAATTAAATTGTCAATGCTTTGTGACACTCTGGACTGTCTTTCATAGCTTCCTCAAGGTTGTGTTATAAATACTGTTGACTAAAATTATGTCTCCCTATTTTAAATGAGAGCTGAAACAACCTTGGTTCTATGGTCATTTTAATTGAATTGTGAGTTCAGATCCTTTGAACTTACCTTCAGGGACTTCAGTGGGAGTATGATGAGGCCTCTGAATGCTTAGTGCTTTTAGTCTCCATGGGCATCTATATACATGCTCCGGGGCGGGGGAGGAGGCACTTTAATTAAAGTGCCCACAGTGTCAGATGTATTCAGCATCCCACAGTTCGACACGGCGGTGGGGGGACTTTTAGTAAAGCAGATTTGATGAGTTAACGTGCCCCCACTACCATTTGAAACATGGAGACACTGAATACATGTGACGCAGAGACTTGCAGCACACTTGATTAATCAAGTCTGCAGAGCTCCATCACGGGTATAGGTGTCCTATTTGCTGTTTACTCTCTATTTCAAATAGTGGCAGCAGATAAACCAATGTTTGTCGGTCATTCTAATAAACACCAAGACATTTTGATGCTCAGGCAGGCTCTCCAAACCTCTTCGGTACACAAAGCTAGGTTGGCAATGTTGCAAAGAAAGAGGCCTGGTCAAGTCTTCCTTTACTAGCTGGTCCAATAATACTATGAAAACACTTGTATTGTGGTAGTTTGGCATTTCTTCTTTAAGCCATAATCAAGACCTGCAGGGCTCTCAAATATTACATAGGTTCAGCTCACAGGTTGATCAAAGAATTGGGTGACTTCTCTTTAGAGGCTATGGAGGGGAAATGCAAATCAATGCCAGCTGTGGTGAGGCTTTTACAACTCTTCTAGAAGTGAACAAACATTTAATTTAATATTTTAAATGTTATTGTTTCCAAATCGCAAAAGGATAAATATTCCATAGGATGTATGGTACATTCTGATGCAGGAAGATATGTAATCATCATCTTTGCTGGGTGCTCAAACCAGGCAGCTTTTGGCTTTTTTGGGCTGTGTTGCACATTAAACTTAACATTTACTAAGTGCAGCTAAAACATGAGCAAACTCATGCCCAAGCATTTTAGTATGTGTTAAGTGCCATTGTGATGTTGCAAAGTTACTCTCTTTCAGGCAGAGATTATCTAATGTACTGACTTTAATACATGCTGGGCACATCTATATGTGTGCTTTAATGTGCAGCAGTTTATTTTACTGGGCATTAAAGTGTCACGTAAAAAACCATGCAATTATGCTAATACGCAGTAAAACAGGCTACTGAGCATTAAGTGTCACTTAAACGTTGTGCATTAAGGCAGCGTAATGCACATTTCTTTAGTACCTCACCTTGGAGGTACTAAATTTAATGTGCATTAGAAAAGCACCTTAATGCACAGGTAGATGCACGCGCTAATTTTAATGTGTTACAACATTTCAATGATATGCAACTGTTGCAAGCAAATGTGTGATCACACCCTTTAATTAGTGGATACCTGAGATAAATGTATTTGTTACATTCTTACCAGCTCAGCTTTATTCTGATCCTGCATTCCTTGCATATCTCAAGCTATCACTGATATTGAGCATAATAAATAAGAAAAAAACTGAAAAGACTATTCAAAGAAGCATTATAATAGGAAGTCAGCAGTTTACCTCTCTGGCTTAATTTCAGCTCACCTACTGCATGTAGATTTGGCCAAGATCTAAAGAAGTAAAAGAAAACAAATTACTGGAATATTGACAATTGCTGCCATTGTAACCTCATCAAAATTAACATAACAGAGTGAATAAATACTGTACTGCTAGCCATTCGAAAGAGAGTAGTAGTTTGGGGGTTTTTAGGGGGAGGGTAATTATGGAAAATTTGACTATGTGGGGACTTACTAGAGGTCTTATTTGTGTGCTATCACAAGCACACTGCAGTCACATTTATTTTCGAAGCATTTTCCAAATACAAGTTAATTAAGTCTATCAGATAAATATTACAACAGCATCACTAAGTTACTACTTAGCCAATGTCTAACTGTGACCATGATATGCCACTCAGATGTGGGCATTAAAACCCATATGAATGGATCT
>NW_005841867.1:3280251-3285118 GCF_000455745.1 Alligator sinensis | reverse complement strand
TCCCTACATATATACATATATGTGGTGTGTGTGTGTATATATATATATATATATGTTGGTAACATGGCAACCTAACTCTACTTCTCTGCACTGCTATCTTCACTTTCAGTTGCCTTTCACACCTTCTTAGAGAAGGTCTCCCCTTGTGCAAGGATAGTTCCCTCACCAATCCCCACCTTGCCTCCTGAACCTTAGACATTTACCTGCCCATAGCTCCATCATGGTAGTGGTCTGCAACTGGCCGATACAGACAGTATGATAAGGATTAAGGATAAATTTACACACTCCCCACATCACCCTAGTATCTGAACAACCACTCCAGGGAATGCTCAGTGTTTGTAAAATGTTAGCCCTAAATCTTCGGGCTCCAAAGTACCCCCATACTCAGTGCTGTCTTATTTCTTCTGGTCTAGTTTGGCTTATTTAGTAGTAGCTGTTAAACCAAAAATGTAGCTTAGTGGTTTCCTGTTTAGCAAGCAGTTTCCACACTGGATTCATCTAGCCTTTAGCTGACCATTGTTTGAAGCAGACACATCAGTAATAAAACTCCATATTAGTATAATTTATCAATGTTTTAAAAAGTAATACTCTTACTTACCCATTCAGATAGGTAAGCTTTCTGTTTTTCAAAACTTTTGGTTGTCCTACTACTATTGTTCTTCTGTTTACTCTGCTGCAGTAGAAAATAATTTATTGTTAGAAAATAGCACTGCAAAGGGAGAAAAAAAAAACTTCCATAAGAATAAGATAAGGCCCATTTATTTTACCTGGAAAATTCTACATGCGTATTCAGATGACATTTTCCTTCCCAACCCTTTAACCCATATTGGAGGGTATATATAATCTATTACTTTTAACTGTTTCGACCCAAATTATTTCCTATAAAGGAAGAGAAAAGGAAGGAACATGCAGAGGATGCTGAATTCCTGTTCCAGAGATATTGTTCCGTTATGGTAGGGCAGGGTGTGTTGTCCTCTTGCAGAAAGAGTCAAGATATCCATAGATATCTCTGGATATCCATAGATAGATACTTATCCATAGGTAGATAAGCACTTGCTTAACACCCAGGCATATACAAGGTATACGTTATTGGTAATTTGGCAACCTAGCTTTGCATCTCTGCCCTGCTGTCTCCACTTTTGGTTGCCTCTGAGACTTCCTTAGAGAAGGTTTTCTCAAAGAAAGAAAGAATGAAACCTATGTACAATAATACTGATCTATGAGTCAATGCACAAACACTTAGCCAACTTAATTTCCAAGTCTGTGACTAGTCTTATAGGCCACATCCAGTCTCCAGTCCCTGGGGGAACCAGTGGAGTCTTTTGGTTCCCCAGGGGCAAGTAGCATCGGCACACCTTGTGCTGCTGCTACTTGTCCCCAGGGAACACCTGTGCCATGTGTGCTCTGGCCCACAGCAAGTTACCCCGGGTAGGGTAGGGAAGGCTGGGGCCAGCAACTGTTCTGGCCCCAGCAGCCTTATCTGGGATACTGGGGGCCTCCAAGGGCAACAGCATGGCAGGAAGCCTGGCAGTCAGGCTCTGGTTTTGGGTGGTGTGCCCTGCTGCCGTGTGTGTTTCCCTGCTTTTTTCTGCATGGGTTTTTTTGACCCTGGGATCTCCAGGGGAATGCCTGAATGCTCAGTTTGTAGTGCCACAGATGTGTCTGTGGTACCATATACCGCAGGCTGCACCCATCTGGACACAGCCATAGACTTCAGTGTAACTATTTGCAGACTTAAAGTTAAGCTATTTGCATAAGATGTGAAAGAAAAGGGCTTTAAAAAGTATCATCTTTCTGATTAATGCCTGAAGATTTTAACAAGGACTATTTTCTTAGTTTTCTTCCCTTACCCAACTCTCTCTGGGTATGTTCAGCCAAACAAAGCAGTTTTCTGATCAGAGACATAACAATTCAGCTCCATGCTGGGGCAGAGTGAGCTCCTGCCATACTGATTTTGGCACTGTGATCAACTGTCATTGTGGCAATGGTTAGTTATGCACCTCTTTCCACTCACAAAGGCAGTGTCTGGGGGTGCTACCTCAGTTGTGCCCCCTTCCCCTGACCAACTCCATTGCACTATTCTTTCTGATGTAGTATTTTCCCATGATCTCTGATTCTAACAACAAAAGTAATATTCCCCTGTTCTATAGAATTAAGAAAATTTGGGTTGGAAGGGACCTCAGGAGGTCATCTAATCCACCACTCTGCTCAAAGCAGGACCAGCCTCAACTAGATCATCTCAGCCAAGACTTTGTCTAGTCAAGGTCTTAAAAATCTCCAAGGACGGAGAATCCACAGCCTCTCTGGGTAACCATTTACAGTGTTTTACTACCCTTCTAGTAAGAGAGTTTTTCCTAATATCTAACCTAAACTTCCCTTGCTGCAACTTGAGACTGTTGCTCCTTGTTTTGTCATCTGCCACCACTGAGAACAGTTTAGCTCCAACTTCTTTGGAACCCCCTTCAGGTAGTTGAAGACTACTGTTAAATCCCCTCTCACTCTCTTCTACTCCAGACTAAACAAGCCCAGTTTCCTCAGCCTCTTCTCAGAAGTCATGTGCCCCAGCCCTCTAACCATTTTTGTTGCCCTCCACTGGACTCTCCAATTTTTTCCACATCCTTTCTGTAGTGGGCAGGGGGAGGGGGAAAAACTGGGCACATTACTCCAGATGTGGCCTCTCCAGTGCCAAATAGAAGGGAATAATCACTTCCCTGGATCTGTTGACAATATTCCTGCTAATGCAGTTCCAGTATGCCATTAGCCATTTTTGCAATAAGGGCACACTGTTGGCTCATATTCATCTTACTGCCCACTGTATCACTCAAGTCCTTTTCTACAGAGCTGCTGCCCAGACAGTCAGTCCCCTGTAATGGTGCATGGGATTGTTCTGTGCTAAGTACAGGACTTTGTACTTGTCCTTATTCAACCTTAAGAGATTTCTTTTGGTCCAGTTTTCCAAGAGGATGGGTGAGTCTGTCTATTCCACTTAGGACCCTACACCTTTTCTTTGAATTTTAGTTTAACTGATAGTATTTTCCAGTGTTTGCTGTATATTTGTGCTTCAGTTATACCATGTATAGAAATTCATATTCTGTACTTGAGACACAATACTGTAATGGACATTTCAACACATGATTCAAGTTTACATTATTTATAGCCAGGAGAGATATCGAGGAGGAAATCTAGGACAGCATTAATTTTAAGTGGCCATTGACTAATGTTTAATTGCAGGCAAAGTGTAATGAAACACCTACAGAACTATATTTGACATTTACATTAATGCCAGCTGAATTCAACCTGATGGGTTCCATTGTAATAGATTATGATTAATTCATGATGAGATGGGTACATAAAAGTTTTCATTCCAAAATCTGAAATTTGCCAAGAATCATGAAACTAAGGGCCATATCCTGTAACACTTACTCCATTGAAGATTGACTTACTGCATAAATGGCCTGATAGACTATTCGTTACTCACCGTGAACAAGGGTATCAGAATATGACCCTAAGTAATAAAGGGAGGACTGTGAATATTAGAAAGAGGTAGAGAAATTCAGATGAGTTTCTTGACCTTTCTCCCAGCTCCTCATTCTCTTTGAGAAGAGAAACAGCAAAGGAAAAACTGATAGTATAGTATTCAATATTTTCAGATCTAACTGCAGCATTATAAATTACTTTTTTTATTGGCTTGCTAGTTTTCAGTGGTATTATAACACTTGCTCATGAGAGTAATTTTGACTCACAAGAGATTGCAACACACAGGTTGAAATATCGGCTCAAAGAGTTCAGAAGCATTTTCTGGCTGGTTTATTATTTATTTAGTATTTGTTTTATAGTAACACCTGAGGATTCCCCTCAAAGAGCAGGGCCCCATTGCATTAGGTCTTGTACAAGCATGGAAATAAACAGCAGTGGCTACTCCAAAAACTGCTTACAAACTAAGAGTAAGATGAGAGAATGAATGGGTGCAACAGATAAGAGGAGAGGGAGGAAAGTACAGAATTGTGATCAGGTGAATTAGATTTTCAGGAAAGGAGTGAAATTCGGAACACAGTCATCAGTGAACAAATGTTTACAAACAAAGACTTTTCAGTCTTCACCTTGAAGGTGTTTCACACTGAAACAATTCTCCATCAGCCAGACATTTTATCTTGATTCCAGTCAACCTTCCAAAATGCTGGTCTGATGATTATAGAAAAGACAAATCTGAAGATGGAGGTTCAAGAATGCCATTTGTTGTAGGAAAAGGCTGAGGTTTATTCTCACCTTCATGTAATTCCATCACCATAGTAATAACAGTAATTAGAACACCTAAATTTGTGGAGAAGCTTTCACAGGCTTCTCTGCTCAAAGAATAAAAACACTTTGTGAAGGGCAAGAAAGACACAAAACAGCTGTATTTTTCTCCCCGTATTTTCCTTTCCTGAACTATTCTTATTTTTTTTGTGTGTATTGTATGCAGTAGAATGATTAAAGGTTAGGGAGATTTGAAACCCCAGGTCACTTGGTTGAACTGTGGTTTTGAAGAACACTGTGGCTGTCATGCATTTCCTTTTCTCATAATATATTTCTTCTCAAACATTATTACTTAGTGCTACATAGACATGATGGCCCCAATTAAACAAGGTAAAGTCAATAGGACTTAAATACATACTTAAAATTAACCATAGGCAAAATTTTAAAAGCACCAAAGTAATTTAGGCAGTTGAGTTTCCCCTCCCTTCCTCACTGCTGCTTCAGGTCCGACCCCGGTCCCACCCTCCCCCCAGATGCTTTGGGTCTAGCCCTGCTCCGTCCCCTCCCCTCCCCTCCACTGCTTTGGGTCCGACCCCATTCCCGCCCCACCGCTTTGGGGCCAGCCCTGCTC
>NW_005841867.1:3277507-3280230 GCF_000455745.1 Alligator sinensis | reverse complement strand
CCCGCTGCTTCGTGTCTGACCCCACTCCCGCTCCCCCAAAACCCCCTGCCACTTTGGGTCCAGCTCCACTCCCCTCCTTCCCCCCTGCCACTTTGGGTCCATCCCCACTCCCCTTCCCCTCCACTGCTTTGGGTCCAACCCCACTCCCCCCCCACTGCTTTGGGTCCAACCCTGTTCCCCTCCCTGCCCCCTGCCGCTTCAGGTCTGGCCCCGCTCCCCTGCCCGCCTCTTCGGGTCCGGCCCTGCTATGTCCCCTCCCCACCACCACTTCGGGTCTGACCCTGTTTCCCCTCCTCCCCCTGCCGCTTCAGGTCCAGCTCCACTCCCCTCTGCCATTTTGGGTCTGGCCCCACTTCCCCGCTCCTTCCCACTGCTTTGGGTCTGACCCTGTTCCCCTCCCTCCCCCCTGGTGCTTCAGGTCTGACCCCACTCCTCCACCCACTGCTTTGTGTCTGGGCCCACTCCCCCACTCCCTTCTGCCACTTCAGATCTGACATATTCCCCGCTCCCCCCCACCACTTTGGGGATGACCCCACTCCCTGCCTGCCACTCCGGGTCTGCCTGGCCCACATCCTCCTGCCTCCCTGGCTCCCCTCCCCTCCCTCCCTGCCCACTGCCTCCCCCTCCCTGCCGGCTGTTCTGGGAGAAATTGGGGATGGGTGGTGGGGCTGCACTGCCACCATGATTCCCCCCCTTTGCCCTCAGACAGGGAGGCAGGGGGGAAGCCCTGCTGCCTGCATGGCTAGGCCATGTTCCCCACTGCCAAACTTCCTCAGCAGCAGTGCAAACATGGGCCCGCACAGCCCGGGCTGCCCAGCCAATTGCCGCCTGCCCTCTCGGCGGTGCAAGCACAGTTGGCCAGAACCATTACAGACAGACAGACAGAAAGACAGATAAACATACAGACAAACAGACAGACAGACTAAGCCTTTTATTATATTAGAATGTTCTTACCAATATGCTATTATGCTAATGAGGGTGGGGGCAGCCCCACTACAACCCCTTTAGGAAAAAGAGAGAGAGAGAGAGACAAGGCTTTTAGCTCAGCTGAGCTTCTCAGATGTCAAGGCTATGGCAGTTTATAACAGATGCAGAATAACTTAAGAGCAAGGGACCTTTGGGGTTTAGGCACCCCCAGGGTTGGGTGGCAGCTGAGCAGGGGTTTTTAAGATTGCTAGTTTGGGGAAAGTATTTACATTCTAAGCACTTAAGCTGAAGTCCTATTTCAGTAGTCAGATAGCGCCCCTCATCCCCTGCAAAAACCAAAACCTAATGTGATCATCTTGGCCAGAATTTAGGCATGTGCTTCTAGAACTGAAATTAAACAGATAGCGTTAAGCATCCAAGGTTTATTATTGCTGGAGTAGAGAGATATACATCCCAGAATAGGAGGCCTGAGCTGCCAGCCCATGGTCCCAATGCTGTTTATGCTTTTTTAGGCAATGATTTTTTACTGCAAAATTGATAAGCACTCTTCCTAGGATCTTCCTCCTTCCAGGATAGTGCCCTTCCCCTCCCCGCCCTTCCCCCCCGCCCCAACTGGGTTAAAAAGTCAGGCTCCCCCTTGTTAGCTATTCTTCTAGTCCCATGATTCTTTAATTGTTTTGGCTATTCAGTGACTTCTCTGCAACAGAGATAGATGGTAGAGGGTGCCCTCAGCCTAGCATATACCCTGGTGGTTTGGGCACTTTGCTGGGAAGTAGGAGATGCAGGTTCAAACTTCCTTGGGATGAAAAGGAGCTAAAACCCAACTTTCCCACTTTGTGCTGTGGGAGTGATGTAGCCATAAGGCTGTTGGGTAAAGGATAGATGGCTCCTCCCCTATTAGAGAGAGCCTGAGTACTCAGGAGACCCTTGCCAAAGAGATACCTGATTTGTAAACCTTGAATAGCTTTAAGTGGTATTCAAATATTAACATGTATATCTTCTTCCAAATGGAGGCTCTTCTGTGCAGAAGCTATATTTTTTGCTCTGAGTTCTATTTTCACTAAAGTGTTAAAACTCTTAGGACTTCACATGAGTTTCAACATTTAGGCAGGACTGTGCTGAACTGCACACTTAATGTTGCACAAATTCTAACTTTAAAACAATTTTTCCCCTTTTTGAATCTGGGCCTATATTATTTTTAGTTCAGAAAGTCAGTAACAGGATTATCAGTGAAAAAACATATATGGAAGACAACACTTATTCAGTGTTGTGAGCATTAAAAGATATTGAATAAAATTGATACTCAAGTAAAAATACCGCATATAAACATTTAGTTATGATACATGATACCATGTTGGTAAAATTTAGCTTTATTTTTGACTGGGGGAATGTTAGTACCAAAACTGATAAATAGTAACATGTTCCCTGTCTTTGTTATTTAACATAAATATACGTTCAAGAAAATGGGATTAGCTGTGCTTATTAGTGCTTATTTAGTAGGGCTGTGCAAAGCTTCAGGTGCTGATTCGATTCAGAGGAGATTTGGCCCGATTCGGCAGCCGAATCTCCAAATCCAAATCAAATCAGGGGACCAATTAAGAGGTCCAAATAGATTCAAAGCTCTCTGAATTGATTTGGAAAAGATTCAGAGAGCTTTGGTGATTTGGACAGTCCCTGCCTGCTGCAGCAGGGAGCTGGATCCGGACTCTGAGTTGGTAAGCAGGGGGTGGGGGAGGGGAGGCTGGAGGAGCGGGGAGGGGACCATGGGGGGACCCTTCCAAGGCTGCATCCCCTGC
>NW_005841867.1:3267163-3277416 GCF_000455745.1 Alligator sinensis | reverse complement strand
CATGGTGTGCCTGCCCAGCCCCAGCACCTGGACCTGTAAAAAAAAAAAAAAAAAAAAAAGTTCCCACTCACTGGCTGCTGCAGTGGCCTTGGGGCTCCTGGGGCCTCATGAAAAGCCCCCCATGCAGCTTGAGGCAGTGCAGGGCAGTGGGGATCACCCTCCCGCTGGGCAGGAGCCGGTGAGTCAGGGGGGAGGTTTTTTTTTTTTTAAAAGGGCCAGCCATGGTGGGGGGGGTTGGGACCATGGTGGGGTTAAGGGGGCTCATGACAGAGCCCCCTCCATGCAGCATAGGCCAATGGGGGGGCAGCGGGGATCACCTCCCCTTCCCGGCAGCAGCCAGTGAGTGGGGGCTATTTTTTTTCAAAGAGCTGGGAGCTGGGGCAGGCCAGGTCTTGGAGAGTGGATGGGGCCTGTGTGATTCAGATAGTCAGCTGATTCAGCAGCAGCTGAATCTCTGAATCAGATTCAACTGAATCAATTTGGGACAGTGATTTGAATCACTGAATGGAATCACTGTCCCCCGAATTGGCCGAATCCAAAGGGAATACTAGCCACTTTGCACAGGCCTATTATTTAGCATATTGATGTAACTGATTATTTGCAAAAGAATTAATCAAAATGGTGATTGATTTCTTTTTTTTTTTGGATTGCATTCTTCAAAATGGGAATGCTTTGGGCTTTTTTGTGTCATATTGAAGACATGCATGCACAAACAAGCCCACCAGTTGCCCTAAAATTAAGTCAAATGATCCCCAGCAACATAAATTAACAAAAATTAATTACATGCTTTGTCAGTTAAACGAAAATTTCAGAAGTGCTAAATAGGAACAATTCCTTGGTATGGAATAGCATTAATGATCTGCAAAGCTACAAGCACTGTTTTTACACTCAACATACAAAAGATTATAATAAATTAAAACTGGCTATGGAAGGCAAATAACTCCCCCAGTCCATGTAAAATAAACCCTGCTCTTCCAGTTCTATGGCAATACAGATACTCAGAACTGACAAGATATATGGTATACACATATCTGTGTTATGGCCTCGCCTTTTGATTTGGGGCTGCTGCAATTAATCCAAGCCTTGCACTGGATGAAAGAGATTAGAAGAAAAACACCCGCAGTGCCTGAAGAAAAGCCCAGAACTATGATAATGCATGATTCAAACACCAGGCATTCGTCCTCTTTTAAGAGATGGGAATATTTTGCATAATCTTCCTGCTTAATTCCAAATACACTTTCAGAAATCGTCTGCCTTTTAAAAATGTACTGTTGCTAAACCCAGATTATACTTTTTTCTCTAAAAGTGAATTGATGCTATACTTTGAAATGCTTGGAAAGGACCTGGCACAGTTTCCCCTGCAAACTTATTTTATCAGAAGATACCTACCCATTCTGTGACAACCAGTAACCTACATGCATATAATCAGATGCACAGTTAATACAACCAGCAAGATGTCAAAGTTGGTTGCTGACCGAACACATTTTGAGAACAGCAGCATGAACTTTAGGTGCCTACAAGATAACCCAACACACTTGAAACTAGAATAAAAGGCAAGTAGGGGGTTGTGGTACCTGTAGCTATTGCTCATATAATTCTCTGTGTTTATGACAAGTGGTTTTTTTTTATCTACAACTGAAGCCCTGTCACAAGCAGAGTATATTAGTAGTAGTTAGTATTGCTACTAGGGGTGTGGAGTATGTTCTACTGTGTGTGTTAGAGATTCTTTGCAGTTAATCTCTCATGATTCACTGTGTATTCTACAGAAGGGCTGCATAGCTATCATGCATGCAGAGTTTTCAGGTTTTTTACATAACATCTCCTAAACATCTTACTAATCTGTGTAATTAGGTACATGTGGAAGGAAGGAGCACTAAGGTATTAAACTCAGCTTCACTTTAAAAAAGAGGGTGGGCCAGATGTAGTTGTGTCTAAGCATGTTCAGTGGCCATTCATGTCAATGGGAATTGCCTGCTTAGAATGCCAGAGCTGAACCTGTTTCAGTGAAAGGGTTACCCTGCAGACCATGTAGTGATAGAAACTATAAGAACTTCCCTAATCTAGAAGAGCTAAGAATTGGGAGATCATCCCTCACCCAGTCAGAGGGACAATGGTCTGCAGAGGCTTTTCTATTGCTTCACAATTGCTTAGAGATGGAATGAAATTACTTGTTCTCTCATCCTTGAACACATAGTCCAAGCCACAATCCAGAATTAAGTGACGTGGGGAAAATACGGCATCAAAGAAGGAGCTTAGTGCCTCCCAAGTGTTAAAACGGTACTAACACTACCAACTCTCTCATATTTCCCTCCTGCCTAGAGAAGTACAAATACACAAAGTTAGCAAACACTGTATGGGGCATCTGCATGAAGAGCTTATTGAGGAAATGTTAAGTCAAAGATAGGCTTTGTGTTCACTTCTGAAAGGGTTGAGGTCCTCAGTCACTCCTCCATTGTGTGTAGTGAGTTCTGTAGGATAGATCTGGCCCCTGTGAACAATTTAATTCCTTGTGTTTATGAATCTCATCTTACTGGCTGCTGGTGTGATTATTTCAGCAGAGTGCATCTTTGATGTTAGTTAAGTCTTGGTAGTGGAGGGCAGGGTAATAGCTCATGTCACTGGGACCAATTCCAAGGAAGGTCCTGAATATTAGCACAGAGAAATTTTAATTGTCCTCCATATTCAATAAAAAAAACAGCGCTGAGAATCGCCTGAAGCCTAAATGAGAACAACCCATGATTTTACCAGCTGACAGCTGTGACCACCAGATGCACTTCACGTGCAATGTAAAAATTCCCTTTAGAAAAGACTTCTTAAGTCACCTTTTTCACTGAATACTGAAATCTAATTTCCAAACAAGGTCCCCATATACTCTTGTTGAAGAAAACAGAAACAGGATCCGGTACCTGAGACCCAAACCACAGATAAATGAGCAAGTCCAGGTAATTCTGTAGATTTTCAGAGTGGATGAGCACAAAGTTATTTACCTAAGTGCCTGTATTTCTGGTTGATATCTATGAAGAACTCATCATGTTAAATTGTCCTCCAAATCACACTGTCACCCTGGGGTGTTGTGGTCTAGTATTAGTTAGGAGGAATAGAATACACAACATTTAGGGATGTTGATGGACTCCATATCAGTGAGTAATTTTCCTGCAGTTCATGATTCTTGATTTATTTCTATATATCATAGATTTCATAGATTGTTTCTGTATGTGTACTGGCATATTCCCAACTGCCAGCCAAACAATGCTTGGAAGGGCATATCTAGCACATACTTTCATACTGAATAAGTACACAAGGGACAGGTTACTGGGCGAGACGGCCTGGTACTTTAACTGAACAAAGCACAAAGCTCAGTCAGAATCTGCTCAACCTTCTTGAAACCACTATTTCACCCAGTTTATTCCCTTTATTCACCCAATTCCCTTTATTTTAAGAACAATGATGCCATTATGAATATTATATCATTTAATTGCCATGGTCACGCCAAATCTGAGGTTCAATAAAGTCAATGGAAAGGCTCCCATTGAGTTAAAAAAAGTGAAAGATTTGGATTAGGTAGCTAATAATCTAATATGTATACATAGGTATGTCTTCAGAATATCAAGATGAAATAGGCTTATATTCCTTCTATAATATTCTATAATAGTGATTCCAAACATTGTCATTTCCAGTAGTGGCTCCATTTTTATGGTAGTGTTAGAGTGCTGTTGTAGCTATGATAGCCCAGGAATTATGTGAAAGTGTAACAGGGAACCCCTACTCCTGTTACTAGGAAGGAAATAGGTAGGAAATGAGGGGTCAGACAGGACAACTAGTACAGGGGCCCAGGTGGATTGAACCAGGGACTAAAAGGCCAGACAGCTAATAAAGCAATTAGCTACACCTGGCCATAGGTGAGACGGGCAAAAGGTTCAGTTGTGTGACTGGAAGGAGTTTGGGCTGGGGAATATAAGCCCAGTTTCTGAGCAGGCGGGGCCAGGGGTGGGGGCGGGACCTTGCTTCCAGCAGGCAGAGAAACCGGAGAGAATGGAGCTGCTGGAGGCAGACATAGGCCCTTACACGCTGCCCAAGGGAGCCACAGCTGGGAGGGCTCTGATGAAAGGTAGCACCTGTGGGCAAAATTTTAGCCCAATGGGAGGAGACTATCTCATAGATTTCATAGATTTCATAGACATTAGGGCTGGAAGGGAACTTGGAAATCACTGAGTCCAGCCCCCTGCCCCAGGGGCAAGAAGTCAGCTGGGATCATAGGATCATAGGAGTTCAGTTGCAGCCTTGGCTTTCCTGGTTCGCTCCTTACAGGTCTGGACAAGTACAGAGTACTCCTCCTTTGGGATGGATCCAGTCTTCCATCCTTTATAGGTCTGGCTTTTTAGATGCAGGAGGTCCACTAGTTCCCTGCAGAACGAAGAGGGCTGCTCTGCCCTTTTGTTGTCTTTCCTCCAAGACAGGATAGACATTGCTTGAGCTTCCAGGATTGCTCCCTTGAGAAGCAACCACTCTTCCTGATCTCCCCTCCCTTTTGGCCTTGTGGGTCATGGTCCCTTAGGACCTCACCAACCAGTCTGCTGAACTTGTCAAAGTCAGCTTTCCTGAAGTCGAGGACTTCTGCTTTGCTGACTGACTTGCCAGCTTTATGGCGGACGATGAAGGTGATCAGCTCATGGTCGCTGTCTCCCATCTTCCCTTTGATCATTAGGTCACTGAATAAGTCTTCCCCCATTGCCAGTACCAGGTCGAGCAGTGCTTTGCCTCTCCTCGGTCCATAGACTTCTTGAGTCAGACAGAGCTCATCCACATACATGAGGAAACTTTGCGACCGTTCCGATGTGGCCGAGTGCTTTTCCCATGAGATGTCTGGGTAGTTGAAATCTCCCATGACAACCATGCACGGGGACCATGAAGTCATGGGAATCCTTGGTGAATTCCTGGTCAAGCTCTTAATCCTGGCTAGGAGGTCTGTAATAGACTCCCACCATTATGTCCCCTGTGCCATGTTCACCATGGATTTTGACCCAGAAAGTCTCCAATTGTCCACCCTAGGTGCCAGTATCAGCTTGCAGGGATGTGTAGCTTTCCTTGACATAGAGAGCTACCCCCTCTTCCCCTTTTGTCCATACAGTCTCTCCTGTACAAGGTATAGCTGTCTATACCTGTGGCCCAATCATAGGTGGAATCCCACCAGGTCTCCATTATCCCTATGAGATCATAATCCTTTTGGTTTAGCAGGAGGACCAGTTCCTCCTGTTTATTCCCCAAGCTCCTGGGGTTGGTGTACAGGCACATAAGTGCCTCATTGGGGGCCCTTGCCTTCCCTAAAGATTGCTCTGGGGCTGGTGTAGGGGTGGGTTACCTTGAGTGCCTTAGCCTGCTGGATTTCCAAAAGCTGCCCAGTGGGCTTGCAGTGGTGGTAGTCCCCCCATCCCCTGGCGGGCTCAGTTTAAAGCCCGGTCGAGCAGGTCAGTAAGTCTGGCTGAGAAGAGCCTCCTCCCCAGCAGAGTGAGGTGGAGGCCATCTCTTCCCAGCAGTCCACTGCCTCTCCCACCAAAGAGCGGACTGGGATCGTGGAAGCCGAAGCCTTCAAGATGACACCAGCACCACAGTCTTTGGTTGACTACCTCGATCCTTCTCTCCCTCCTCAGCCCATAGCCCAAGACTGGGAGGATCAAGGAAAATGCCACCTGTGCCCCCAACCCCTTTAGCCCTGCTATTTGTTATGAAGCAGTTGGATTGTGAGGTTTTTTCTGCTGTCCCATTTTAGAGAACTGGGTTGTGGCTATAGGGGTAGAGGAAGCCATGAGCAGGGGATACCTGAGTGTGCTTCTTTGCAGTAGATATCAGAGGTCAGCCCAAGTCAGATGGGTGGAGACTAGTGAGGTAAAAGTGGATCCCCCAGGAAAAGGGAGTTGCCATCAAGGCAAAGACAATCCATGTAGGTTGAGATCTTGAATGATAGGCCAAGGTGCAGGGTAGGGTCAGAGAGGAAAAGTGGCCAAGGCTGTGACACTCAGAACCCCAACAAGTGCTTGGAATCCTACATGGGTACTCCCCTTAAAGGGGAAGTACCAGAGAGCACAAAGGCCCCAAAGTGGAGCTAACCGAGGGGTGGGTAAATATAGCCTGAGGGTTCCCCTCATTGGCATAGGGCTTGGGTGGAGAACTGCATGTAAGCCCTGTGTGATGGAGTTGGTGGTCCGACCACATACAGCCCTGGGGTTCACTGGGACCACGCACTGCTGTGGGGCTGTGCAGGCCATGAGCACCCTGAGGGCCTGCTGCCACTGGTGTCAGGAGCTGTGTGCAATGGGGGTTTCATGTGTGAGGGGAGAGTGTTTGTATGGGGGGTTCTACATGCACACCCCACCATATGCACACCCCACATTCCCCCATCCACACCCCTCCACACACCCTCCCCCCACACACCCACAGCCTCCGCAAGCCCCATACCCACCCACACACCCCCACACATCCCTACAAACACACCTTCCCTACAAACCCCACACATCTACCCATACCATGCCACATCTTCCCCACAAGAGTTAGATTTATTATGCAGTCTCCTCCATATACATTCTGCAAACACACACAGATCAGGAAAAATATTTTTTGAAATAGAATTAAAATATGTTATAGTAGATGTTTGATTTTTAGTATATAACTTTTTTTTTCCAGTTCCAAGATGGCAACCCCCCCCACTCCCAAAATGTGTATTTCTGGGGGCAAGAGAAGGGACTTCTGGTGGCAAAGGTCAGGGGTTAAAGGTGGGACTTCTGGTCCCAAGATGGTGACCTGGGGGCAGGGCACCTGTCAAGGGATGGGACTACACTGGCAACCTTCAACAGCTCAACAAAACTCAATAAGTAGCCCACCAGCCAAAATAATTTCCCACTCCCGGGCTAACCTGACCAAATGGACCAGGAACCGTGAGGTTATACTTGGTCTCAGTTACCTCTTCCCCCAATAAGCAACAGAGCAACATCAAAGTCATGGCACATGAGAGACTGGAAGTGAGGTGGGACTGGGGTAGGACTGACAAGTGGGGTGGCACACAAGGAGGATCAGGTGCCAGGGTGGCTACCCCTCTTTGGGTATCATAGAGAAGCAAGGATTTCTTAACATATCATCTTAAGAATCCGTTATTATGGGGCATTACTGAAGAATAACATTCTATAATGAAAAGATAGTGCATAAATACCCCAAAAATCATATTAAGGGTTTGTCTGAACAATCCCTAAATATTTAATACAACAGTACAATAGTAAGGCAATAGAATTTTACCCAGCAAATGAAAGTCCACAATGCTACTAACTCCTAAATAGGAGTAGGAGACACAGGACCAAATACCAATCTAAGAGTCATTTACACAACTTTTATGCATCTAAATTAATAAATGTAATTCCCTTCTAGCCTGCACAACAAACACCAAACCTCTAGGACATGTACATTCCTTACATTTTGTCCTTCTAGGCTCATGATCCACCCGTGCTTTACTTATTCTCTGTTAGGCAATGGTGCCATGAAGTGCGACAAGGCATCAGCCATTTCAAGCAAACTTGCCTCACTATGGAGATGAATAGATGAGAGAGACTAAAGTTAAGAACAGTGACCTGACATCACCAGGATCCACTCCTTCCTTTTGGAACTGTATGCCATGTCTGCAGTCAAATATGAAGAACCCTTTCAAAAAAGGACAATCTTTGAAGCCTGAAGAAGGATGTGTGTATCCGAAACCCTGCATTTTTTCACTACTGTTGGCCTAATAAAAGATATCGCGTCTGACCCAAGAGCTTTGTTAATCAAGATTCTGAATTGGCTTCTTCACTCATTTCTGGACTTCCTGATGATTTCCCCATCTGCTAGAGGACTGTCATCCTTGAACTGAGGGACTGTCACCACTGACTGATTAGGCAGAAGGCAGGATGTAGTGGCACCTTTTAAAGACTAAGGTGCCACCCTGCCATGCTTTCTGCCTGACTTCAGAAATTTAACTACCTCTCTGTGCTCCCTGTTGCAATTTTAATCTATGTGGGAAGTACCTAAATTCTACTTAAGGCCTGAAATGCCTAGTCGCAGAAACCCCATGATTAACAATTGTTTGATTGAGGAAGAGAGCTCTCCCACTTTTCAGCTCAATAGGGTAGTGGTTGGGGCACTTTTCCAAGTACTCCTCAGTTACAAAATATTTGAACTCACATATCCTACTTGCCACCATGTTGTGGGCTAGGCAGGGCCAAGAACACTTTCTACCTGCCATTGGGCAACCAAAAGTAATACAATCCAGTGTCCGGAAGGAGAGCAAGTAAGCAAGAGTATAACTCTGTGGCTAAGTGAGGAAGGCACTGCCCTGGGAAGGAGATAGCCCTGTGATCTACCCCTCCTCTTAGTGTTGTTTATACATTTTATATCAAATAGTCATTAGTTTTATACCAATGGATCTGACCCTGTAATATATACAGTTCTGAAATGATAAGACCTTTTCACTTTATAATTTCCCCCAGTTGAATAAGGGTAAAAGAAGAGAGAGGAAAAGCGAAATAAGGTGGAGGGGTATTTGTCCTGTTTGCCTTTTTTGCTCATCACTGCTGAGAAGCTGTTGTGTTCTATGAGCTATGTCCTGAATCATACTACTGTTTCAACATGTGTATTATTATTATTTTTTTTTTCAAATTAAGTGTTTTCTTTTAACAAAAACAGCCATTCTCATGGTGTTGGGTTCACATTTCTATGCTTATGCATCAGTAAAACAATTTTTTGAAAATTTTTGCTGTCAAGATGTCAGTGAAAACCCAAGAGATAGTTTCTTCTGACAGCAATGGAAGCCTAGAAATATCATGTTAAGAGTCACAGGGCTGCAGAGAGCCTTGCACCTTTTGCTGCTGCTGATGTCACCGAATGTAGATTTAGGGAGTCATATTTTTGATACATGGCTTCAGCACTGGGCTTGCACTCCATTGCTGATCTCTTCTTTGTAACATAAAGAGTGTGAGGATTTTGTTATGTTTTTGGAAGGCAGTGTGCTCTTTCTGCGCAGCACGGCAGAAAGAAAACTACTGGCAACTGAAGTATGCAAGTGTTGAAAACAGGAACTAATGTATTTTAAAATAACCATTATATATTAATGAGCTGATTTATATAAAATATAAATTAAAAAGACACAAATAAAAGAGAAGTTGATGTCAATGGTCATAGCTTGACTGACTTTAATGTAGCCATAAATACATCAGCCTGTATTTTGCATTTTCTTAATATGAGATATCCTGTATTAAACACTGATTTTAGGATAATGTTTTTTTAAAGACATTTCTATATACTCCATAGCTATAGCATCTGAACTCCTCACAGTTTTTCAAACTATTTATCCTCAAAGAGTCATGGTAAGGGAGGAGAAAATACTCATTTCTTCATTTGAGAGATTGAGAAATGAGACAGAGGATTTATTC
This sequence comes from Alligator sinensis, assembly GCF_000455745.1. Taxonomy (NCBI): domain Eukaryota; kingdom Metazoa; phylum Chordata; order Crocodylia; family Alligatoridae; genus Alligator; species Alligator sinensis. The sequence goes on along the minus strand of NW_005841867.1, from coordinate 3,267,970 downwards.
AGGCACAGAAAACTGAATGTGGATCTCCCAGATTGCAGGCTAATGATGTAGCTGCTTAGACCATCCTTCTGAACTGTTAGGATCTGAAATGTGAAACTAAAAGAAGCAACTTTTGATTTTTAATAGGAAGCTTTGCATGGCATAATGAAAACTTTATAGTTAATTTAACTACCTAACCCCCCACCACCTAACCTGAGGACTTTTTACATGCTTCCTAAAATCCACAAACAAGGGAACCCTGGCAGACCTATCATATCCAACCATGGGACCCTAACTGAGGAAATATCAGGTTTCGTTGAATCAATCCTAAAACCGCTTGTCACCCACAGAGCAAGTTTTGTACAAGACACCACAGACTTTCTACGGATACTTAAAAACATAGACCACCTTCCCAGCAACACACTCCTAGCCACCATTGACGTTACCAGCCTATATACCAACATCCCACACCAGGATGGCATCCATGCCTGCCTTGCATATCTACAGGAACAAGATTACAACTCAGAATACAGACCCAAAGATATTACTGAGCTTATACACTTCATCCTCACACACAACGATTTCACTTTTAATAGTCAACACTTCCTCCAGATGATGGGAACAGCTATGCGCACTAAAATGGCCCCACAGTATGCCAACCTTTTTATGAGCCACCTGGAAGAAGACTTCCTCAAGAACTGCACCATCAAACCCTTGCTATACTTAAGATACATCGATGACATCTTCATCATTTGGACTGAAAACCTACAATCTCTGATTGAGTTCCATCAGAAATTCAACAGTCACCATCCCTCCATCCAACTTTCT
>NW_005841867.1:3261636-3266718 GCF_000455745.1 Alligator sinensis | reverse complement strand
CCATACTAGAAAGAGACCCTATTCTTAAAAAGATCTTCCCAGAGCCACCCATCCTAGCCTTCAAACAAGCACCGAACCTCGCCAACCTCATCACCAGAAGCAAACTTCCTCAAGCCCAGAACACACCAAAAGGATCCAGACTGTGCCATGACAAGAAATGCAAAACCTGCCAACACATCTCCACCACACCCACTATTACGACACCCCAAGAGCCATCAGCATCCCAGGATCTTACAGCTGCACCTCCAGAAATGTAATATATCTCATCCAATGCACCAAATGCCCTGATGAAAAATACGTAGGAGAGACCAGACAACAACTGCGCACCAGAATGAACGCACACCGGAAATCTATCAAAGATAGAAATACCCAATTACCGGTGGGGGCACATTTCTCACAAGAAAATCACTCTCTCTCCAATCTCTCAGTCCTGATCCTCAAAGGAAACTTACACAACACTTCCCAGAGACGAGCCTATGAGCTCCACTTCATCACCCTCCTGGATACTAAAAATCATGAACTAAATACAGACATTGGATTTATGACACATTATAACCTGCCTGACATCTGACTCTCCAGCCCAGCCTCTGGCTTCTTTACTTTCATTCCATCCAGGAAGAGCACACACCAACTGCTGAAACTTCCTTAACCTGACGAAGGGTTTTTGAACTCGAAAGCTTGCTTAATAACTATTCTCCAACTATTTGGGTTGGTCTAATAAAAGATATCAGATTCACCCAAGGAACCTTGTCTGCCTAGTTAATTTAAAGGCACTTGTGAGTTTAAAAAGAATGTGAAATCAGATTCATGCAATATACTTCACCGGTGGTATAAATTCACTGTTTATCCACAGTAAGGATACAGCATAGGCACCTGCACACCTGCCAGCATCCTCCAGACTGGTTCCATAGGAGCCATCTCTCAGGGTGGCTACTACTCTCAGTAGTACTGTCACCAAGCACTCCACTGGAACTGCCAGCGGTGATACCAATTACGATGTGACCATCTGCAGAACTGGACTGAGACAAGTCCAACTTTCACACGAACCAGTATGTCAGGTAGGCCAGCTCTCTACCCAGATCAGTGAAATGCTACAAAGCCTTCATGTTAAAGCCTAACCTTTTCAGTGTCAGACACAATACTAGCAAAGTCTAACAGTGCCATAAAGAACAAATCCCTGGCAGTTTCTACCCAAACTTGGCTAAAGCCTGCCTTCCAAAAAACCCTCTTTCCTCCTTATCCAATACCTACTTAAATGATCCAATACCTACTTAAATACAATAAGGCAATGGATACCTTAAATAAAAAATTCTGTACTACAGTGTCTAGCCAAGGTATCTCATCACAGATGTAGCAAGCTATAGTTGGAACCTTTCTATTATAAGGTGACCTGTATAGCACACTATGAAAAAATGCTCCTAGATACCACAATGTATAAAACTGCTAGGTTTTGTGCCTTGATTCACTTATGTGGTTTTTGGAACCGATTTATATTTTCTCATGTTCTGCAATGATATATTGTTCGTACAGTGAAACCAGCATTAAGATGACCACAGTTGAGAAATAAATAACATAAAAAATACAGGTACAAGTTTAAGGTTAAAAGAAGATTCCTGTTGTGGCTCTCCTTCATAGCTAGAGGCCACATCTATTCTTCCTGAGGTCAGTGGGTAATGCTCAGTGTTTAGCACCCTTGAAAATCATGTGGTGTGTTTCAATGCTTTGATATTGGTGGAGGACCCTGTACATACCCATGTTTTGAAATCTTAAAATGATTAGGGGCAAAGAAAGTTATTGAATAAAGAAAGGATATGTTGATGGGATTGTGTATAGATCTGCAGCATGTGCAGCCACTGGTAACATTTGTTATATCTCCCGTCTCTAATACGGTCATAACGATTGACACCAGCTGAAGCTCCATGCTACAGACCACAGTTGACAGTGATCGCATTGACATGTATTGTTTCTATTTCTCCTGAGTGGCTGCTAAAGCCAGACAAGCTGTTTATCAGCTGCACCCTCCAGAGAGTCAGAACAAAATGGACATTGCATTGGGTAATCTGCATTGCAGGCATGTCTCTGCCATGTCACAGCTAAGTAAACACTTAACTGTGACCTGTTAGTATCAGAGCATCATCAATTCTGCCTTTTTTCACCAATCATCTGCCTTCTAGAAGAGCATTTTCAAATGACTCATGGTGATGCATTATATTAAAAACTTTCAAAATTAACCAAAAATTTGACACACTTGAAATAAGAACATATACTATAGAGTGAATAGATGGCTATATTTTACTCTTAGGGCTCTTCTCCTATTCCTAAGCCACTTGAGCTACACTCTTATGGTTAATAACATCAGCAGAGCCACTCAAGTTAATTATATTTACCCCATTGTTCTCTGTTATGATATATGACATAGTAAGAAAGAGGGCAGGCATATAATGCCTCTAAAGAGAACATTTTGCCCTTGTCAAAAAGACTGAAAGAACTTCATATCTGAAGGCAAAATGTTTTGTGCAAGCAGGGATATTTTTCAATGTGTGTTGCATGAAGTGCCTTAATTGACAACAATACAAGTGCTAGAAGCTATGTGAAAGTGTAAGAGGGAGACAGAAGCTCCCCTTACTTTAAGGGAGAAACAGCATCAGGGAGACCCCCAGGTGGAGGAAGCACTGCCACAGTCACCCTGGGGCTCAATCTTGTTACAGAGAGGCAAGGATTTCTTAAGGTGATATCTTTTATTGAACCAACTGCATAGTTGTGATATAGTCAGTTAAACAAGCTTTTACTTATAAGACAGTCTTCATCAGGTCTGAAGAGTGAAAGCCAGCAGAGCATAGTAAACTATACATGTATGATGGAATATTGCTATTCCCTTGAAGAACAGGGGGAGGAAATAGATAATGAAGAAGCTAAATATATATGATTCAAAATATAGGGTGTTTGAAATTGTCTTAGTGTTTCCTTGATGGGCAATAATGAGGGAAGGATAAAATGTAATAATGAGCATTAATAGAGAACTAAAGGTATAGGGTAGATGGGGGAACAAGAATGCAAATCTTAGAGCTAAAGAAAATTTTAAAAATAGGAATTTTTATTCTGCAGGCATTGACATTTTTTTCATTTTTACAACAATAAAAATATTAGAAACAACATTTTATATTGTTTGTTTGTTTGTTTGTTATTCCTATCATGGGCAGCAGAAGGCTGGGGCTAATGGGCCTTAGCCACCCCGTCTCTCAACTGGGCCAGCGACAGTGGCTCCAGCACTCCACCGCTACAGCATCACAGCCAGCACCCCTGCCGTGCACTCCTCTGCCGCTGTGTGCACAGCACCAGCACGCACTGTCCCTGGACCGACCCTATAGGAGGGAGGAGTAGGGTCAGGTGGGCATGCTTCACACCACCCTGCCCCCTCAAATAGTATTTTCTAGCACTGCTTGTGATTCCCATCCTTTCACTCCCACTGCTCGCTCCCTTTTTCCTTCTTTTAGCCTCTTGTGCTTTTTCTCTCTTGCTGCATTAAAAAAAAGGAACCACTAGGAAGAAAAAGAAAAATAACTCGAAACTGAAAATACTTTGTTAAATCAAAAATCAAGGCAATTTCAAATATGATGTTTTTCAGAAATATAATTTTTTTGAAAAGGGTCTTTTTTGGAGTGAAAATACTAAGCAAGTATAGTCATTGTAAATAAAAGGTTTCACCTCTAATAATGGAACTAGGTGTTTGAGAGGAAAACAGCTGTAGCCAAAGAGTCTAAGTTACAAGAAAAATATAATAAAAGGCAATAAATAGTTCTTTATTCTTAGGATAAATCTTCATAGATTGTTAGGGGCTGGAAGGGACCTCGCAGATCATCAGGTCCAGCCCCCAAAAGTAGAGTGTTCCAGGTGAGGCTTGAACTCACAACCTTGGCACTCCTTCACTTGTACTGCGTTATAAATACCACATGCTGACCCATTGCACCACTGGAGCATCTTTTGGTTTTTTTTGTTTTTTTTTCTCCATCATCTCAGAGGTACCTGAAAACATGGACCTCAGCAGATAAGGCATTGTAAGAACTCCTTCTCCTGCTCTCCTTCTGGAGCATATCATTTTCTTGAGGCTCTGTTTTTGTACTGCAGACCTTACATTTTGCTATAGGACAGTAGGAGTGCATTGTGGCTGCAGTATGGGGGAGATGCTGGAGTGAATATTCCTGTGTACAATTTGGTTAAACATCATTTGTATAGTTGCCCATGATAAGAGCAGACAAAACTTGATGACCCATGTAGTCCTTTCCAGTCCTAAGTTTTAGACAGTTTCTCTCCTCAGTCCTCTAATGCATGAAGACAAGGAGATTTCAGGGCCAAACATGGCACTAGGCACTTTTGACAATGGGAAGAAAGACAGCAAATGGGAAGCTGTAGATTCACATCTTCAGCACTGGCTGGGGTAGAATTTTTCCAAATATTTGAGTTGGTCTAATAAAATATATCAGATTTACCCCAAGAACCATGTCTACCAAATTTGGATTGCACACCACACCACATAAAATGTGTAGCAAGGCCCCTTGGGTCGTGTTTGCCTAGTGCTTCAGTGTATTCTTTATACCACTGCCGATTACTGTAGCATATGAGCACTTCTGCTGGATGCACAGAAGCTACCTCTAGTGTGATGCCTCTAGGAGCAGCATCTTGTGCTGAGCTCTTTTTCAGTCCTTTGCACATTGCAGTCACTGGTTTACAGCTACCCAGCTTCCCCTTACAGTTATCATACTGTAGTACTGAGATGCCACTGGTATTTATTGCCCAATGTTAGGGAAATACGGTGACATTACAGCTAACACTTCAGCTGGTATCTATATGGACAGACAGGAGTGGGTGAAGTGTGTGAAGTGTACAGTCTAAATAAAAAGCAATCCTGACTAATGCTAGGGTCCCATGGTAGTAAGAATTTTATCTATTAAGAAAAGGCCTCTGCTGCAAAGATTGCCAGTTTAACATGTATGCTTGTTATCCTTTGGAATGAAAGGTCTTATCTAAATGTAAATATTTTTAAGTGATTAATTTTTGAAGTGATTAAATCTTTAAAAAGTAATT
>NW_005841867.1:3212309-3261605 GCF_000455745.1 Alligator sinensis | reverse complement strand
GCTGAACACTTGTTGTTAAAATGGCAAATAAATGTGGTAAGTAGTTTCTAATTGATTAAAATATGTGCATTTATGCAATTGACTTAAAATGGGAGTCTTTGGATCCTAAAACCTCAAGTGTGTACTGAAGCTGGCACTTTCAATTCCAGCTCCAGTTGTGGCTTATCTGCCTTTGAAGTACTCACAGTTGGGACTGATACTTCTCTTCACACACAAAGCAGTCTGTGGTTTTAAAACACAGGTTCTAAATTTACTAGCAGCTTAGCTGGAAGTCGACTTAAAGCACTGAGTCTCATTGCAGAGCCACCTCTGGGTGTACTTCAAAGATGGGTGATACTACGCTGTTCTCAGTCTTTGACGTACCCTTGGATATAGTCTCACAGCAAAGGTAAACCAGTAGCTTTGAAAACAAAGGTTTTATAACTACATTTATATTTGGGGTGACAATAAGCTTAGCTCCTTTTTCAGGCAAAATCTTATCTAATCCATTTTTAAAAGTATTTCTGACACATTGGAGTCTGTGTGCTTACTCTTACTCTGCATGAGTTTTGCTTAACAAAGGAGTGAGAAAGCACCCTGTGTTTTTTTTAAAAAAACAGGCCTTTCTATGTTGAAAACAGCCCCACCTGCAAATACTTCACAAGGAGACACTACAGCTGTGTGTGTAGCTGAAACTGAAAGTACTGGATTTATCTGATGCTGGAGGATTCATTATTCAACAACTCTGAGGGCCTTCTCATTCATTTTAATATTTTTTTTTAAAGGAATATCATATTCCCTTGGGTTTCTGAGGACATGAAGAGGATAATGTCAGCTACAAATTCTGATCCATATATCCATTTTCTGTGGTCAATTTCATTACAGAATGGAATAGAAACAAAAAGAAAGATAAATGGTTTATTGTAGAAATTCTGCATTGACCCCATCTTCACACTACACCCACACAACGACGCGATGAGAGGTGAACCACAAAGGTTGTGTATTCTCTTTGATGCTCCTTTATGATATGCAAAAGCAGCCTATACTTTTTTTTTAAAGTTTTCATGTTCAGCTTTATGTTAAAAATCTCAAGGATATCTGGTCTTCCCTCCTCCATTCTTTCTGCTGGAGGACTGGGCCTGGCATTATTTAAAAGGTAAGGTCAGTTGAGTGCATAATGGAATTTGGACTTTTATGCACCATTAGGTTCATGCCCTTAAAGGTATTAAGCACCTAATTTTTACTTTAGACACATTAAAGGGTGTAGTTTATTTTAAGGGAGGAAAAAGACATTTGCATATGTAATTGATCTATTTTTGCATTATTTTAATAGATTATGACCCTATATATACCAGATAACTTTATTCCTGTCAGCAGGTTTAAGAGCTACAACTCAGGTATGTGCGTACATAATTTAGGCATTGATAGTTAACCTGAACTGAAACTTTAATCAGTTACAAGGAGCAGCTGCTGATGATACATCTTACAACTCAGGCACTAACCTCAACAGCCTCTTATAACTTCCTGTTATCATACCATAACTTCCTGTTATCTGTCCCCTAGGTTCAGGCACATGAGCATATTTAATTTCCCACAGTAGGAACTCTGTTTTTGTGATAGCTCATAAAAATGATATTTTGTATCCTTTGGATTTATCCAGGCCTGTGCTTAAAGTGTTTGCAACCTCTTCTCTCTCCTTCCAGGATCTCAGCATCTTTCTCGTGCAGAAATCATTTGGGATATGAAAATTAGATATCCATATGCCTAAATCCCCTAATGGGTTTGATCTGTTAGGTAGACTCATGGTACCCTTAACACACATGGGACAGCACAAAACAGAGCAGTCATGGCCACTTCCATTGAAAGCCACACATGCTGGTGGTGAGCATCATTCATTTACATGATATCATAATGGTTAGAGCACACAGGTAGCTGTGCCACTGTGTAAGATTTCTAGGGCTAGGGAGATAGTAAGTTAGAGGGAACACAACTCTGTAGCCCTAGGATGGCTGAGTGCTGGCCCTTGCTCCCAACATTGCTTCTAATTTTATCCCAGTGATTCCCAAAAGGCATGCTGCCAGTGATGGAAGTGTGCCACAAGATCCCCCTGTGTGATGAGGTAAATGCTTTCCTCCCCTATGTTACACTTTGTGCCTGTCCCGCCTATTCTAGCAGCACCTGCAACTGCTCCTCTGGGGAGTGCTGCTGCTGCCGCTGCTGCTGCCCTGCCCTGCCCTTCCCTCCACCCAGGCAGCCCCTTTCCTGCCCTCTCCTCCTCCCCCATACTCTCAGCAGTGCACTGTATTGTGACCAGGCACGAAGGTGGAAACCCAGTCTGAACCACACTTCGCAGTCTGGTTCAACCCCTCCCATGCTCCCATGGCCAGTAGAAGGGGATGTGAGGGTGGTTGCTGGCATGTGAAACCCTGCAGGATCAGCTTCAGCATCAGGGGCTGCCCATGCCCCTGAAGTACAAACCAGGGGTTGGGAGAAGGCAGACAGTGGAAAGAGCAGGGCGCAGCAGGGTGAGGTCCTGCCCCCACTACCCTTAAGTGGCACCAGCCAGATCAGTGGTTCCTAACTTCTTTAGCTCCAAGGCCTCCCTTCATATCTTTTCTGAATTTAGATCTAGATTTTCAATATGTTTTGAAAAGCATATATACTTATACCTTTTCAGTGTAAGAGTAAAGTGTGCTACCAATTTTAATTCAGAAAAAAGTGTGCCCTGGGTATGAAAAGTTTGGGAAACACTGCTGTATCCAACAACTATTAAATACAAACTCTGAAGGAGCCTTTCTCTTGTCATTCTCTTCCCTTCCAAAGGATTTCCCTCTTCACTGGGTTAGAACTGTGCTCCCTCCTGCTTATTCCTGTATTCCTTTCTATATCAGGGCAGGGGGAGAGCAGACCCACTGTAGCTTAGCCTAGCCTACCGTCTGGTCAGGGTACCTTCTCAGAAGGAAGGAGGTATCTGTCTCAAGAAAGAATTAACAGTATATCTTTTACTTCTTTGGTGAGCATGTTAACCACTGTGCTACCGTTGCTATGTCCTTTGGCCATGTCTCTAAAAGTGGCCTTGCACCTAACAGGACAGCTTAGATACTGAACTCCAGGAAGTGGTTTCAGACTAAATCCCAGACTCACAAGTCTGGGAAACAATTAATTCACAAGTCTTGGATCCTTTAAAGGGCAGCAGACTATTTTGCTGTGCATTTAAGCGTCATGTAAAAAAGTGTGACTTTACACTAATGCACAGTAAAATAGTCTACTATGCATTAAGTGTCACTGAAAAACTAGGCAAATGCACTACTATGCATTGGTGCAGCCTAATGCACGTTAATTTAGTACCACAGGGCACTTATACACATGTGGGGAGCCTGCTCTGATGCACTGGAAATCCAGTGCATTGGAGTAGACTCAGTTAATAGAGCCTACTGGAGCGTGTAAATTGATGTGCTCTGGCAGCCTTGCGCATCACGGGTATCAGTGGTGTAGCGCATCTCTGGGCTGAGAAAATGGCAGTGGTGTGCTTTGAAATAAAATACTTTTGATGTGCTTTAGTTCAAAGTGCCCCACCACCATTTTCTCAGAATGGAGATACACCGTGCCACTGATACATGTGATGCACAGGAACACATGTAAAAAATGCTCTCACATTGGAGGTACTAAATTTTTAAGTGCATTAGAAAAGGTGCTTTAATGCACGTGTAGATGTGTCCAAGGATGCCTAATTTAGGGTTTAAGTCTGGGAAGAGGTGATATTTCAGAGACACTGCTCTTTGGCTTTTTCTATTGGGTGTCTTGGGGATCTCCTCTTTTAAGTGTTTTAGCTATTGTGAATTGTACTCCTAAGCATTTCCATTTTGCTATGTAGAGAATTTAAGCTCCCAGCCCAAGTTTGTGAATTCCCCTCCTTGGTCTGGGTACCTAAGGATAATTTTATGCATCTGACCCTTCATGCTTTTACCATGTGCCCATCCAAACACACACACACACAAAATCTAACTGTAGAGTTACCTGCAGTTCCTATGGATACAACTTAGCTAGCACTAACCTTTTAAGATTCTGCTAACAGAATAGTTTCTGCAGCATAGAGCACAGTGTGGTTTTGAAAACCCGCCCAAAAAACTCAGTATGTATGTGGGGAGTTAGCCACACTGAACTCTGTACTTCTGCAGGTACATTTCTACCTGTACACAAGCTTCAGCATATGTGCATTTTTGTTGAGGCATTTGATGTGATCTTTTCTTTGTGTACTTGACTGTTTTAGTTTTGAAATGCAAAACCAAACCAAACTGAAACTAAAATGAAAGGTTGCATGTTTAATTTTTCAAATAAAAACTGGGCAATGCAAACCCTAAGCATATTGTAGCAATATTAATTCATCAAAACTGAACTGAAGCAGTTGGAGGATCAGTGCAAAATATTTGCATTGAATGTGAAATGAATGTGCACTGAGTTTTTATTCAAGAGTCAGGGGCTTTGTGAACTGTAGCTACAACTAGCAAAATTCAGTAAAATAAAGGCTGAGTTTTTCCACACACAGCTGTGTCTTTCCGCAGATTATAATTGGTATTATTTGTCATAAAGAATAACCTAGAGACCCTATGTACAAATGAAATGGTCATAATCTTGATTGACACACTGGGGACTGAACAAGAGAGCTCCGGAGCTAAAAGCAGCAGTGGGTACCACAATACTTAATAGGAGCTTTCTAGCTGGGGCTGTACTGGCTTGGAGTCCAGTTTGCCTCTGGAATACATTTACCACTGAGTTACATAAACATATAACAAAGAGAGGATCCCTGCAGTGAATTACTTGGCTTCCCTCATTTCCCTTCCTAATCCCAGGACAACCCTGAAGCCATTAAAGATAAGGAATATGTTGTTGGCATCTCCTGGAGAGAAAGATGATTATGTAGTGATCCCCCCCTGAACACAGTCTCAAATGTTCAAATGCAGAGAGGTTGGATTACTACTATCAGTCTCTGGGAACCAAATTGTACAATTTACTGTAGCCATATAAACACATGCTGCGCCTACCCTGGCAGTGTAAAGGAGTCTCAAAGTGGGTGTATATCATATTTTCACTTCCATTTAGAGACCCTTTAAACTGCCAGAGTGGAAAGTCAATTATGTTCAGTCTTTAAAGGACTTCTCTGTTCACTATGTGGGGATTAATGAGTCCCATTACCTGATGGGACTTGTATTCATAACCCCAACCAGCTTGGTGTGGGGAAAAAATGGATTCCCACAAGCGTTTGGCACAGTCTGTTTTATTTTAACAAACTGACTGAGCACAAGTTAATTCTATAAAGCACTGTATACTTTTCTTCTGCAGGTTATTGAATCCTGATACAGTATGTGGCATCTTGAACCAGTAAACAAGGGTTGACTTTCTCAACGGCTACAACCTTGGCAGGAAACAGCCAAACAGTCATTAAGGGCAGGGAATGTAAGTTTGTGACATAGTTTGGAAGAGAAGCCACCATAAAGTTGAGACTTAGGGAATACAGCAGTCTAATGCTGACATGAGTGAGGGAAAGATGAAGTGCACTCTGTGTAACCACTAACCATAGTCACTGGCTATGAAGTTGGATGGTGCTTTCTCTCTGTCTCTACAGTAGAACTGATGATAGGTCATCTTCTTTGGGAACTACAGAGTGATGGGGTAAAGTCTGGCCCTATCAAATGCTGCGGCAAATTCTCAATTGACTCAACTGGGCCAAAATTTTCCCAATTCAGCTTGACAAAGGCAGAAGAGGCTGAAGGAGATTCCCATCTGTATAGAAAAAATAGCAAAAGAAATATGGAGATCTGTTCGTTGCTCATCTCTGTTGTTTCAAGGGAAGAAAGCTAAAATCAGGAGTGACAGAAAGGAAACTAAATTTCTTAGGAGGCAAAATCTTAGTGTTTTGCCTTTGCTACATTTGGTTTTAGACAGTTCTATGAGCAACAGGATTATGCTAAGAGGCAAACACAAAACTCAGAACAAATATGGAAAATGAAAATATATTTTGAGTAGCATCATGTCCCACACCAGGAGATTACAGGTTTCCATCGCTTTATGTGGGTTCTGTATGTGCGAATATATTGAAAGTTATATTAATATTGTAAGTTCTTTGGGACAGAACTAAGCTGTCTCACACTGGGTGCATCTACACATGTGCTTTACTGTGGAGGTGACCAATTAGCTCCTCAGTAAAGCATCATTGTCTACATGTGTGCCCACATTAGGGTGCAGTAAATTAGCTCCACTGTAGGATAGTACTATCCAGGACAAGTGGAGTAGTTACATGCACTGAAACACACATGTAGATGGTGACTGGAGCTGGCTGGGGCATGAGGGTGCTACAGTGAGGGGCTGCCTGCTGGTTAGCCCCACACTGTAGCACCCTTGTGCCCCAGGCAGCCCCTCTGCAGCATGTTAAGTTGGGGTGGAGCAGCCCTGGCCTGGCAGACTGACCCCTCAGACCTCCTGCCAGCTGGGGCTGCTTCACCCTAGCTCAACATGCTGAGGTCCCAGGCACATGTTTAAATGCTGCACCCAGGAGCAATAAACTCTGGTGTGAACTGCATCAGATTTTGTCACTACATGCTAATTGCATGTGTAGATGCACATGTGTAGATTACACTACATGTAATCCATTGTGCTTAGTGCAAAAGTGCTTTATTTTTTAATGTGTTACTATAATAGAAACAAAAAAAGTATCAATATTTCTGACAAAAGACTATTTTTTGATCTAAGCAAATCAACCGTGATAAATATTTATATCATGACAAATCTCAATGGATTGTATCTAACACTTAGGCCCCCTCTACATGTTACAGGTATTGCACAATTAACTGGTTAATTGCACAATTACCTTAAGAGCAGCTACACATGCAAAGCAACTATTACATGGTAAAAAGCTCCAACCAGTTGTGAAGTTAGACCTTGAGAACATGTACTAACTTTATACCTGGTTACTACCGAGCTTTAATTTGCACATGTAGCAGGGTCTCCCTAGCAGCTGGGAGCCCCATCAGTTGACAGGGCTCCCAGCTGCAGGGGTGCACTTTGCCCAGCTTGAAGTCCCCAAGCCCTGGGGATTGTGGCTGTCATGATCCCCAAGGCTCAGGGGTATGTGAACCCCCCAACCTACAGGGGCCTCTTGGTGCCAGCTGTGCCTCATGTATAGCCAGGAGTGAAAGGCCCATCAGGTGCAGGGTCTCTTGGTCCTGGTTGTTCATGGCCCCTATGGCTGGGAGCTCCCTCAGCAAGGGGGGCTGCCAGCTGTGGGAGATTTCTTCTAGCCAGTGCAAGGGGAGCCCAGGATCAGGAGGCATGGAAATTGGTTGCCTATATCTAGGTCAACAAGGTAAAGTGACAGGATGCTGCAGTGAGAACAGCGAGTTAGCTGGCTAATAGAAAGAACTACAAACACAACCTTTGTCTAAGCTATTGGAAGTTTTGCCATCATCATCATCTAGTTCAAGCCATGAATTTACAATGTGAAAACTACTGTGCTCCATTATGATAGGATTGTTATGATAGGACTACATAGTGTTTCAGAAAGTATAAACCAAAATTTATATAGTACTTTAAAGGCCACTCTCAGCCCATGCAGTAAATAAAACACATGTTGATTCCAGAGATGCAAGATTGGGCCCTACAGAAACTGCTTTTCTTGCTCACAAAGAATAAAAATAAAATCCTAGTGAAGTAAAGAAGTATTTGTGTGACCAGGGAATATATGAGCAACTCAGAATCATGTTAACTTACACATGTTTGAAAAGGCTTTTTGTGGAGGATGGGAAAAAAACCAAAACATTTCACAGTGAATAGTGATATAAAACTAATAATTATCTTGCAAATTTTCCTGGCAAGAAACACCAACATCTTCCAAGAAAGTGAGACTAGGATAATGATACTATACAAAGTACCTTATTATCACTATACAGATCAGACTTCTATATGGAATCAAGACAACATAAATGTTAGGAGGTAAAATTCATCCTGCAAATATTTATGACTGAACATCATATCTCTTTCTACATAATCCCCTAAGCATGGAGTGCTTTCCCTGGGCAGATCCATAAGTCTCCATCCTTTCTTCTTAATGTTCACAAAAATAAGTCAAAGACAATTCTTGTGTTAATTTATGAATTAAAAAGAACAGTTTCATCATAGTAAACAAATGCTTCCTCCAACTAACCAGGTGATCTTAGAGCTGTGATCTCTGACTTCTTTTCCCCTATCCACTCTCTTTTGCTGTGTTTTACCCAGTTGGTCCCAATTATAAATGACTAATTTGTTTGTATTAAGGTAACGCCTCAGAGCCGTGGCCCAGACCAGGACATGATTATGCTAGGTGCAGTACAAAACAAGAACATTATATTCTTACTGCCCAAAGGGCTTATTAGCTATGTTTAAAACCATGAGTGACTGGTGCCTCCTGAATCTGGAGGGGTACCCGCAGAAGCTGCTGATGGTGGCGGCCCTGTCAGGGGGGCACCAGCCCTACCTACAGCATCAGTGTTAGCTGTCGGGGGGGGGCACCGTCCCCGTCAGGGGGGCACGTGTACCCCCTACCAGTCACCTATGTTTAAAACAAAAGAAAATATTTCTCTGTAGACACACTGAGGAGGTGCAAGGGAACAATGAGACAATATGATCACAACATACCTCCAACTAGACCTCAGTCAAGTAATTTGTATGCACTGTGGAAGAGGAGACTACTAGGAATGGGTTTGGAAGTAGGCCATAAAGGATAGCATAAAAGAAAGCACAGTGGTGCTTTTTCAAAGCTTAACCAGTGCCAATGGATGCTGGTATTATTAGCTGGTCTGAGGCAGGGATGAGGAAGTAGAATATGAAGGGCATTGAAAGCAAACACCAGCAGCATTTCTTTTATGCAGTAGAGAAGGGGGGAGCCAGCAACTTGATGCAAAGAGAAGGGTTATATGATTAAAGAGAGAAGATGTTTTTAATATCATTATGAACGGGCATGAATAAGGAAAAATTATATTGGTGAAGGCGAGAGGAAAGGATGGCACAGTAATCAAGCCATTATGGGTCTGGATGACACAGGCTGTATCTTAGAGAGGATATACAGAAGAAATCTGAAAGATTTATATATAGAAGTGAAGACTTGGAGAGAAGTCTGTGCTGAAGTTGATGACCAGATTATGGTCATAAGTAGCAGGCAGGATTAGAAGTGCTGTCTACTATGATCCAGAAAGGAGGTGAGTAGGAGGTTGTGGATGGGAAATGTAATAGCTCTGTTTCAGTCATTTTGGATTTAAACTCATTCATAAATAGATATGAGAGAGAGAGAGAGAGAATAAAAAAAAGACAAGATTTTAGTTTGGAAAGAAGTCTGGATTAGAGAAGGTAAATCTGTGAGATGTTAGCGCCTATATGGCAGTTGAATTTGTGGATGAGACTACCCAGTTATAAATTGCAGAGGAAGAAGAGAAAGGCAACAAAGACAGAGTACTATGGACCCCCCAGAGAAAGTGGAGGAAGGGTAAGAAAGATCCTATGAAGAATAGAATGAGGGAATGATTAGGTATGTGGGAAGAGAACTAGGAGTGGGCAACATTACAGGACCTAAAGGACATAATCTCAAAAGCATGGTTTATTGTGTTGAAAACAATGGACAAGGAGAATGGGGTACTGACTTGGAGATTCTGCCTTGTTAATTTCTGTGAAGGGCATCCTCAATTATGAAATAAGGACAAAAGAACAGATTGAAATGTAGTACTTACGGGTTATTCATGATTCTTGGCACCAGAAAATACAAAATCTTCAAATCAGCCTGTGAAGAGATTTCAGAGTCAGATCTGGACATGAAGGAAATTAGTCTTTAAAAATATCATGCCATGTCATGTATTTCCATTGCACATTGCTATAACAAGGTCAAAGGCCCCATCCTAGAGGCCTTTTGGAGAAGAACTCCCACTGAAGTCAGTAGGAGTTTAGTATAAGCAAGAGCTATGGAACTGGGTCCCACATGATGCTTTGATTACACTCGAAAGGGACTTAATAAATAATTCAAAATGTCATCTATTTTTAAAGCAGGAAGAAGTGCTTTATTTTTCAGTAAATATCATCATGGAATGATCAATGCTGCAGTGATTACTACTGCAGGAGTCAGACAGTGTAAGAGCCACTGTTTTCAAAGGTGGCCTTAAAAGGTCTCCATTTGAACTCCTGCAACTTTTCAAATGTACACATGTTCTTCTAGCATGTACATGTACACATGTTCATTGTCATCCACATGCCTAGTTGATAGGGTTTGCATGCACAGCTCCCTATTTATCCATATGAGTTTTTGTTAGGGATCAAAATTTTAGCTATTTAATTTGCAATTTAAACAAAAAATATCTAAGAAAAGCATAGGTATGGGTATGTGCCTGTGAAGCTGCTTGTTCACACATGGAAGTGTCTTTTTGAGAATTTGACCCCAAATACTTGCTGCAATTTTGGTAGTATTATGGTTTATTGATCTAAAACCTAATTGAAATTGTTATTTAGCTATTAAGTAGCAGTCCCCTTTAAGTTTACTAGAGCTAACTTTCTGTTAGTAGCTCTTTGATATTTCCTTACTCAACTTCTAACCCTTTCTTCAATCTTCACTCCATGACTATAGGTAGCTTGACTATTCTTTGCTTTCTCTCAGCTTCACAATCTTGGAGAAAGTCAAAGATAACCCTATTTTTATTTTCTCTTCACCTTTGGTCTCTTGTCAAATTGTTGCTTTTCCCTTGATAGCACTTGTAGAACTTAGTCTACTTTTCTATTCTTGCTGTCAAAAATCTGGGTCACACCACCATTTTCCCTGAGAGAAGCTGGCAGAATAATTGTCCTCTTCTGCTGCTCTGAGCATGTCTCCTTCCATCAACAAAGACTCTTCTGAATATACTCTTTCCACAGGAATTTCACATCTTTCAGACCTTTACAGCGCTGAAATACGCTTCTCACTTCTCATCTCTAATCACTCCACGTTGACACTCCCCTTAATCTTCCCTTTTCTCATTATTCTACCAGCTGGGTGGGTGTGTCCACATATACAGTTAATAAACTCCAGAGCTTATTGTTCTGGAGTTTATTTGTGCATAGCATATGGAGCCCGGTCAGAGGAGCCCGGGCTGGCAGGAGATCCAGGGAGTCAGCTTGCCAACCCAGGGCTGCTCTGATGGGGCTCCAACCACTAAGGTGCTTCAGTGTGGAGCTAGCTGGCAGGTAGCCCCCATGCTGAAGCACCCTCATGCCTCAGCCAGGCGCCCCCCCCCCCCCCCCCCCCCCCCCCGGCCCCCCCCCCCCCCCCGACTGCACATGGAGCCCCATCGGAGCAGCCCTAGGCTGGCTGCTCAGACAGGGCTCCATGTGCTGTGGAGCAGCTGGCTGGGCACAAGGGTGCATCAGCACAGGGTCTGCCTGTCAGCTAGCCCCACACTGAAGCACCCTCATGTCTCAGACAGCCCTGTCACTGTCTACACATGCACTGCAGGGCACAAAACACCACCACTGCAGGGTAGTACTTGTGTTTCGCTGGACTGCCTAATAGGGTCACACTTGCAGATGTTTTACTACAGAGCTAATTAGTTAGCTCCACAGTAAATGTCTGGTGTAGACATACATGGTGAAGAGGAGATTATATAAGTTTAACACACATGAGAGAGAACAGTCATATGACAATTTCACACTTTTAATGTCTGCAAAAACACTACTTTTCTTTTTACAAAGCATCCTCATTCAATTCTCTCCTCATGTTACATTTATTTTTTAACATGGACTTCCCATCACTATAAAACAAGAGTTCTCAGGGCTTGGAGACACATAACACTTCACCTAGTTAAATGTGTAAATCTGAGACAGACATACCAGCCCATGGAACTGGTTTAAAGCCACCTGGCATGGTTCAAAAGTGTACCTGGAAAATCAGGTTCTTTTTTAACTGGTTCACTGTGAACGGTTTCAGTGTTACATATGGACACCAAGAGTTCTGTGGCATGGGTCTGTTTGGTCCTTCAGGCATCCCACACTGCATCCTTACCCCATACTGCCTCCCCACCCCAAATGCTGCAACTGAATGTTGTGCTATGTGGCCAGAACTCTACGGACCACTTTCCCCCCATTTTGTTGGCACCTCTATGAATAAGCTCCCTTGCACTGCTTGTTCAATAAAAGTATCTTTTGAAAAATCAGCCCTGCTTGAATGTGCCCCTTTAGCATGATCCTGCAGCCCTATGGAACCCACAAGCATGAGTTCAAGCACTCTTCCCCTATTCCCCCCGGTCACACCATATCAGGCATGCATACTGCAGAGAATAGTTATTTGTAGGTTATTGATGTTTATTAAATTAATTTTTAGGAGATGGGAAAGGAGAAAGGTGAAAATACCCCCAGCCACAGGCCACCCACTCCCTGAGTCAGTTGCACCCAAAGCATGGGTGCAACTCTTGCCCCCTCATCCATTGATATGCATGCCAGGCTAAGATGCTGACTCCCCCCACTCCACCCTTTATGTTAGAGCTGCAGTACTCCATGCATAAATGTGAATCAGTTCCCAATTATGTCCATACCCTGAGTTTAATGTTGGGATTATAATGATGGCTATAGGAAAACTGCATGGATAGAGAGGGGTACTGCTTATTAGTGTTCTCTGGATACATGGCCCCTTTAAATTTCTACCAAGAAACTAAACTCACTTTGTCAGATAAATTCCACATATGTGATACGTCAACATTGCTTTTTTCCTAGTGGGCAAAGAGAGAATCATAAATAAACAAGAAGTAACATCTAGCATCCTGCCTTGCCTTTACAGTTTCTTGACATTTTCATTTTAAATTAGCCTTAAAGAAAAGTCCTACAGACTTGGAGAGAAACTTGTTCATATACTTTATTATTTTTGTATTTCTTTTCTCAGTTTTAATTATAGGTCTTGATACTTGTATGGAAGCAAAGTTCTTGATTTTGTAGCATTCACCACTCCTGCTTTTTATTTCATATGGATTAAGTTAATGTTTATACACTTCTTGGGAGATTTGTATTGTTCTTTACCTGAAGTCACAATTATCTGTTTGTGACAGCACAACTGGTTGGCTATGGCTGATGATTTATTATAAGCAATAATAAGAGCAGATAAACTAATAAGTAAGAGTAAGCATGGTTTTTCACATCTTCTATAATGGAGAGAGTAAAGAAGAAAAATGCTGTATTTACCTGAATCCAGGAGGATTCTGAATTTAAGACAACCCTCCCCAGTAATTATATTCTATACATAGGAAATGTATGTGTTATCAGCAGGGATCCAGGTTTTCCATTTCCCATGATAAAACAGAGTAAAACACAGATTTCCCCCAACCGGAGTAAAATGCGGGTTTCTCATTTTAGCAGAGAAACCCTTGGACTTTGCAGTTTTGGAATGAGTGCTCTGCAGGGTGCTGGAGAAAGTGGGAGGAGGCTGGTCAAGTAGGGGGCACCATGTGTATGTATATGTACATTGCCACCAGGCAGCCTGGAGAGCAGCTCTGGCAGGTAAGTTGGGTGGCAGGAGGAGGGAAGGAAACCCCCATAGGGAGGGAAGGAGTTGGGCAGGGCTGGGGCTGAGGCTACTGACCAGCTGGGTGGTACCTGGGGCTTGGGGCCCGGGGCTTCAATGCACAGCTGCAGGGTCCCAGTGGGGAGTGGGATGGGGCTGCAGGTGGCTTGTCTGGGGGGAGGGTATGGCCAGCTCCCTGCTGCTGCATGCACTCCTGGAGGAGTGGGGGGCATGTGGCCCTCATCTGTGTGTGGGGTGTGGGTACACGTGGATGCTGCTCATTGCAGGGTCTGCACAGCGGGGCTGCACAGGAAAGCTGCTTGCCACTGTGAACTCTGAGTTGCCTTGGTAATACATCTCCTGTATGCAAACCCATGCTGCAGCCTCCACTGTCCACATGCGTGAAGGGGAGGTGTCAGCAGGACAGCATGGATCTTGCAGCAGCAAGCAGCTTTCCTGAGTGGTCACACTGCGCCCTGCAGTGCTAGGTCACACACAGTGGGCTGCAGAGGCCTCAGGGGAAGGCAGCAGGGTGGAAGCCTGAACTTGCAGTTGGCATCATGCATCCCCCACACTGTGCACAGATCTGGGGGGCAGCGATCCCCCCTACTCCCCGGGAATGCTCACCATGGTGGGGAGCTGTCCCCACTGCCCAGCCAAGCCTGCAGCAGGCAGGCAGCGGGGGGGGAGGATGAAACGGAGAGGGGGACGGCTCTGCGCCGTTCCAGCAGCTACTGTCTCCTGCCAGGGGCAGGGGCTGCAGATCCCAGTCCCTGGCCCCATAGCCCAGGCACCTGGGGCCCCCCTCCAGCAGGTCTGGGTGGAGCAGAGGGCTGTGGGTAGGGGGCAAGGGGCACTAGTAGGGCCAAGGGGTTCTGGGGGGGGGGAACGAGGGGCACCAGCAGGGCCAGGGGGCTGTGGGGGTGCCTTTAATTTTAATCATGGATTTGGGGATTTTATTAGAGAATATGTAATTTTTTTTTGTCAGAGAATTTGCAATTTTTTATCAGGGAAAACCAGGACCCCTGTTAATCAAGGAAAACAGTGGTGGGGGCAGGCGGTGGGGTTCAGGCAGTGGGGAGGCAGGGGGTGTGGAGGTAACGGAGGAGCAGGCAGCTTCCTCCCTGTTGCCTGTCCTCCTGCACTTACTCCCTTTTGTGCCTTCCTTCCCATGCCTTTCAGCCTCTGCCCCCTTTCTCTGTCTTCTCCTCCCCTCTGCCCCCTGCCTACCCCTCCTCTCCTACCCCTGCCCCTTACCCTTTGCATCAGTGCTGGCAGGCTCTGCTCCAGCTGCAGCCTCTGGCACAGAGTATGGCCCCAGCCTGTCTTTGTGACAGCATCCTGGACCCATCACTGCTGCTATGGAAACAGGCTGCAGTGGGGATGGAGCTTACTGGCATGGAGCAAGAGTAAACTGGGAGGGAGGGGAGGGGAGGGGCGCTGGGGAAGCGAGGCAGGGGCCTGAAGCTGCGAGGTTGGGGGAAAGGAGCATGGTACGAGATGGGGGAGGGAGAATGGGGGCCCATGGCTATGGAGGGAGAGTCAGGGGGAGCAGGGGCAGCAGAGGTGCCGAGGGGCAGGAAACACCTGTGGCCCTGGCCCTGGCCCTGGCCCTGGCTCTGACCTGGGGTTGGAGCCACAGCTGCAGCAGCTGCTTGACCACCTGTTGCCTTGTACTCAATTCCAAGAGGAAGAGCCTTTTCTCTGCATTTGAAATGGGGGAAAAACTTATTTGGGATCAAGTAAATGTGGTAAATCCTTCAGGAAATATGCAATGTGCAAACTCATTTGTGGTAACATTTTTTCAAAATTCAAATGTCAGTTTCTCTTTAATAATTATAATTTGATTATGTTGTTGTTTTCAAAAAGAGCTAATGATTTTCGGTGCTTCATAATTTGAACTTAACTTGAGATAATCAGAATGGCCTGATTTTGAGTGGATAGGTGCCCATCTCTTTCAGAAAATCAGGCTGCTGAAGGCATAAAGGCAAATCTCACCTGCTTTCTTTGCTAACCTCTTGGTACTCCCTTTTGAATGTTCTCATTCTTTTACATAATTAGGTTATTTCAACTGCCCTTTACTTGTTTTGTAGCTACTTTTGACAGGTTTTTTGCTCCACAGTTTTGAAGCCTTCTCTGATTTAAGTGACTGCTTTCATTTGAATAATGGGTTTAAACAAAAGTCCTTTTTTCTAGCTCTTATTTAGCCTAGGCTGCATTTGCTTTTTTTCCTTTACTTGAGGAAAGGTACTCTGTCTGAAAGCTTGTCTAACATCTCTTCCAGCCACACAGCTGATCCAAAAAAGATATTACTGAAATAAATAAATACAGAAATAAAACCCTCACTTCCACATATTCTCTGGGCCACTGTGCTACAGCAGCACTCAAAACCTGAATCGTTTTAAGGTTTAACCCTCATCTTTACTGGGGAAAATGTTGATTTTGGTTACAAATCTGATGCTCAGAATATTAAAGCAAGGTTAGAGAAGGTCATTTTGTAGATGGTACCATGGTGAGGTGGTAACATGTGAAATATCAGAGATATACAGGGTTGCAAGCTCTAGTGATTTATCATAAGCTTTGTGAGAGTTGTTTTTATTAAAGTCCCAGCTTTTAGAAACATGTAGTTACATGGTAATCTGATTTTACTTTAAATAAAAAATGGAAATGATGTTTCTAGGATTCTAGTTTACTTGAAAGTAAACAGCTTGTAAGCATGAAAAATAAATTCTGAAAAAACAGAGGACAAGTGAAAGGAATCCAACATTTTTAATGTCATAATGTTTAAGCCAATTTCATGTTTGAGCAGAAAAGAAGGACATACTTGGCATATTAAATGCTTGGTGTTGACATAACACACGTGTGAGATAAACTACCAAAAAAGATATGGTGATACCAGCAGAACTTAGCTCAAAAAGTTGATCAGGCAGAGCTAAGAAGTGATGAGCTGACAGATGCAGCCAGATCCTGTTCAACCTGGTAATGGATCTATTTCCAGAGGTATCTAAGTGCTTCCTGTTGAAATGAAAGGGCAAGCTGTGTTGCTCTCTCTTGTGAAGTAGAACTCATCTTACAGTAGATGTGTGCTAGCTGCATGTTGAAAGTAAAGTATAGGAGAACTATGCACCTACAGAGGAGAAACAGAATGTTCTCCCTCTCCTGGCCATATAAAGCAGGACTACCTACAGATACAGATGAAATATCTGGTCACTGAAAGCAGACAAGGTTCTTTGGGTAAATCTGATATATTTTATTAGACCAACTCAAAAATTCTTCTTAGCAAGCTTTCAAGCATAAATACTCTTCGTCAAGCTGAGGAAGCATCTGCAGTTGGTGTGTACCAACTAGCTCTACTTACCTTTGCTTGCTTGTGAGAAATGAGAGAGAAAGAGGAGGACTGGTTACAAGTAAAGCTGATTTGTAGGTATCTACATATCTTACTTATGTTAAAGGAAATTGCAGATAGAAAAGTACTTATAAGGAGAGAGGAATACGCAACTACAGATTTGGTTTTTTTTCATGTAACATAGTTTCCTGTGTCTGAGAATTACATAACAAGCTTTGGATATTCACTGCTCTAATGTAATTCCAGCACAGAATTTCATGTATATTTGGTTCCATATAAATGAGTCACTCTGCTGAAACTTTGCAACCTATAGCATTGATACTATGGGAAAAAATGGGCATCACACCAATAGACTACTAAATTGTTCTTGGGTAGAGCTAAAAAAGTCTTCCTCCAGTCAAATGAAAGAAAAACCTTCTTTATCCCAAAACTATAATAATAGTAATAATAATAATAATAATATTGCAGTAGGTCCAGGAGTCCCAACCAACAAAAACCTTCCAGTGTGCTGGATGCTGTATAGACACAGAACAAGAGATAGTCTTTGCCCTTAGGGCCCACCGTTTCAATTATTAGAATAATCAGCAAAATCATAATACTCCTTGAGTCAGGTAGGGTTTGGGCAGTATACCCCAAATTATGTTTAAAAAAAATAATTAAACTGTAAATATTATAAGTGTAATTTATACTGCTAGAGAATGAGGAAAAATTGTGCTCAACTCACCTTTATGAGGAAATACAATACCTATACCCAGTAGGGCTGTGTGAAGCTTTGGTCCCTGATTTGATTCGGTGGAGATTCAGACGGATTCAGTGGCCTTTAATCTCTTTAATCGATTCGGAGAAATTCGGAAAGATTCAGAGATTCAGACATAGACACAGTTTTAAATGTTTTTCCTACATACCTCTAGGTAGCAGGCAGCTCATGAATGCTGCAAAGCTGTTCTGCATGGAGTGTCCCACAGAAGCATGGGGAGCTCCCCAGCACGCTCAGTAGCAGACCCGGAAGTGGACCAGAAGCACTTCTGGTCCACTTCCGAATCTGCTAGGGAGTGCATGGGGAGGCTCCCCCATGCCCCCCTGGCTTGGCAACTGGTCCCTCCTGGGTTTCAGGGGGCACCTGGGGTCCCCTCATGGCCAATTACTGAGCGGGGGTGGGGCACAGGAGGGCCCCCTGTATGCTCCCTGGTGGACCCAGAAGTGTACCGAAAGTACTTCTGATCCATTTCTGGGTTCACCGCCGACTATGTGGAGGGCCCCTCTGCACTCCTGTGGGACGCTCCATCCGCCCCAGCACAGCTGCGTTCAGCAGCCATGCTGGTACCTCTAAGTATGTGGAAAAAACTTTTAAAGCTGTGTCTATGTCTGAATCGCTGATTCTCTGAATCAGCATTGAATCTTCGGATTCGGATTTGGCTGAATTGCATCAGGGACAGTGATCTGAATTAACAAATCGAATCACTGATTCAGGCCTAATCTGAATCGAATAGGACCCACTTCGCACACCCCTGACACTCATCCTCTGAAACATAGCCCAAAATACCTAGCTGAGTTCCACGTTGCCAGAAAGTCAAAAGCAATAACCAGATCTGGTCAACATTTTTCTAAAGTAGGAACTCTGATGAAATTTTAGAGTAAAATATTTGTAATAATGTTCATATTAGGTATTTATATATGTGCTCTGGGTGCGGGAGGAGGACGGGGAGGGGTGCTTTAATTAGAGTGGCATTAATTAAAGTGACCAGAGCGTCTTCTGTATCAGTGTCTCTGTGCTGAAAAATAGTGGTGGGGGAACTTTAACTAAAGGTTGTCAAACAAGCTTTAGTTAAAGCGCTCCCATTGCCATTTTTCAGTGCAGCAAGGCTACTCCAACTGTAGTTACAATGCACTGCTGATATACGTGATGCTGGAGTCTGCTGGAGCATGGTAATTACCATGCTCCAGCAGACTCGATTACTCA
This sequence comes from Alligator sinensis, assembly GCF_000455745.1. NCBI lineage: Eukaryota > Metazoa > Chordata > Crocodylia > Alligatoridae > Alligator > Alligator sinensis. The sequence continues at coordinate 3,242,789 of NW_005841867.1, read as the reverse complement.
AGTCTGCTCCAGTGCATTGTAACTACAGTTGGAGTAGCCTTGCTGCTCGTGTATAGGCAACCATTATTTTCTCTTATCTCTAATCACATCTAGCAATAACTGCAGCATATAAATGACAATCTGCTCTATTTTTAATATGAAAGAAGAACTTGAGAAGATTTCAGACCTCAGCATGAAATGCTTCATTTTGATTGTTCCATCAGTTGGGCAGATCAAGATGGAGTATCCCATTTGAACTTGTGCTCTCCATGGATAAAACCTCTGTGTCAAAAGGCAGTTACAGATATCTCATTGTAGAACTTAGCAGGCATGTTTCTCATCCATGTAGCCCATGTTAGTTTTTAGTCTATGTTTTAATGTTTTTATTTAAATGAGTGGAAAAAATCTCAAACTAAGAGGACACCCGTGGTAACATTTTCAAAGGTGCCTAAATGATATAGGAGCTAAGAAATATTGATTTTAAAAGAGACGTTATGGTTGTAACTAAAATAAAATGCTTACAAGCCACCCTAATATAAATCAGAGCTCATATCACCATAAAAGTACTTAACAGAATTTTATACTGACCTCTACAGCTCCATTGCCCTGACCCTGTTTGTTTTTATTGTAGAATTTTAATGGAAATGAATGAGAGTTGTATTAAACAGTACTCCATATCTGTCTCAGAACATATATCACAAACTGTGACTACAATGAAAGTGTATGGTCTGTAAATCATCCTAATGTTTGACCCATCCATTATCATCCTGCTAAATCTCAAATTAAAAGGTCAACAGTATCCACTCTATCCAGTGTGTAGTATGCCAAGGATTGAATGTGGAAACTGAAATATATGTTCTATCAAAATGTTTAATGCAGTGGCACGTTAAGCCTATCTTCCAATGTCTTCCATACCCCAGCAGAAAATAGTCACATGGAAGAGACACAAGCTGTAGAACCTGTTTATCTGATTGAAATGAACACAGTCTGTTTCCACTAATTTGTTTCTGGCATAATTAGCACATTGCTCAATTTATTTTCGTAATACGCTCATTTGATTCTTCCATTTGCCAGTAATACAACCAGAAAGAGCATATTAACAAAATGTATAAATCTAATCGAAGCCATCCACCAACATATCTCTGTGGAGGCGTTTAATTTGTAAAATCTTTAAATTGGGTAACTCGGTTTAGCTTTACAATACAGTATTCTCTTAACATACTGCCTTTACACTGAAGCATGTATTTAGCAATGAAAAATACTATATACAAACAGAGAATTTAGCAAATAGGCCTAGTATTTCAGCTGATTGGTAGGAGTTGCATTAATTATATAGATGGAGTAGAAACTGAAAATGATTTTAAAATGCTAGGGGAAGAGGTTGCTACATTGTGTAAAGCTCTTTTCCATATGGATTACATACAAGAGTTAAACAGTGCAATCCCATCACTTTTAGTGGCAGGAGAAATTTGTCAGGGCAGGGACAGGGCAAGTAATTAATGAAGATATTTAAAACACCTGTCTGCAGTAGAAATCTGTCTAAAGCAGAAGAGCATAGGAAGAAGTAAGAGCCACTTAAAAAGCTTTACCTTAAGATGGGTGTGATCTGAAGCAGCATAATACTGAAGTGCTGTTTCCTATGAAGCAAATTCCTTGCACTGTTATAAATGCTTTAAAGTTTTAAATAGATTATAATTCTAATGGTAAAGTATGAGTAATACTGACACATTTCCTTGAGAGCGTCTTCTTTTGGTTATCTGATTTCTTGTAAAATTCTGCCACAGGTTTAGACACCAACCAGTTGTGTGAGGTTTGACCCATGAAAGCCCATTATTTTCATTCTCTGTCTTCCTTGAACTACACGTACTCTGTTGCATTTACCCTTTTTATTCTGCAGTTAACAATTCTGCCTCTGTCTCTGCTGTTCTAACAGCAATTGCAAACCTTAAAATGAAGATGGTGAACTACTTTTGTTGGATAGCTGCTACATTTTATCAGAGAAAAATGACTGAAAATGACGGTCGTTCTCAAAATTTGATTTTGGGCAATTAATGAAACAATGCCGTCCTTTATTGTCTTACCTGCTTTGCACTATATCCTATTTAAGAGGCATAGACAGCTATGGAATTTCAATTGTTGGCATTTGCACACGGTGTGGGATACCATTTCTACCTGTGGTGAAACAGGATTGTCTTGTGCACCTTGCTTGTTGGCAGTAAGTTAATGGTGGGGACCCCTCTTCCCCAATCTTTTAAATGAATCACCTAGTGGTTAGAACACTTGGTCAAGGAATGGGAGATGGGGTTCTTGACTACCTTAGGACACCACTAGAAGGGATTTAACCTTTCTCTGATTTAAGTGTTTTAACCACCAAACTAGATGCTAAGGGATACATTGACCAAAGTACAGCCTTCTGTTTTAATCTGGGTCACTGCACATGGCATATGTTGTTCATTGGATAAATACCACTGTACTGGCTTCTGGCTGCTGCGAGCAATGTGTGGGCTATGGACTGTTGGTTAGAACAATGTGCTGAAAGGCAGAAAATGTAGGTTCAAGTTTCCTCTGTGGGGAGTCTAGAATCAGGCCTTTTGCTCCTAACCGCTAGGCTATTTGGTTAAAAGGTGGGAAAGTGCAACTGCTCCTCTGGCATCATGCACTAACTAGCCATAGTTTTTCTGCCACTAAAATTTTGAAGACTTGTGTGGTGATTCACACATTCCTGAGCAATTCAAGCCCTCCTGGGCAGCCACCTGCCCACAGTACAGCCTTCTGAGCAAGTGCAGAAGGGAGGTGGGAGTAGCTATGCTGAATCCCAAGATGCATATAGTGCCAAAAGCTGCAGTTCCATGGCTATATAAATGCCATTTAGGTATGTGAAATGGAAATAGGATCTGACCTTTAAAATGAGTGAAAAAAATAAACTAAAGGGTTTTTTTTTATGGAAAATATTTGAACCTTTTTGTGAAGAATCTTGATGAGGAAAGGCAGTACATCATGAAAATACCTGACCCCCTTGCATTATCAGAGTTGCAGTCTAATGAGAAGGGGGAAGATTGGTGGTGTGTGGCCCCAAGAATGCAGAAGAATGTTGGAGAAGAGTAGTGGTATGTGGCCCCCCAAATGCAGCTTCTGTGAGACATCGTGATGGTGTTTCTAAATCAAAATATTTTGGCTGAGCGCCCCCCCGCCACCAAAAGCACCAGCTTTGAAATATTCAGAGTTTTGACAAAATTTTGCACAAGTTTTACAAAAGGCAATTTGCTTGCTGCAAGAGACCTGCTGAGAGACCCCAGTGTCTTGTGCTTATGACTAAGGTGGGGTGAATTATTTTTGGCAAATAGATGATTTGGAAAAGGAAAGGCAATTTTCATAGACCTAACCTATTTATAAATTCAGGTTGAATTCTCTAAATCATTCCAGCTGAATAAAAGGTGAAGAAAGATGTCAGAAATGTTGAAAGTTCATTTTGATATTTCCGACAAAACATTTTCATTTTGGGGGCTAGATTCATAAGGGCACATAAAACACCATGCACACAACCAGCAGTGGGACTAAGTACAGAGAGTCAAAAAGCCCAAAGTGGAATCAATTCAATTTATGCAGCTTTCTCTAAGCTATGTAGATTGGGCTGTCAATGAACAGAATACATGCTCTCTCATCAGTCGGCCAAGGAAGGAAGATGCCTGCACTAGCCAAGGCCAGAAAGCAGGGGTTGCTCATTCATGGCTCCCAGCCCTGCCAGGCTGCAAACATCCTAGCCCCATCCCATTGCCATCCCCTGGCCCCCCTACTGTGCCGACCCAGGATGAGGGGCCCAGGACTGGATGGGGAGAGCATGCCCCACCCCCCCCTGCAGCTGACAGGTAGGGGGCTGCTGAGGGGGCAGGGCTGGGATATTCCCAGCCTGGTAGAGCTGTGTTGCAGTGGGGAAAGCCCCTGACCAAATATCAATATAGAACATGGATATTCTGCATCGTATGGAATAAATGCACATCAATGAGTATAGGATTTCATAGATTTCATAGACATCAGGGCTGGAAGGGACCTCGGAAGATCATCGAGTCCAGCCCCCCGCCCAAAGGGCAGGAAGTCAGCTGGGGTCATAGGATCCCAGCAAGATAAGCATCCAGTTTCATCTTGAAGGAAATAATGAATGTCAGTGGAAGAATGCAGCAGTTGAAAGCTTCACCAAAGCTGAAGCTCCCTGGGAATGCAGAAGATGACGGAAGTTGTCAGAGGCCTATAATGTGTCAGGGATGTACTTGGTAGCTGTGTCGGTCTGAAACAAAAAGGAATACAAAAATCTAGAACTCTTGGTTCCAAAATAATACCTTTTATTAGACCAACTGAGAAATCACAAAAAAATAATCTTTTTCTGCAAGCTTTCGGGCTCAAAGGTCCTTTATCAGGCTCTGGGAAAAGTATAGATGGTAACCACTAATGTTGTATTTCAGAGGCCTATAAAGCATTATTGAGTCTGGGGAGACTGGGGAGGAATTTGATAATAGTCTTCAAATACCTGCAGGGCATTTTATAGAGAGGATGAAGATGGGCTTTTCTCTGGCCATAAGGGAGAGGACTATGAACAACAGATTCAAGCTACAGCAGAGGAAATTTACATTGGAGATTAGGAGAAACTTTCTGACTATGAGGGTGGTGAAGCATTGGAACAGGCTATCTTGAGTAGTTGTAGAATCTCCAAGCTGGGAAATTTTCAAAAGCAGTTTGGGCAGACACTTGGCTGGTATGGTTTAGTGAGAGAGAATTCTGCCTTGGGCAGGGAGCTGGACTAGATGACCTCATGAGGTCCCTTCCAGCCCTACTTTCCTTTGATCCTAGAAAAAATGAAATAGATTTCAGCTGCTTTCACTTTGTACCTGGGACAAAGAGTAGTAGTGAAAAAGAAAACTAGTAGGTAATCTTATCCTTCCAATAGCAAATGTTTTTAATTGTTTTCAGTTAACTCAGGCAACGAAGGCTAACTATGAAACTTTCTGAGTGTCACACTCCATATAAAAATTAAACATGAAATATACATTGTTAACCTGGAGCAGATTCTGTTCCAAGATAAGATCCACAAGATGTGGTTGTATTTTCCACAGTGACCCAGAAAGCAGGTAGAGGGAAGGACAGCATGGGAAGAATGTGCTAATGCACACAGAAGTAATAGGTAGGCTAGTTATAGCTGCAGGTATACTTTGATTGCAATTCAGATAATTATTAACATTAGATTAAGTAAAAAATATCTGATTTTAGGTATGGGCAGTAGTGCAGCTACAGACAGACTGTTAAGGTCAGCATTAAGGTATTCAGAAGTGTAAGTTTGTAACGTGTGTGGATCTCTGCCAAGTCTCTCACACCTGCAAACATAAATATAACCTTTTCTTACCTCTCCCCAGTGTTTTCGCTCATTCTTTCTTCCCCCCAGTCAGTTTCCTCACCACCTGTGCCATCACCTTCTAGCCTAGTAACTCCCATCTGGTCATCCTGTATATTCTTAAACATGAACAATTATATCAAGATGTCAGTTTTCATGTGCACATATCTCATTTGTGTAGGCAGCTGCAGCACAAGTACACAAGTTAGGTAGGCCTTGAGAAAAAGTATGTGCATACTGTTTCAAGGTTCAACAGCTTAGTTACACTCTGCCAGTGATTCTCAACTCTTTAGATTCAAGGCAGCCCTCCATAATTTTTCTGGATGTAGTGGCACACCAGTTAAGAACCACTGTTTCAGTGGTATAGCTTATTGGTTCTGTGCCCTGGGCATAGAGGGGTTGAGGAGGGGGGTTGTATCGAGAGTAGAAGGTGGCAGGTGCAGGTGGGGCAGGCAGTCTTATTTGCTACTGCATGGGTTCACCCAGAGGCTCCAGGCACACAGAGGGGAGAGACCTGGGGCAGAGTCCCCTCATGAGCCTCATTCACCCTCTCATAGTTGCCAGTAATCTGCATGTAGATCCTGGCCATAAAAGCCTTAATTTGACAGTGGTGTGGAAGGGTTAACACAATAGCTGTTGCCATACAGCATGGAAAGAGGGGGAGCCAGATTTTAACAGGAAGCCAGGCAGATCTTTGCCCCGTACCCGTTTCTAGAAGAGGGTGTGCTGGGCCGACTAGGAAAGGCTGCAGTATAAGAGCTCCTGCTGCAGCCATGTCCGGGTCCTCCAGTGGCACTGGCTCTGCAGGACCCCATTTGAGAACTACTGCTACATGCACTCGCTGCATTGCCAAATCATTGTGTCATCTTAATGATCCATTAGTATTCAATTCCCACTTAGTACCTAACCTTTTAAATCTAAAATGAATACTAAGTTACTGTGTTTTTAGAGCACTTTATTTAAAGTGTTATTGGGAATTTAAATATAGTGCTTTTAGAATTTTAATTTGGGATTGTAAAAGCTTGTGTTTTACTCAGATTTATCCAGCAGATGATGTTAAATCCTTTTTTACAAGGGTAATTATATAATGAGTTTGATAATGAGTGTATTAGTTTAGTGAGTGAGAGCCATTGATAAACATTTTCACTCTCCAATATTGGCTTGCAGGGACGTGTAGCTTTCCTTAACATAGAGAGCTACCCCCCCGCCCCTTTTCTCTACACGATCCCTCCTGTACAGGGTATAGCCATCTATCCCCGTGGTCCAGTCATGGGTGGAGTCCCACCAAGTCTCCGTTATCCCTATGACATCGTAATTGTTTGCACTGAGCATGAGGATGAGCTCCTCCTGATTATTCCCCAAGCTCCTGGCATTAGTGTACGGGCAGGCAAGTGCCCCCTGGGGGGCTCCTTCCTTGCAAACAGATTTTACCATTGCTGGGGCAGGGGTGGGCTCCCTGAAGCGCCGTGATCTGCTGGCTTGGATGTGGAACTCCTTCTCAGTATTGAATGTAGAATGAAAATAGCACAGTAAGTTGTTACTTTGATAATGAGCAGTAAGGTATATTCAACAGTTGTGCAAGTATCTGGAGCTTGCTGGTAAAATATTAACCTTCCTTGACCTCAAGCAAGGTATACTGACTACAGAAGTTGACTTTTCAAGGTGCTGGCATCATACTTAACGTAATGGGAGTAGAGAGCTTTCATTTCCTCACAGGAATTGCTCAGCACCAACTAAGCTTTTAAATTTCTCCAAGTCCATTTTAGTAAGAAAATAGCCCTTCAACATTATGACCAGAGTAATTCTTACTTTGTTTTAATTTATATTATGATTCCAGGTATTCTCCAGGAAGGAAATGTCATTTCTCCATAGACTCAACATTACTCATCGGTAAACCAGAGGAAGCTTAAGACTTCAGAGATGGATCACACACTTGTCTTTTCTATTTTGGGAAACATCATTTAAGCTTGGTTCCTCACAGCTTTTAATTATTCTTTTTAGTTCCACACTTGTTCAAATGTATTTTTTATTTACCTTTCATTTCTACCCTTTTATCTTTCTTTATAATCAATTCACTTGTTAGTCATGACAACAGAGGGAAATTACTTACATTTCAAACTACTATAGATAGCCAGCAACACAGGACAAAAAGCCACAATAAGCAATCTTCACTTCTAACAGTGTATTTATTTTAGTTCAGGAGTGCTATATAATTTGACAGGAAGTTAAACATAAAGAGACATTTTTTACAACACAATCTGATGAAATACCAAGGAAAATTGAAATTAATCTATATGAAGCATATAGAGTAAAATCTAGTTCTCTCTTTCCAGGACTGAAAAGGTCAAAATACAGTGAACTACATGGAGGTATGAACCCATAGAGGCAACCAAGCTCCATGTTGCCCCATTCCATGGAAATACAAAGAGCTGGGTGCAATGATAGGATGGCAGGAGCATGACCAGTGGCTTCATGCACTGCATGTATTCATGTGCCATGGATACCATTACCTAGGTCACAGATTTTCCCTCTGTATTATGCTTGGGTCATGAAAAGCATTCTGATACCATCTCTCTGGTGTTCCTACCCAGGTTTTCTATGAAGGACATGCATTCAACCCATAACTCCTGAAACCAGTAATGGGTCTTCCCTATATACATACCCTACTCAGTGAGGAGATAATAAACTCTATATACCATTACCAGGATACATAAGATGACCCATGTATGTTTTGTTCATTTATATTTTTATACTCTGTTTTTGTAATGTCACCTTGCAAGGCAAACATTCCCATTTTATTTTCTATAATGACAAATATTGATCCTAACAAACTTTGGAACATGTTGGTTTTCTCACTTTAGTTTCCCATTCATTCTTCAGCATTGCTTATGAGGTAAAAACACATCTCTGGCAATAATACTTGTTAAATGCTACTGGAAGCTGCATGAGAGAAAATGGCATTTTTATTTTGGTGCCATATAGAGAGAATTCTAGGCAACCACATATTGAATTTTTCAGAAAGGAGGATTCTAAAGGTCAAATACTGATATCTATTATAGTGAGTGTAAATTAGAATTTATTTACTCAGACCATACGCTTCTTTGTTTTAAGTACGAGTGAGCAATCACATTCAGTTTATTTGCATGTGCATGCTTCTGGAATTAGGATTTATGTCAGTGTAACTGAGACTGGAACACACCCTTTAGAATCTACAGCCATTCTCCATTAGACTGTAAGACATGAGGTCATAATTGCTCAAGAAATTAATTCCAGAGAGTACCACGGGAATTATTGAAATATAATGTCTGAGAAAGTGAGAATAGTGAGAATACAGAATACTATAGATAGTTTAACGGTCAAAGAAATTAAAGGATATATGTGGGTGAAAAGAATGGAACACAATGGACCCTTCCTGGCTGAACCAAAGAATTGGTTCAGGTGGTAGCTGAAATCTGATGTTTTATTTGACAAAATGAAAAAATAGTAGCATTTCATTCTGAATCAATCCAAAATGTTTTATTTGCCCCCAAATGAAATCCTTTGTTTTATGTTTTAGTTGTTTAATCTTTTTGTTTGTGCTTTTATCCTTTTTGACATAGGCTCAATTTTGAAATGAAAAACTAAAGTATTTCAAAAGCCATTAAGCTTCATTTTTAGAAGTGTCAAATTGAAATGTTTTGGATTTCCCAAATAGAATCTTTCGTTTGTAAAATGAATTTCAAAATGACTCCCATTTTTGTTCAAAAATATTGTTGAATATAACCAAAGCACTCAAATAGTCTCACTTGCTGTGAAACTCAATTTTTTTAACTTATCTAGCATTCATAAAATATTGTATTGCCCAGTTCTAATTAAAAGCATATGCATATGCAATTATTAAATGTACAGTATATAGCACATAGTATACATACTTTAAAAAAATATATATAGATATGTTCCTCAAATGAATGGAGATATATGTGAAACGTGAAAATCTGCTCAAACACAAAAGGTATCATTTAATCTGGCAGTTTATCAGGATTCCATTGCTATTAAGCTATTTCATTCATTTATGCCAGATGATTCTCAGAGACACTGGGCTTGCAGTGTGCACAGTGTTCTTCCAGAAAGTCTGACTTTTAATTAAAGTTTCTTATACTGATTAAGCATGAAGACATTAGAGTTGGATGAACAATAAGAAATATTATCCATTAATATTTTAATTCAACCAGATTTAGCAAATATAGTATTATTGTAAAATATGACCCACTTGGTCATGAATTGAGAATTATAAAAACAGAATATAACTTGCCTAAGTGAAATGTTCCTTTCTGATTGCTTGTCACTTTTATGTCATCTGATCATCTAACTCATATTAAATGATATAGCTGCTGACCACACATGGAATATGTGCTTGTGTCATTTTGGGGCTTGTGCAAATCCCAAACAAGTCAATGGAATCTTCCACTCAAAGCCAGGCATCTTAGATTAGTTCTAAAGATTGTGGTACTAATAGCTCTAACAGAGGGGTGGGTAATTATTTCAGCTGGAGGGCCACTGAACACATTTTGGTATGTTAATGAAGGCCATACACACAAAATCTTTTAGAAGATACAATTTTAACAAATTATAGATACCTCCCCCAATCATATACTAAAAATCAAACCTCAACTATAAAATATTTTTTTTTTTTTTCAAAAATTTTTTTTTCTTGATTTATGTTTTTTTTAATAGTACATATAGAGGTGATGGCATAAGAGCTCAAATAAAGTCTTACTCATTTATATTGTTTGGAGGGCTGTGTGTAGGGAGGGATGTGTGTGTATGTGCCGGGGTGAGGGAGGGGTGCCTGCACACTATGTCCTGGGAGCCAGCTGGGAGGGAGGGAAGGTGGGGTGTATTAAGCATTAAGTATTAAGCTCACCTAGACAGCATGATGCAGGTTTGGTCCTCCACCTGTCTGACCTGTGGCTGCTCTCAAGGCGCTCCACATGGGGATCAATCCTGCCCGCTCCCACCCGGGGCAGCCTGTGCTATGCTCCCACCCATGCCCACGCCCACCAGTCCTGGCTCCAGCCAGTGTGCACAGCTTCTCAGCTGGGCTGCTTGCAGTGTGGCTGCAGCCACCTGGGCAGTGCTCGGTTCCCCCCACCTCAAGTAACTCCTCCTCCAACCCCTGCTGTGCCAATCCAGGTGGGGCAGTGGGGGTGGGGAAGCTGCAGCCAGGTGGCTTCTGCTCCAGTGCTTGGGGCTCCAGCTCCAGCTCCCAGCTGCCTTCCACCCACTCGGCCACTGCACACAGCTGTTCATTGTGCTGGGTGGGTAGTGGGTGGAAGATAGCCAGGATATGGAGCTCCACATTCTGAGGCAGGAGCCACCTGGCTGCAGCTTCCTCCCTCTCCCTTCCCCCCACCTGGAGCAGCGCAGCAGGGGCAGGACGAAGGGCCGAGCAGTACCCGGGCAGCTGCAAGCGCACCAAGAGCAGCCCTGCTGGGAAGCTGTATGCACTGGCCAGGGACAGGGCTGGCAAAATGTGGGTGGGAGTGCAGCATGGACTGCCCTGGGTGGGAGTGGGCAAGCCTGGCCCCATGCGAATTGCTGCGGGGGCATCTGCAGGCCTGATTCAATCAATTGGTGGGCCAGATCTGTCCTGCAGGCTGTATTTTCCCCACCTTGGTTCTAACAGCTATTAAACACTAAGAGTACCATCTTGGCTCAGACAGAGATAGGTGAAAATCAGTGCTACAATTAACTTGTATTTAATAAGATTGCAATAGGGCACCATGTTAGAGGGGAAAGTTTTGAGTATATAAAGAAAAATCCCAGAGAAGAACAGAGCAATCATTTCTCAGTCTCATGTTTCTCCTGAGAACAGATGGTGCCCTGCAGGGTATATTCTGCCAGATTTCTGCTCAGTGTTAATACAAAATTGCTAGAAGGATCAGTGATGTATTACTGGTTGCTGTGACTTTAATATATTGAAAAAGCCAGTTCTGAATTTCCATTTCTTCCAGACAAGTGGGTGTGGTGAGATAATTTATTTAGTATCTAATATCTAATTGCAGTGTGGAAGGAGGCTCCTAGGCAACAATGTTAAGATGGGGGAACTGGAAGAAATGGCACACATTGTATCAGTAGTTCCAACTGAGTCTCCTATCTTTTCCTTTTCTATCCTTCGATCTTACAGTGTGATTCTGGCACTCTTCCTGCTTTATCCTATTTGTATAAAATCTCTCCTGCCTTTACATTTCCTTCCACAGAGTGGCTCTTAACTTCATTTCACAGAGATCAAATACTTTTTTGTCTTCTACTTTCCATTTCAACTGGGAAATAGTTTCTCACTCAGGTACTGGCCAGTCTGAAAAAGTTCATTCTCTGACTATATGTTAATTCATCAGCCTTGATAATTGTAGAAGCAATAAATGCAAACTTGAGGGCATAATTTAGAGATTGTTAGTTCAGAACAGGTCATGACTAACTTTTGTGATAGCAGTAGAAATCCTTTGTTTTTATTCCCAGGGTGGGTAATAGATAGGCAGTCCATCCCAAGTGCTTTGATTCTGACCGGATGGACTAAACTCTAAACGAAGTATTTTACTGTTCATGCCCATTCAGTTCTTGATCGCTCTGCCCGAACCTGTCAGCCAGTTAATGTGTTATTTCTTTCTAATATCTTTCTAATATCTGCTGTGTAAACTGCAGTATGCTGCTTAGAAAAATCTTCATGTTACATCTTTTTTACTACATTTTTATTAGATTTTTTGTTTGTGTGAGAGATAAATGATTTTAGTTTGACTAGAAAATATCCTCAAAGATCCTGACTGCATCCCAGAAAGAATTTTTAAAAATCTATCATAACCTTTAGTTCATAACATTATTTAAGACCTTTAACTGGTGTGGACGGTGTAGCTACATAAATAATTATTACATTGGAATTTGTCTGATAAAACATGTTTAACCATATTTAGTTACATAAAGATGATATATTTTCATGGGTTTTAATCTGAAGAGATTTAACATACAAATTGACCCTATATAGATAACTAAATTTTTTACAGATTTGGCATACAGTATTTCTAGCCAAAAATGAGAGAGACACATTCAAAGCCATCAAATAAGTCTTGACCTGCTTTAAGCAAAAGCAGATTAGATGGTGGTAAATAGCACTTTTGCTCTTTTTTTTTTTGGACATATTTTAAACTTCAGAAATGAATGAAAAACTATTACATACCTCTGCCCAAATGGACACAAATAGAAGATGCAGTTCTTCCGTTTAAGATTCATAACTGTGACTGGTTAGACTTCCTGGAACATGTCAGAAATAGCTTTCTGGTTAATGAAACTACCTGCTAAATGATTACTGCTTGCAGAGTTTAGTACCTAGGTTCTGATTTAGCAAAAAATATATATTACAAAGACACACATGCGTAAATTGTGGTAAAAAACATTATTACAAACTTAAATTGGTGCCCTTGTGCATGTGTTTTATGATACAGGGTTTTTTTTTCCTCCTGTGATCACTTACTCTTTTTATAAGGATTGATTGCTTACTCAGTGCATGGGTTAGATAGTACTCAGGCCATATACAGACATTCAGTTTCTCTTGGGGCAGTTGCTTTCCTCCCAGGAAAAGCAATGAGCACGAGGATGGTCAGGATTGTTCTCCCAAAGCAAAAGACCTCTAACTAATAGATGGCAAATCTACCAGGGCCTGTTAAGGTGTTCCAGTGTTTAAGCACCCTCATTTGTATGAAACTTAATGGTTGTATTTGTCAACTTGCGCAGGTGCCCATGCACTCCCTGAGATTGGTGGTGCACCCCCTGAGACTGGCTGCCGCTGATGGTGCTGGCAGCACCTGCAGGCAGGTGTCAGCACCATCTGTGGGTGGTCACTGACTGGTGGTTGGTGCTTGCCCCCCCCACCCTTGACACTGCTGTGGCTGCCTGTGGGCGGTCCCGACTTGGCCCACCTTCACCTCTACCATCAACCTGGTCACCTGCAGGTGCTCCTAGCTTGCCGCCACCACGCCCCTCCCACCGACACAGCTGCCGCCGCCTCTGGGTGGTTGCCATACCAACCCCCCGCCCCAGCCTTGGGAAGCACGAGGAGTTTATGCCAACTTGTAACCTTTGGGTTTTGTTATATCCTTGTCAGCAAAGCTGAAAAGTATTTCATTATCAAACATCTTGTCTGTACGGAAGTACCAATGTACAGTGATCATATTCCTTCCTTATCTCTTCTTAGGTAAGACAAGTTCTAAGATCTTGCCATATGACTTAGAAAACTTGTCATAAGACTTGTTTTCCAAGTCCTGGTTGACTTCAGAAGAGCAGCACAAAAACTCTTGCTGCTCTTTCCATATCATTGAAAAATGTCACTTGAAACTGGGTGTAGTGGTCTATGAACACAGTACAGAGGCAACATTTCTTCCTTGTTTCCATTTCATATTCCACTTTTTATCTAGTCATTGATGCATGTCTCTTTTGACACAGCATTGCACTGAGTACTTATATTGAGGCAGATATCTATAATGACCTCAAAGTTCTTTGAATTCCCAGATGTATTGTAAATCAAATTGAGAAGTAGATTTGAAAATACTTTGGAGCATAGGATTAGAAATCAAAGGGATCTTGATAAATTAGAGAACTAGGCTACACACAACATGAATTGTACAAGTAAAACCTGGGGCTTTGGCACTGGCACTGCTGAGAAGAACCTGAGGTTCTGGTGGATCCCAAACTCAACATAGGTCAGCAATGTAATCCTACTGAAAAAAAAATCAGTCAATAAAAAAGCACATGTAATTTGTCCTGGCATTAGCAGGATTCGATGCAGGACACAAACTATGAAAGTACCACTCTATTTGGAGCTGGTTAGGCCTCATTTGGAATACTGTTTCCAGTTTTGTGTACCATATCTTAAGACAAAAAAGAAGTTTTAGAGCAATAAAGATGATAAAGAGTTTGGGAAGCATTCTATTTGGGAGGAAATCCTGAAGAAATTAAGTTGTTTGGAGAAAAGCTGATTGAGGGGAGTACCAGGCTAGGGACAGAAATTATACATAAACTGGTTTAAGTGATCAGAAACTGGTTTAAACCTGTAACAGAACAGAAGCTTAGTGCACATAAACCAGTTTCAAAATGGCTGAAACTGGTTTAATATGAACCTGGTTGAATGTAGTATCAGACTTAACTGATTTGGGTAAAACCAGTTTATGAAATTTCTGAACCACAGTTCTTCAGCAGAAACCCCCCACACAATAATTTAGGTCAGTCTCTTGCTGTAGGACAGCAAGCCCTGTAGTTGTGGTTTGTATCTGATTCTTCAGTTTGCAGGGTTTTATGGTAGAGTGTTTTATGGTAGAGTGTTTTTACTTTAAAACTATGAGCAAACTTACAGCATATGAAACTGAAGGACATTTCAGTACCTGGGTCAGGCTTTGAGCCAAATTCTATTTTCCTGCTGTAAAAACAAAACAAAAATTAGTTCTCATCATAGCTAACAGTTTCCAATGCACATAAAGCTCTTCTGGCACACCTTAATTGAAATGCTTCCTTCAAAGAGAGGCCAATACCAATCTAAACTCTTTCTCAAATTTCTAGTGTTATAGAATAGAAAAGGATTCTAAATGATGAGGTGAAAAGGTTGATCAGTATCTTCTCTAGCAGCTCAGACTATTTTGTCTTTCTAGCTAGTGTCATGTGCAACTTGGACTTTGCTAGGTTCTGTTACCAGAAATAACTCACTCTTGTTGAAGTAGAGACTCTGTTCATTTTCAGTTCTTGCAACATCCTTTTGGAAGCTTGAGTGTGGGTGTCTAGGACATAATTTTCTTCTAAAGAACATAGGTTACCCAAGGAGAGAGACAACCTTTTGTTGCCTGGATAGAGGAAGGGCCTTTATTTTTACATATTCTCCAAGGTCTGTAGAGCTTTTCAGTCTATGGAATCATTCCCATTGTTGTATAGAATTAAATAATTTAAGAGCTAAGCAAAGGAAAACTGTGGTGTTAAAAGGGAAATGACTCTGTAAGATGTCTCTCATGAAAAAAGTAGTCCTCAGAATGAGAAACTCTTATTTGAAAGAACAAATGATGTTATTGAAAGGAAGGTAATCATAGACCATATTCAAGTAAATAATTCATTCTGCCACTATTGCATATATGCATGTGACAAATGTGAAAAAAAATATTTTTCAAACAATTACTATTGCTTCTTGGCATACATGTAATTACAGTTATTTTATTCCTTTCTTGTGTGAGTGGAATTTCTGAAAGAGCATATACATATGTTTTCAAATATAATTTTTTTTTTTTTTGGAATTCTGATTTAGGGCTTGATGCAAAGCTGATTACAGTCACTGAAAAGTAAACCCCTCAGATTTGCATAAAATTGTTAGACATTATATCAAAATCATAAACTGAGAAACATATTGGTAGGTAGAGTACATTTTTCTCTCGATATCTTAGAAAGTCACTAGCTCTTTAATTTGTATTTAATTAATTGCTTAATTAATATCTATTATTAATAGTAAAATACCACTTTTCTGAACTGTGATCCTGTATGAAAAACATGTCTTAACTGTACATTTCTTTATCAATATTTACACACACATCTTTAAAAATGATTTTATGCATTTTTCTTTTAAAATCTAATTACAGAATAATTATTACAGATGTATTGAACTGGAAGAAATAAAATAAGAGCTATCCCAGCATCTTCTCTGAGTAGTTAAACAGAAAAAAAATCAGTGTTCAAAGAAGCTCTGTTAACTTTTTAAAACAAATATTATTCATGTTTTCCATAGCTGTTTTCTTCCTAGTTCTGGTTTATAGGTACTGTGTCAACTTAAATTTGGCTCAAAATATAAATTGCATCAAAACAGGCTTTTATAAAATCTAAGACTAATCGAAATTTTTCCATCACATTATTTATTCCAATTCCATATTTTTTATTTCAAACATTCCCCTAGAATGATTGAAAGACAAGGATTACACACAGTGTTGCCAACTGCCACGGTTCTGTGGTGAGCCCAGCAATATATGCTATTTTTCTTACAGATCCAAGCCTCAGTCATGTGATTATGTAAGCCTCAGCTCTCATTTGAAAGAAAAGTAAGTTTCTAGCATTCAGTTGCAATGAAAAGCTTGAAAAAGTAAAGCCTACAGGCTTAGAAACCAGGAAGAAAATAAAAAGATCCTAAAGTTTTATTATTTTTTTTTAAATCTCATTATTTTAAAGTAAATCTACTGAGTTTTGGGGCATAACTCATGATATTTGAAATCTTGAGTTTGGAAATATTGAGACTATGAAAGTGGAACTTACCATAGAAAAAGAGAAATTGTGAAAGTTGTGCATATAAACCCATTGCAGAAATATTGACAAGTACTGTCACCAGGACCTTACTTTTTTAGGGTGTTGCTAGTAAGCTAGGTAAAGGTACAAGCTTGTTTATGGTACATAGAGTTTGATTTTCCAGACTTTTGCACTTTTTTTAGACAGTTACACTTCTGCAAAACAGGCAGAAAATGATCAAATTTTGTAGTCGGATTAGGACAAAGCAGAATTGGGCCCATGATTTTTAAGTGTCCCACTAAATACAAAGAAATGGAAATCAGATAAATGTTCTTTCTTGATATGATCTCCAGCTTAATCTGCCAAACACAAGAATCTTAGACACTCTGAATAATGTTCAGATAGGTGTCCAAAACACTGGGCCTCAGTTTTTTGTTTTTTGTTTTCTTTAAATCTGGGCTTCTAAAGGTAAGTCTTCTAAATCAAATTTTATTTAGGTGTGTCTGGGGAAGTCTACACATGAATGCACTGTGGTTACTGCACATTATGTTTAGTACCTGTAATAACACATTAACAGTTGAAACTAGTTTAAGCACTCTTTTGGGGCTTTAAAGTTATGTCACTCCAGCCCAGGTTTATCTCTGATCTGTGTTACCCTGTTCAGATTATGCTAGCATATAGCTACTCTAGGCTACACTTCAGTGTAAACATCACACCTGCCCACCCCCGCCTCCACTGCTGGCCTAGATTGGACCCTCCACGGGCCTCAGTCGGGTCCCTAGGGGCAGGGGGAACTCTGAGGGGCAGGGATGTCCTAGGTGGGGGGAACTGGAGGAGCCCCAGGGGGCAGGGGGGAAACCTGGAATGGAGTGTGTGTGTGGGGGGGGGAGCAGGGGGGAGATTCTAACCTTTTATTCCTCCTGGCCCCTGTTCACCTAAAGTGTGACTACTCCAACCTTGAGCTAGCATGAACATGGATCAACATTGAGCAGCTCAGTTTAATGCATAACAAGGCCCTCAGAGTCAGTCAGGGAAGAGAAACACCCACTGCAGAGCGATGTGTACCTTTAGGTGGCAAAATATATTACATATGTTCCTTCTTCTTGCTTTGTCCTTCTTTCCAGTTACCTGCTATTTTTTAACAGCTATCAGAGTTTTGCATTAAAGGTGTTCACAATGTAGATGAGCAACCTGCTACTCAAAGTGTAGTCAGAGGTGGGTGGTTGAAGAATCAATAATTTGCATTTGCAGCTGCTTTCTTATTTGTAAATGCAACCTACTTCATAGTGTTTTCGAAACAATAGTGCCATAGGAAATTTGAAAAAATAATAAGGTATTGTTCAGCCAACTATGGAAGGAAGCATGATAGTTCCTGTGCCTGAAGCTTCTTCTTGGTATTCTGCCTTGAACTATATCTCAATGCAAAGCTGCATTTAGGAGAATATTTAATAGGAGATGTGAGGTCTAGGCTCGGTTAAAATTGCATGAACTTCAACTGAGTACTTTCCCAATGCTGTCTGTTAGTATTATGATCACGTGCCTTTATGTCATAGTGGTGGTACTGACTCTCTCCTGCCATGTCTTGCTGTTTAAAGATGATCACAATAGGAAAGTGGTAATGATACCCACCACTGGATAATGTTATCTCAAGATAGGTGTCTTCTGGGGCTCCCATCTCCCCTACACCCTGGCCTAGCACTTGTGTCAGTTTTAACTGGCGACTTTTCTACTTCAGGAACTTGCACGTCTCGACAGCTGTCTCTATGAATTGGAATCAGAGTGGACTATCAGACCTCTTCTTTTGTTTCAGGTAAGTCTAATATTAGATCTCTGTCTTGAGGGTTAAGCCCTCTATTCATGCAAGTACTCAAAAGGAAATAGTGCAATGAAAAAGAACAAGAAGCCCATTGGGTTGGTGCCCCAGGTCAGCCCCTATTCCCAGGGTATATCACGCACATAGTCAGGGATGGGGAATATTTTTTCCTTTTTTAAATGTGACAGGGTCTTTCTGACTTGATAACACACTGGCCTGCAGAGGCAAAGGCATGGCAAATCAAAATAAAAGGGAGGAAAAGAAAGTAACATAAATTCCAGACCTTATACTTGGGCTCAGCTGCTCCTTATTGCAAGCCCATTCTTCTCTGCTGGTTCTCCACTGCTTGCACCGCTTCGCTCAGCAACGCCCCTCCCACCAGTGTCTCCTGGTTTAGTTGAGCTCTTTCAAGCTCCCCAGCCAGCTGGCTGCTGACTCGCTGCCATTGAGGCTGTCCCACCTGCCTTCTTGGGTCACAGGACCCTGAAACTCCATCCATATATATATGTATCAGTTGAAAGAATGTTTTATTGATATATTTACAGTTTTAAAGCAATTTGGAAGCCTACCAGTGTCTCAATCGCTATAATAAAATAAAATAAATTCTAAATACCTATATATTTTGGCATTTGATTTTGAGTTTTTCATCATGGAAAATCAGAGCTCCTGCTGAGACCACTTTTTAAATCAGAGAATTTGTGATTTTTTTTATCAGAGAAAACCAGGATCCCTGGTCATTAGGATACTTGCCTAAGGAGTAAGAGACACAAGTTCTAGGTACCCAGGAAGAGCTAAACCTGCATCTCCTACTTCCCAACTAAATACTGTAACCATCAGGATATAGGTCTAGGTACTACTCAGAGAACTTCCAAGCCTTCCCCTTGAAGCTGACCCACTGTGCAGCCAGTAATGGAATATACATGGAGGCAGGATGGAAGTAGAGAAAAGGTAAGGCAGAGGGAAGATGGCTTATTTAAATGGTTGCCATCCTGGAAAGGAAGGGATCTTGAGTTCTGGATACTTCTCCTGATAGCTTTTTCTGCACTTATCATTATTTATTGGATAAAATGGATTAATAGCTGTGGGATAGTTTCTGCCCAACAGAGTAGAAGCCAGGGCTAGTCATGTACATAGGTAAACTGAGAAGGCAAGTAATCTTTTCAGAGTCACATGGTGAGTCACAATGCAATTTGGGCCCCTGAAACTCAATGTATTTGTTGCACATTATATGCAAATATTGTGTGTCAAATTGTAATGTGCCAGATGTTAAACCAATTTATCCTTGGATAAAAATGGTGGCTCATCAACCAAGAAACTGCTTCTTGAACAGCAACTTCTTTGTGTTACAGAAGTATCCCATGATAACATGTGGCCAGTTGGCACGTTACAATTTGTCACGTGATGCTCACATATAATGCACAAGAAATATGCAATCTTCCAGAGGCCTGTCAGTCATAACAGGAGACATTTCAGTTTTGAAGCCTTGTGGTGATATCAGTCTGCATCTTTTTGTAAGCCTAAATTCTCTTTAAAAAATCTCCTGGGGACTTTTCCAGCACAAACTTTGCACAGTATTCAGTCCAGCTCTTGGTTTCCTTGTTGGGACCAGCATTTGGATATTTTTTTCCTATGGTTTCAAATCCATTTGTAGACTGGAGTTTGTGGTTGTACAGCTGTGGTCTTGAAACATCTGGAAGCTGTAAATTCAGAGGAAAAAAACTCTCTTTTCTTATGAAATTAAGAGCTCTTAACATTTCAGAAGATTGTTTACTTTCTAGTTTGGCATTCAGTCTTTGGGGGAAAGGCTTTTAGGCCTTTAATACTGTAGTGACATTGAATCTGAGTGAGGACACTACTTTTCCTTTCATTTCTGTCCTCTGAGTGTTTTTCAAACAGGAGACCTTAGAACAGCATGTTTTTCTCACCTTAGTTGTTACTTTGGTTTTTTATCATGAGCTCCATGTTACTTAATCACTGTCTCTAATCTTGGAAGGCAGGGTTCTGAAAGCCCCTCTGGAGTTTTTGATCCTTACCACATGACTTTCAATGACGTTTGTAATGGCTTATGGATGGAACTTTTAAAGTAAGGAAGACAGAACCACAAATTTGGATGTGAGCATCCTGTTATGAGTGGAAATACTGTGCTAGTGTTGACTATTTTGCTTTTTAAAAGCCTGTCTTAAGAAAACTTGGAAGATTGACAGTGCTTTCATGTGCTAAACAACAGACCAGCAGAAAGTAGAAAACTTGCATTTTTTCCATTAGGAAGCTGGCATTAGTGGAAAGTAGAAACTAAGGTGCAGTAGTAAACAGTTTTGTCAAAAGACTGGAACATATCAGACTGTAATAAAAAAGATTGGACAGCTGCTCAGCTGGTGTAAATCAGGAAGGGGAAATAACCCTAGGAATCTTATAGAGGTGGGTCTGATATCCCATGGACCTTGGAATCCAGAAGTGGGACCCAGATTTTATTCTGCAAAAGAATGCAACTTCCCCAACCAGTGGAGTGCTAAGTAAAGAAATCTTCCAAATGTCATTGCATAGAAATTCTCCCTGAAATCTACTATTGGGTAAGCTTTTCTGCATGAGAACAATCCAGTTTGGTGCTTGAACACTTGGCTACATACCTGACCAGATATTGTGCTACATCTTATCAGAGTGAACTGCAGCTACTGGGGTTTGTGGAGTATGGCTCATATTTGGATTCAGTGGTGAATTACTACATGCACAAAGTAACTGTATACATGGCCTCTTAAACTAGGTGTTTGCTTATACACCAACTGTAATGTATATAGCTATTTCTTTTAATTATAAATACCATATTTGGTCAAATCCAAGACAAGACCTTTACCTTATTTAACATGGGGAAAAAAGCCCCTTATCTTGCAGGTGTCTCCACAACCTTTGCTCTCCAGCCTACCCCACCCCCACACTCATTACCCTCCAGCAGGGCTCCAAACAGGGCCCAGCCTGGTAACTCCAGCTCCAGCTCCAGTGCCTGCCCAGAGCTGCTGCTGCCACTGCAGCTGCTATTAGGTTGGGCTGGAGCTGTTCACCAGTCTGGAGCAGGGCCAGAACCCTGCTGGAGCTGGGAACAGAGGGTAAGCAGCAGGAAGGGGGTGAGTGGAGTGGGGGGAGGAGAAACTGGGGGGCAGTGACTGTGGAGGAGGCAGAGGTGATAGTGGTAGCAGACACCAAGGAAGGCAAGGCTGGTGGGGGTGGAGAGAGGGAGGTAGGCAGTGATGGGGCAAGTAGCAGGGGGGCAGGCACCACACAGGGGGGCAGGTGCTAGAGTGCACAGATATTGGGGTGGGAGGCAGGCAGCAAGGGGCAAGGTACTGGGGGGCAAGGGGCAGGGGTCAGGCTTCTTGACTCCATCATCATCTGGTCTCCCACTGCCTGCCTCCTTACTGCTTCCTCCACCATCTCTGTCTTCCCTGTCCCTCTACTGTTTGCCCCCCCAGCTGTCCCCCACCACCTGCTCTACCTCCTCCTCCACTAGCTGCCACCCTACTAACTCCCCCACTGCCTAGCCCCAGGCCACCTTTTTTCCCCATTGCAATGTTGACAAAAATGAATTTAAGATGATCCTCCAAAAATTATATTTTACACTTGGAAATTATAACAAATTTATCATTTTAACATGTATAGAATTTAATTATTGGGGTGAGGGGTTGTCTTAAATTCAGTGTTGTGTTTTTGATTTGGGTAATTATGGTAAGTATCTTGCATATTATTGTAGCAGGTCCAGGCACCAGGTGTAGCTGTGGCATCCCTTGGTGGCTATGTGGCGCCTGCCCCAGTCCAGCTCCAGGTTACCTCTCCCTTTTCTTTTGCTTGCCACACCTAGATATACTTGGTTAATTTTTAAAAGGGAGGCTGCCTAAGGATCCTAGAGTCAGCCCTAGTTCTTTGTTCTGCAATTGATCCATCTCAGATCTGGTAATCCCAACCCTGTCCTCTCGCTAGGTGCCCCCCGCCACGCCAGCCCATCTGTGCCCTGAGGGCATCTGTTGCCTTATGGGCTAGTCATGACCACTGACCTTCCCTGTAGTCATGCCCATGCCTCATAGATGTTACCAATTGTTCCCCGCCCCAGACTAGGAGTCTTCTCTTCTCCAGACTAAATAACCCTTAACTAAATTTCCCTCCAGCAGGGGAAGAGGGCAGGGGAGCCCTTTGGGGTGGCAGGGAGCTATGTGGCTGAGCCAGTAGCACCAGGGACTGTGCCTGTGCTTGCAGGGGTGGGGTGGTCGGGAGAAGCTGCATGGATGGGGGCTGTGGCTGGGTCACCTGGCGTGGTGCAGGAGCCCCAGCCCAGGGCAGGGGGTGCCACCGGGCCTCCTCTTCTCCTTTTTTTCAACCTGTGCCAGGGTTGGACTCTCTCCGCTGCCACTCACATGTAGCATTGCCAACTCTCATGATTTCTGGTGCTGTTTTTAAAGTCTGAACTTCAGAAATATGAAAAACTTAGCTTTTTCTTTCATATATGTATATATATGTATGTATGTGTATATATGTGTGTGTGTATATGTGTATGTATGTGTGTGTGTGTGTATATATATACGTATGTATGTATGTATGTATATATGTATATGAAAGAGCTAAGTTTTCACATTCCTGAAGCACAGACTTTAAGAGCAATGCCAAAAATCATGAGAGCTGGCAATACTGCACACAAGCTGGAGCTGCTGGAGCTGACACACTTCAGCCCAGGCAGGATGGGGGCAGCTGGAGGCCCCCTCTAGCAGGACTCGGCAGCGGCTGGGGACTGCAGGTCAGGAGTGCAGGGCACTGGCAGGGCGGGGGGCCTGGGGTTGAGCTGTGGCTTGGGAAGAGAGGCACTGAGAGGGGTAGGAGCAGGGCAACAACATATCAGGATTGCTCAGTGCCACAAAGTATGTTGGGGGCAGGGGGGGAAGATAGCTGCAACTGGACCCATGTCCTGGTGAGCAAATGTGGCAGGGGGGGGTCTGGTTTTTCATTTTAAAAAAACCAAAATCAAATGCCAAAATATGTAGGTATTTAGAATTTAGTTTATTATAATGATTGAGGCACTGGTGGGCTTCCAAATTGCTTTAGAATTGTAAATATACCAATAAAATATTGTGTTAAATTGATAACTATATATATAGTGGAATTTCATTTAAATTGCAGAAAAATATGAAATTGGGTTTTTTAAATCAGAGAATGTGGGATTTTAACAGAATTTCCAATTTTTAAACAGAAAAAACCAGGATCCTTGCTCTTAGTCGTAAGTCTCACTCCACAGGCCCCTATTAATTGTTGCTGCTCTGCTGGTTCTTCTTCAGTTTATGTTCTACTGCAGGGGGGGCCAACTTTTTTGACAGGCAAGCCACAAATTACCTCTGCATCCTCCCTGAGTACATCCCCAATCTCTTTCCCAATCTGCAGCTCTGCTTTCTGTTTTCTATCCTTTGCTGCCTACTCAATCTGCTGCTCTGTGTTTTGCTCCCTGCCTTATATGACATTGTGTTTCCTGCTCCTTCCTTGATGTACTACGTGCCACACACAGAGGCTTCCCATGCCACTTGTAACATGTGCAGCAGGTTGGCCTCACCTGGTCTACTACTTCTTCTTTTCATGTCCAACCCGAGATTGTTGATGACAGGTTTTTAACAGAATTCGCAGATTCATTAAAATCTGACAGGACTGCAACATGAGTGCTTCTGCTGGGGTCTTTTCTGCAGTGCTGCAGCCTGGCCAGTTTATTCTCAAGTCTGTATTTGTGCATAGTTATTCCATCCCAAGGGCAGAACTTTGAATTTGTCCTTGCTGAATTTCATTTGATTTCAGACCATTTTTCCAGTATGTCTAGGTCATTCTGGATCCTAGCCCCACCCTCCAGGGTGTTTTCCACTCCACCTAACTGGGTGTCATCTGCAAATCTGCTAAGTGTGTGCTTACTCCCACTGCACAAATCATTATTGAAGATGTTGAACAAACCAGACCCAGGACAGACCCCAGTGAATCTCAGCTGATACCTCCTCCCAAATAGGTATTAAGCCATTGATGGCTACTTTTTTAGCATAATTATCCAACCAGTTACATATCCATCTTACGTTACTTTCATCTAGTCTGTATTTCTTGAGTTTGTTAAGGAGAATGTTGTAGGAGACGTTATCAAAAGTTCTCCATCCACTGGGTTATACAGTATGGGCCCCACAACCAACAATTGCTCCAGTTCAGATTGGGCTACTGATCCCCTTGTACTACATGAGACACAGAGCCAGAAGGAGAACCAGCAAGGCAGAAGTTTGTTGCCTATTTAATTTCAATTGCCAATCACATTTTAGCTTCGATGTTAGAAGTAAATGCTTGGTTTTAAATGGAAACGTGGATATTTCTATTTTTTAAATGTTGAAACAAAATGCTCTGACAATTTTAATAAAAAAATTATTTTGAGTAAAAAATTAGAAAAAATGTCTCCTGAGTGTGAAGAGTTTTAATTTAGATGAATAAGTATTTTTTGTCAAAAAAGGTTTTGCCACAAAATTCTTGACTTGTTTAAAATTACCCAATACTGCTTAGTGATTTTTCTGAGTGTGATTACTGTATGGCATCCCTAACTACCTCTGTGTATTTTTTCATCCTTGATGCTTCTATACCTGTGCAAGCATTTAATACTATTCCATAATAATATAATTGTGTCATCACATGAATTATTTACAAAAGCTGTTCACTAGAGATCACCTCTCCCTTGTTTCTTAGCAATGGTAACTTTTTCTCTAAGATGCTTCTGGTGCTTGGAACAGGTAAATTTATTACAGCTGGGACAAGAATATTTAGTTAGAGTATAATCAGTTTCTAAAATTATTAATTTAATTCTATCTTAACCATATGTTAATTTTAATTAGCATTAGGATTTCATTGTGTTGAATCATTCTTCAAAAAAGAATGTTAAATTCAGCAATATATGAAGGATTAGAGGTATCTGTGTGTATCCAGAGATTTAAGAATAACCAGGGCAGATTAATATTTGTATAGGGAATAAGAAATAGCATTGGCAACACCTTTGGAAATTAATTAAAATGTTTTAAGGGTTTTTTATAGGTAATTTAGTCAAATCACATTGAAGTAATGAACTGTGAACAACCAGGTTTTTAATGTAAGTCAGGAGCACTTGGGTATTTAAATTTTCTCCCAACTGAATATTAATTCATTTCTTTCCCCCATTTTTAAAAATACTTAAATTTGCCTTTTAGCCATGCAAGAGTACTCTTTATTTTCACTGGTAGGGGATTTGATTATATTCAGAAGAGGCAATTGCTATTTCAGACCCCTCAAAACAAAGATGTCTTTAATAAAATCACTATAAGCTCATTGTTTTCTGCTTTGACAAACTGCACAGACAAAATGAAAGACAGATCATTAATTTAATCTAAGGTAAACTGATAGTGATGCATTGCTGACGTACTACAGTGATAGGCGCTATACAAAACTCTAAGACAGACATGAATATAATATAATATAAGGCTTGTGTGCATTTAATCTGACTCACTTGCATATTGTAATAGGTTTTCCTTTCCCTGTTATCTAGGGAAGAGCAGAGAGAATAGAAATTGCAACAAGATGTTTTCCAAACTGCTGCTTTGTAGCAAGCTTGAGAGAAGATCTATAATCTTTAGGGAAAGCTTTGGTTTTTATCAAAGAATTATTATATTTTAAGACAATATGGGCACTTATACATGTGCCCAATGCCTGCTCTGATGCGTGCTAAGTAGCGCATGTCAGAGTCAATTAGCATGCTCCAAGCAGCCTTGGCATCATATGTATTCAGCATCTCCACACTTCAAAATGGCAGTGGGGGCACTTTTAACTAAAGCTTGTCAAACAAGATTTAGTTATAGTCTCCCTACTGCCATTTTGAAGCATGGGACACTGACTACATGAGCTATTGTGGGTGCTTTAATTAGAGCAGCTGTTTGGAGCACTGCCCCACCCCCCCAGCATGTGTAAAGACACCCTACAATTTTACCAGATACCTCAGATGCTTCAATATGTTCCAAAAATCAAAAAAGGAGAAAAAAGTTCCTAGTGCACAACAAAACTAATGGAAATTGTCACCATTGCTGGAAACATTTAATTCAATGAACAATAAAAACTGATTTAGCTTGCAGTCAGGGCTAATATAGTGCTGGATGGTATAACAAAGCTCATTTTAATGCTACTTATGCTCCTTTACCATGCTGCCAATCACTGAAGCATTTCAGATTGCAGAGCTGCCCATGCAGCATCGTTTTGGAGACTACAGCCTGTTTAACCACTTCTTTATAGAAGAGACAGGGCAGGGAGGCACCTTAAAGACTAACTCATTCAGAAAGGCATGAGTTCTCATAGGCGACAGCCTGGTTCACTAGCTGCTATGAACCATCTTCATAGCATCTGACAAAGTAGGCTGTTACCTACAAAAGCTTATGCTTTTCTGAAAGAGTTAGTTTTTAAGGTGCTACCCTGACCTTGCCTTCTGTCTGACTTCAGACTAAGGTGGCTAACTACCTCTCTTTTTTTTCATACAAGAAATGTAATTAAAGGCAGGGCTGGATTAACCCTTTAGTGGGCCCTAGGCAAACAAACTTGTGGGCCCCAGGCAATTGAGACCCCCCCTTCCCACCCTGGTGCTGCCACCCGTGGGGAGCAGGGCTCTGAGCTGCCGCTAGGAAGCAGCTGCTGTGGCGGTGAGGCCAGTGGAGGGGAGGGGAAAGGAACAGAAGGGAGATGGATGGGGCCATTCATGCTGCTGCCAGGGAGGGAAGAACTGGGGCCCCCTGCAGTTCAGGGCCCTAGGCATGTACTCAGTTTGCCTATGCATTAATCCAACGTTGATTAACCCTCATCCCTTCTCATGAAACCCTAAGCATTTTTGTTCTTATGGGGTAACTTGCTTCCGCACAATTTGACATCGTTGGTCTCATGGCGTAACTTGTTACCCCACTCATATGAACAAAATGGAACCAGTGACAACAATATAAATGTACCAAAACCTGTTTATTTAACATACAGATTGTTTGAAAGAGTATTTATGATTTGAAACCAAAATATTATTTAACTAGAACTATGAACAAAATTTAACCTTTTTAGAGTTTCAAAACGTGAATGAACAATTTGCTAAGTCTGCAGTTCACACTGTTTTCAAACTAACAATTACTTCCAAAAACATTTCCTAACTGTTTTAACTAAACATTGCATTCCTCACAAAGCAGCAGTGATGTACTGTGGTACATACAAGCAAATTGCTTACAGTCTTGACATCATCTCCTGGTTTTGCAGTCATCTGTCCGTGGACAAAAAGTACAACGTCCACTCATGCTTGTGGAAGGTTCTACTGGGGTGCATTGTGGCAATTTGTAATTTAGGGCAGTCATACCAGACTTGACAGACTTAGACAGATTACGTGTATCCATCACTCTTCATTTTATTTGTCCATCGAGAAACTATTCTCCAAGCTCCTGTAAAGAAAAGTGCTGTCTTCTTAAATATGATTATTGCTTCCAGTTTGCGTTATGGCCTAGCCAAATGATGAGGCTGGCAATGGCAGCCACATCCCGCATATTGAAAAATAGTGTCATTGGCCACTTGTTGATTTTCCATCTGCAGGTGGTCATACGGACTAAGTAGTCAAAGTTATCCACCCCCCCCCCCTTGTTTTTATTGTAGACATAGATGATGTTTGGCTTTCTTTGCTCTCTACCCACTGACAGGTCATGGTGCATGCTTGACATCAACAGCACAATTTGGGTTTCTTTGGAACATAGGAAATTAGGGTGAGTTCCCCATCAAAAGCAAAAATGGATGAAAAAGTTTCCCTTCTTTGATTTGCTTGCATTTTGTTTCAGATATTGGCCTTGTTTTTCTGAAGTGTACCCACGTAAGTAAAGTCCTGCTGTAGCAGTCTTTCTGCCAGGTTAGTACTTGTGAAGAATTTGTCACCCACAATATTCCTTCCGTCTTGTACCAGGGATGAACCAGCTTTTCAACAACCAGGGTACCAAGATAACCTTGGCGTGGAGCTTCTGGTTGCCCAGGTAGATGTCTCTGGACAGGGAGAATGATGTTGCTGCATCACAGAACCACCAAATTTTCAATCCATATTTGGCTGGCTTGCTGGGCAAATACTGTCTGAAGGGACAGTGATCCCTGAATGCAATGAGCTGCTCATCAACTGTCAGGTGTATTCCTGGAATATACCATTTCCTGAGCTGCTCCACAAATTGTGTCCAAATATCTCCCACAACTCCTCCAGTGCCTCGTGACCACCGTGGTATAGACCACTCAGCAGTAGGAGGCCAATGTAGGCTTTTAGCTCTGTTTTGTCCAGTGTTTTCCACTCCTTTCTATTTTCAGGATGGCTGTCATTCCACACCCTGAATCTTCTGTCTGCCTCTCTGTTTGTTTCTCTTATGATAACAGTCAGGATATCTTGTGAGAGAAACAGGTGGAATGTTTCCATCACTGTGTCTTTATTACTTTTTCTTGTTGGCCCAGCACTTTCATGGACTATGTCCATGGCTGTTCTGTGATGATGTGGACTTTTTCCCACACTCTGCCATTCCTTCCTCTAAAGGTGTCATCATCTGCAGTGTGTTGTGGGGGTGGTGGCAGTGGTAGCTCTGCTGTAGCTCTCCTCGGTCTTCCATGGCGGCCCCGGGCTGGTCCTCTTCCCTTTCCCACTGGAAGTGTTGGCATCACTTCTGCTTGTGGCACCAACTCCTCCTCATCTGAGCTGGATGAAGCTTCCATAGACATATGGTCTTCTTGCTCTGAACAATCTCCCATGTCTGGAACAAAGCCAACATGCTCACTGCCTTGGGATAAGATTTCATCAGCGGATGGATCGCTGTCATTCCCGGTTACCTGTGAAAGACAGGCTTCAGCACTGAATATGCGCTGCCTTCTCATCCTGGGCTGCAGAAAAAAAATAAAAAATTGATTACTGATGAATGCATGTAAAAAACAGTGAAAGATAAGCCTGTCCACCTATGCTTTCACAGAAGCAATTCCACCCTGCCTAATGGCAGTGCAGGTAGTGCCCTTTCCTCCAGGCACAGAAATCAGAGACCAGCATCCACCCTTTGCAGGCAAGACAAATGTTTGGAAACCGCACATGCATGGGCTTATCAAGAGCAAGTAAAAGGGGCATGGGGGGTGTCAAGCCCTTAGCTTTGAAGGGGACTCCACAGTGTACTCTGTAGTGCCATATGGTATTGTTCTATTTCTTCTCTGCTGTCCCTTTGCTCCTTGTCCTCACTTCCAACAAAGGCAGGGCAAACTAGCTTGTATGTTTTGAAAGGGGCAGGTGAGGTGGAGTTTCGCCACGAGAAAAGAGAGCAGAGGTGGATTTGGGTGTGACAAAGGACTTTGGGGGTTTTTTGGTATTTTTTTGGTAAAGGGCAGGGTGTTTTGATGACCTTGCAGCCTCCAAACAAATCAGTTAGCAAAAGGTATTACCACATCTAAAACAGATCTTCATTTGCTGTAAAATGTGCAGCTCATTTGCTGTAAAATGTGAAATTAAGACAACTGAAACCTAAAGAAATTGCAGGGGAACTTCAAATAGGCATAATATGGCCATATTACCAGGGTTAACTTTACATGTGCAACAAACAAAAAGAAGTAATATCATATTGTGAAGTTACCAATAGAATCATAAATGCAAACTTTGAGTTATGAGGGGTACTGGTCACCTTAGCACATGTGCATGCACACACACACACACACACACACACATGCACTCACTCATTCAAACCCATGTCATTTAAACTCATGTAGTATAGTGTACAGTAGCTGCTGTAGTGATTGTGAGCGCACTGGTGTCAATATATCTACCTATCTGAGGTCCTGGAGTCTGCTGTTGATGGTCAGCTTCCTTCAAGGTGATGTCTTCTTCAGAAGGGGGTCGCCTGCTTTTTCTTCTGTCTTGGTAGGTCATAGATTCATAGATTCATAGATGTTAGGGTCGGAAGGGACTTCAATAGATCATCGAGTCCGACCCCCTGCATAGGCAGGAAAGAGT
>NW_005841867.1:3211804-3212161 GCF_000455745.1 Alligator sinensis | reverse complement strand
TCCCTTGGGAGCCCATTCCAGACCTTGGCCACTCTAACTGTGAAGAAGTTCTTCCTAATGTCTAGTTTAAATCTGCTCTCTGCTAGCTTATGACCATTATTTCTTGTAACCCCCGGGGGCGCCTTGGTGAGTAAAGCCTCACCAATTCCCTTCTGTGCCCCCATGATGAACTTTTAGGCAGCCACAACCTTCTCTTGTGGAGGCTGAAGAGGTCCAGGTGCCCCAGTCTCTCCTCATAGGGCTTGGCCTGCAAGCCCTTAACCATACATGTGGCCCTTCCCTGGACCCTCTCCAGGTTAGCCACATCCCTCTTGAAGTGCGGCGCCCAAAATTGCACGCAGTATTCCAACTGCGGTC
>NW_005841867.1:3206505-3210781 GCF_000455745.1 Alligator sinensis | reverse complement strand
CTGCCTCCCTACAAGCGTGAGCAGAGGAGGTATTCTCCTCTTTAGCAATCTCTCCCCATTTCCACTTTTTATATGCCCCCCTTTTAGCCTGTACACTGCTCTGGATTTCACTGGTCAGCCAAGGAAGCCTCTTGGCCCCTTTCCCCCTTTTTCCCCACATCGGGATCGTCTCCCTCTGTGCCCGAAGGATCATTTTCTTAAGGCACAGCCACCCTTCCTGGGCTCCCAACTCTTTAAAACTCTTACTCTGCAGTGAGTCCTTGACTAAACGCCTGAGTTCATTGAAGTCAGCTTTCCTAAAGTCTAGCACTTTCACCCTACTAGTTACCTTACCCACTCGACGTCTTATGGTGAATTCTATTATTTGGTGATCACTGTCCCCCAGGTGACCACCAATCTGTAGGTCTCCTACCATGTCATCCCCCGTTGCCAATACCAGGTCCAGCAAGGCATTCCCCCTAGTGTGACCATGCACCTCCTGCATCAGATGGAGGTCCTGTACACAGGATAGGAACCTGCTTGAATGGTGGGACTTTGCTGTCTGTCTCTCCCAGCAGATGTCTGGGTAGTTTAGGTCAAGTGGTGGATGGCAGGATGTCATTGAGGGTCATGCTTCACTGCCTTTTATCCCTTTCTGGCAGACTTGTGTGATCCCTCAGCATCATCTTGGCTACCCAATCTGGAGGTCGCTGTCCCACATGGGTTTTGAGTAGTTCATGACAGCTGTTAGTCACAGCCACTGGGGGTTTCGCCCAATGGAGCAGTTTTGGGAGTCCACCCTTGACTTGATTGATTAAATGGCTGCAGGTTCTAGGTGGCTTGATTAGCTTAAAATGGCTTGTAGAGTAGTTTTGTGATGGTAAGTTCCTCCGGCTACCATCATGGAATGTCATGGAAGGTCTATATCGCATTAATATCTCATTACAGAAGGAAGTGTTGCAGCTAATAAATCACTAAGGAATATTTTATGTAGCATTTTGAATTTTCCTTGGATGCTTTCTTTCCAAGAAAACTCAGTAGTATAACTGAGAGGGGGCAACTGAGGCAAAAACCTTGCTTACCCCTTTGGGGTGAGGTGACAAAAATGCCCACTGCTGCAATTATCCTCACTGCTGCCCTCTGTGCTGCCTCTGCCCTCCTATGCCTCTGAGGGAATTGCATCACTTCTTAGCTTGTGAGATCTGAGTAGTGCACAACCCAGGGTTCTCTAGTTGCAAGCACCTAACCATAAAGAATCACAAACTGACTGTGGAAAAATAAATAGACCTCAGCACAATCTCTCTCTCTCCCACTTCTCTTTTATTGGTATTGTTGTTAAGGAAGCAGGAGTATCACTCTCAACCATCAAGTGAGTGACTTTATAATTACAAATTGTACTACAGATAGATGAACTTTCAGGTAGATTTGATATGGAGACCATGTTGTAAAGCAAAACAGAGCATTCCCTGTGAGCAGCTCTGTAGTCTTTTGAAAAATAGGCTGCGGTATCAAAGACTAAAATGTTAGGTGAGAGGAGAAAATAAAGTTGGGCTCATATTTCAGAGCAAAGCAGTAATTTCTCATATGCAGACAACTGCTATCTGTACAATGAACACCATGTTTATTGCATCAAATGAGGTTTCGATGGAGGCACACAGAAATAGTTCATCCATATTGAAATTATTATTTGGAATGGCACACAGACATGCAAATTCTAAAACTCTGTATCGATAATCAAAACACATGAATGTGTAATGAATACACATTACAGTGGATGCAGTTGTAGCTAAATTGTTTAGGCCAAAGAGGGAAATATGTAGGGTTGGGGATATGGAAGTGTTTCAGATGGGAAAGTGATGAGTCAAACATGCTTGGTACTTTTGCTTATTTCTTTTTCAAAGTCTGTTTTCATTGGATAGCAGTCTGGCAATCTAAAATGAAATAGTTATTTTCCCTGGGTAAATAGGACTTGATACAAATTCACCCGAAATCAGTAACAGAATTTGGTTGTCTTTGAAGGTTATAGTACTGGACCATTGGTTATACTTATTATATTTCATTTTTGGAATATAAAGACCGCAGGATGAACAGCAGTCATTGAAAAAAGTGTTGCCCCTCATTTACATGCAATCTTGTGTTCTGAAAATAGTAGCAATATGTATCCAAATATACCACCTTGATTTGTGATTCAAATACATTTTTATCTTATCTTTCTAAAATACAAAAAGGCAATGTGCATCCAAGCTCAGAGTTGCTTGCATAATCTGCATTGGAATGATAAAATATTGTATTTTCACTTTCTCTTGTACAGAATGTGAGGTTTAGTTATATCATCCTTTCAAGTGCATTACTTATGATGTGAGCAATTTTTAAAAATAATTTTGCATCATTAATCTCTGAGGAAAAAAATACTGCCTCAAATTCATTAGTAATGCAACTCAGTTTTAACCATAATGAATGGTTTATCAGTATTTATCAGTTCAATGAGTGAAAGTCTTCACCATCTTTTACACTGATTTGTTTTGCCACATAATCTCACTCTGGGATGATCAAAGCAACCATTAGGTATTAAGGTACCTTATAGATGAATCATTTCTACACAGTCATAGTAAGAACATGATGATATCCACAACTGATAATGTTTCCTAACTCTCTTAAAGATATTTATACACAATATCGCATCTTTTAAGTAAAGTAAGCCAGAATCCTGTGATCTATTCCATCTGTTTTGAGCTACTCTGCATTAATTTTGCAAAAACCAAATTTTGTCCTTGTGAATATATTAATCTTTGGTCCACGTTACTGTATTTGCCTGAATCCAAGATGACTTCAAATTTAAGATGTAGTCATTAGATTCTATACCTGGAAAATTACAAATTTGGTATAATTTTTCAGGTATAGAATCGAATTATTGGAAGGTTGTCTTAAATACATCCCCTTCACTGTTATGACAGGGAAGGCAAGTGGTGGGAAAAGTATTAGCAGGGGGAAAGTGGTGCAAGGACAGGTTCCTTGCTGCCTGTCTTCCCACCACTTGCCCTCCTCCCCAGTGCCTGCTCCCCCATCTCACTGCTTATCCTATACAGCAGCTTTGGCTCTGTCTGGCCTGGGCCACAGAATACATGGTGGCTCCAGTGCTGGCTTAGCCCAGCAACAACAGTGGCAGGAACTGTGAACCCTGGCCTGGGTCAGGGCTATCGGCCACAGCAGCTGCCTCGGACCATACACTGTGTGGTCTTCCCCATATTCCCTCCATACTGGGCAGTCTCTTCTGCACTCCCCTCACATTGCACAGTGCCCCCCTGCACTCCTCTGCTGTGTGCCCCTTCCCTAGCTTCATGAGCCACCCTGGATGGCTCTGGGTTTATTCCTTACTTTTTTGCCTTTCTCAACACTGCTCCCCACCACTACCACCTTGCTCCCCTTCACCCTCCCTTCTTCCTTTTGTATTCAAATATATTTCTTATATGCTGCATTGTACATGTCTGTCACAGCATCTGATTAAGTGAACTTTAAAAGCTTGTACACAAAAGCTTATCTTGATAAGATCTTAGAAAAGTTTATCAAAGAGGCCATCCTTAATGGACTGGCCGACGCCAACATCTTAAGGGATAGCCAGCACGGGTTTGTTGCAGGTAGGTCTTGCTTGACCAATCTTGTCAGGTTTGACCTAGAAACCACTATACAAAGCCCAAGCAAAAGTCTCTGTTATGTAACTAATGCCCATCTGCAATGATAAGGAGGAGACAGTCTTAGATAAAGGAGGCTTGAAAACAAAAGCAGAATCAGAGGACTAGGGCAAAGAGCTAATTTAAATACCAAAAATCACACCCCTAGGTGGGGAGAAAGTATGCTAATGAAACATACATGTATGTAAATGAGATACATAGCTAAAACACAGGTATAGAGACATGCTCAGTAAAGAACTCCTTGTGTCACCCCCTTATAACCAATTAGCAAACAAGAATGCTTATGAAGGTCCAATACTCCTGTATAAAAGATGCTTAGAATTAAGAATCGGTGTGCTTGTTACGTGAAATTATTCCGCTTGCACCTTTTATTGCTAGCAATAAATCTTCTTTATACTTTCACCCCTGGTATCTTTATTGGCCTTTGCATACCGGGCACGATCCCAGACTTGAGCTGGGGCTCAACAGTTTTTGGCGACCCAGATGGGACTGCCTTAGATAAGCTTTGCCCGGACTAACTGATGACCAGACAACCGCTCCTCCTTATCAAATGTCAGGCGCGCCCCGGGATCTCTTTTCCCAGTGAGACTTTTGTTTCAGGGGGAGCT
>NW_005841867.1:3182802-3200820 GCF_000455745.1 Alligator sinensis | reverse complement strand
GCAGTGCTATGTTGGCTAGCACTATGCAAGAAAGAGACTTGGGGGTCATCATTGACCACAAGATGAACATGAGCCTGCAGTGCGATGCTGCGGCTAGTAAAGCGACCAAAACGCTGGCTTGCATCCATAGATGCTTCTCAAGCAAATCCCGGGACGTCATTCTCCCCTTGTACTCGGCCTTAGTGAGGCCACAGCTGGAGTACAGCGTCCAGTTTTGGGCTCCACAGTTCAAAAAGGATGTGGAAAAGCTTGAGAGAGTCCAGAGAAGAGCCACGTGCATGATCAGAGGTCAGGGAAGCAGACCCTACGATGCCAGGCTGAGAGCCCTGGGGCTCTTTAGCTTGGAAAAACGCAGGCTCAGGGGTGATCTGGTGGCCACCTATAAGTTTATCAGGGGTGACCATCAGTATCTGGGGGAATGTTTGTTCACCAGAGTGCCCCAAGGGATGACGACTAGGTCGAATGGTCATAAACTACTACAAGACCGTTTCAGACTAGACATAAGGAATATTTCTTTACCGTCCGAGCCCCCAAGGTCTGGAACAGCCTGCCACCGGAGGTGGTTCAAGTGCCTACATTGAACACCTTCAAGAGCAAACTGGATGCTTATCTTGCTGGGATCCTATGAACCCAGCTGACTTCCTGCCCTTTGGGCAGGGGGCTGGACTCGATGATCTTCCGAGGTCCCTTCCAGCCCTAATGTCTATGAAATCTATGAAATTATACTAACTTACATGCTCAGAGAGACAGAAAAATGATTCTGGCAGGAAAAGCAACAGGTGAATACTAGATTTGTAAGGGAATTTCAGCTTCTGAAATAAGTCTTTTCTATACATGGAAATAGGGATAGTAATTCAAGAACTGCTAGTCCATTCTTATTCCAGAATTAACATGCCTTGGTTTGAATTGGTTTTAATTTACTACTAAAATTATAAATAACATTCACATTCTTCTCCAGACAAATGACCTGGGAAATGTGCTGACCATCACTAATCCAATATTTTCCGTATATTTAAAATAAGATATAAATTTAAAAATTAGAGATGCCAGCATGCAAACAGATAGCTAGAGAGTGAGATTTTATCAAACTTCTCTTTCAAAATTAATAAAGCACTCTTTTGGCCTAGAACCTGTCCCTCTAAAGTAGAAAACCACAAACAATGAAAGACCATTTATTGTGATTCAGTCACATGAGATATGCAGTCATTATGGTGAGGTGTTATTAGATCCCTTATCCCCCCATAGGGGATGTTATTGCAGGAAGAATGAGATAGACCTTTTTTGTCCCATGGGCTGGATGGGTGCTGCCTTGTCTGTCTGTGGACTGGGTCTGGTTAGTGGGCCCCATCTGGCATGCAGTGTGGCTGATCCAGCTGGCTGGAGGGAGCAGGGGGGCAGCCTGGCCCTGATCTGACCCGGGGGGGAAAGGGGCATGGCTTGGAACCCATCTCATTGCATGAGGCTTGGGAATTTGGCAGTGGGGAAGTGGTGGCAGTATTAATTGCCGCTGCTCCCGCAATGCGAAGTATCCCAAAGTAGTGGGAGCCCCATGGGCCAGATGTGATGGTTCTATGGGCTGGATTTGTCCTCTAGGCTGTGGGTTGAGTGCCCCTGAGATAAAGAGTTTAAACCACTATTTGTGATCTTGCTCATTCTTTGAAGAAATAGGAGAGATACGGAAAATGGAAAAGAAGAAAAGACATCTCCATTAGTTGAAAGTTTTAAATACTGGGCTAATGAGGAAAAAATAATAATTTGGCTCCTTTGTAATAGTTTATCACCTGTCCTTTACACCATAGATGTATTTACATTTACTCATGCAAAGAATACAGGGCAAACTCAAATAAAATTTACCAATTTTTATTCTTGTATTATGGTATATTGATTTATTTAATCTATTTTTGTACTCACATCTTATGTTGGTTTTAATTTTGTTTAAATTGTTAGAATGTATGTCTTACTGTACGCATTTACCAATAACTGTACATTATATAATTATATATGATCCTATTTTCAATGTTAATGTTTTGTTCAAGCAAAAGCTGTAAATAACCTACTACTCCTACTACCAAAGTTATGCTAAATTCGGAAAAAAACATTCATAGTCTAGAATATAAGTGTTTACACATGGAGTTATTGAGGAATAGCTATTCCATTTTAAATTCAAACCTGATTTCATTGTAAAATGGTTTTTGTGTGTAGATGGGCCTTGACATCACTTTGAACTTTCAGACCCTTGTACACACTGATATGCATGTCTTGCCACCAGATTCATAGACTGTAAGGCTGGAAGGGACTTTGGATGATCATCGAGTCCACCCCCCTGCACAAAGCAGGAAAGACTTCACCTCTAAATTTATAAATGCAATTTTTATGTAAGTTGGGTTTTTTTAAACAGTTCTGTTCAACAAATGCTGAGAAGAATATATGGGCACTGCTTTCATACAAAACAAATGTTATTACTATTATTTTATTATTTGCACTACAAGGATCCTAAAGGCTCTGGTTGCACTATGTTAGGCAATATACACATATATTAGAAAGCAGAGGAGTGATTACCTTTTTTGGCAGGCTAACAGAGGGTGGGTGGCAAGCTGTTGCTGCTGCTGTGGTGTGGGCTCCTTTCATCCTGGTTATTGTTGCTGCCACACAGGCTCCCTGGGGCAGGAGTGTAACTGAAAGAGAGGGGCCAGGGCACCAGCCCCAGCTGTCACCTCTGAGAAAGCCCTAGGAATGGCTTTCTAGGAGCCCTAGGAAGCCCTAGGAATGACTGTCAGCAGCTGCTGACAATGCCACTGCCATCAGTACTGCAGCAACAGGCCCTGTGCTGAGGCTTTCCAGTGTGGATTTGCTCAGCTACACGTCTGCCCTTACAGGCTATTGTTTTAATGCCACCTCTAAACTGGCACGTGGGGCTTGTGCCCCACTTGCACCCACTCTAGTTACAGGACTGTCAAAAAGGATTGCCTCTGACCCAGGTTTCTTACAATTTAAGAATAGCAGGAGAGGCAACATGCTGATGCAACAAATTGATATGTGAAATCCAAGAGAAGGATGACACAAACATGATCAACAGAGTGTATATATCAGTAGCACTGATGCTAATTGGTAACCTATGAAGGTATGGAATATGATCAGAGTGAATCTAAATTGCAAATCCAAGTCCCACCACTTCAAGGGCAAATCCTATAACCGTGTTCAGTTGTGGAAATAATGTGTACCACTGTGTTCCTATTTTTAAAAAGAATTTTGGATCTATAATTGCACCAGTGAGATAGATTAACAAGTGTAGATAATGTTCTTTCCCTGTAGAAGATGGAAGTAAGAATCAGATAGTTCAAATGCCATGTTATCTTTGAAAAAGCGATGCGAAATATTAGAAATCTCAGACCTGAGGTCAATATTGATTGAATCTGGGGATTCATGCCAAGATATAATAGCTTTATCCATCACACAATACTCTGTTAACTTAGTCAAATGTTGCCATGATTTAATTTATGCAGTATTATAAAGCAGTGTTTGTAGGACCAAAAGCCTTTTAGTTTCTAGATCTTTTAAGAAATAGTACTTATTGAGGAAAAAAAATCCAATCAAATGAGTAAAAAAGGAATAAAGATCTCAGCAAATGTTCTTTTCCTGTCTGCGACACCCTCCAAAAAGATTAAAAATAATTTTCCATTTGACAAACTTTGTTGATTCCCTCCCCCCCCATGCAAATGGAATGAACACAGCTGATTTTGTTTCAGAAGCACAACCTCAGTTGAAACGACACTTTATCTTGCCAAAGCACATTTGCTTGTGCAGTGCACCTGCTTCATCAGTGATGTCAGCACAGCTCTGAAAATAGTGATTTCTAGATAAATGTCGCTGAAGAACCAGTGAGGGGACAGGAAAACAGGACCAAGTACTCCGCTCCTGCTGGAAAGCCAGAGCAATAGGAACAGTTGGCATGTCTACTTGTGCGCCCAACTGCACAGCAAGTACTAAATAACTGTGCGGTAACTGCCAGTACTGTGCATTCCCAGCACGGCATGGGTTGTTTCTGACCCTACTTTGCAGTAGCAATAAGCTACTGTGCAGTAGCTCATTGCTACTATGCAGTAGTGGTGGCATCACAGTTTGTGCCTGCTGACGCTACATCGCTTATCACTCTGGTGCCATAGCACCTCATGTAGATACATTCAGTGGGTACGAGCTGGGTGAAATACCTAGTGCAGCATTTAGCAAAATTTTTCATTGTGAAAGTGGTGTAAACAGGCTCAAAGATGTTGCCAGACAGCTGTGGAGGCCCCAAGGAGCTGTTAGAAGTCTTGTCCCAAATCTTGCAAACCTCAGGGCATTCACGTTTGTCAATCCCCAGTGTGGATTTCTGGGGATTGACCTAGTTGTTTCTGGAGTAATTGTATTAAAGTGTGTGTGTGTGTGTGTGTGTAAAAAACATCTCTCTGTTACATCAAAAAAACTATACTAAAATATCATTAATGTTTAGCGATCTGTAGCCTGCACACTCCAGGCAGGGGCATGCACGCAGAGGATTGTGGCTCTGCCCCGGCTCCTTGCAGCAGTTACAGTCTGCCTGGAGCCAGGGCAGAGCTATGATCCCCTGTATGCGTGCCCATGCCCAGAGAATGCAGGCTACAGATTTTGGCTCTGGAGTAAGCTGCCCCTGTCCCATGTTCCCGGCAGCTCTGGAGCAGCCCCTTGTACTGTTCTGCCGCATGCGCTGCTGGTGCGGCTGAGGTCTCCGTGTAGTCCCCCGGCATGGGTGACTGGGAAATGGAGTCCCCAGCTGACTGGCAGCCTGGAGGTTCCCCATCCCTGACCTCGACTATAGTCTTGTAGCTGGGGAACTATCTTTGGAAGTGGGAGATGTGCATTTTAAACCTCTCAGGCTGAGGAAAGCCTAACAGTGTGGTCTCACACTCCCTGTAAGAATGCTCTAATCACTAGGCTATTATGCAGAAGGTAGTCTTTGGCTCTGTTTTAAAAGGAATGAGCCATTTATTACCCATTTTTTCTGTCTATAAGGACAGCTTTTAACTGTAGTTTACCCATATATAGGGAGTCTGTTCCAATGCTAGTTTAGCTGACAAGATAGCCGTTAATTCGTTATTTGAGGGTATGTTGGTGCACATGGATGAAATAAATACCAAGAAAAGACTTCCCTGAGGAGGCTACGTTGCAGCATACTTATAATTCTTGAAAGCATTTTTTCACTGTCATTGATTAGGGATCATAAAGTGGAAACCTGGCATGCTTTAGATAATATTTAACATGATATTATTTGTTTCAGAAAGCACCTATCCACTAAGAATAATGAGGTGTGATGCATCTGGTAATAGATGCACCTGCTTTATTGTGTCTAACATTTCTTATTTCATTATGTGAAAGTGTCAGGAAATAATAATAAGATGATGGGGAAACAGGAACTTTTTACTAAGCTTCTGCATTTTTGTGTCTCCTTTTTTCAGGGTGAAGATTCTAAGCAGTGATGAGTTTTTGTCTATCTCTTCGAACCTTCTCTGTTAATAGATGATAGTACAAGGTAGATATTTATTTTACCTGTTTATATTTAATCCCATGACCAGAAGCTGTGAACAAGTTGTGCTCCCCACTGCCCCCATTAAATATTGTCATGCTTTCCAGTAAAGGTGGAGTTAGTTCGTGGCCTCAAGGCTAAGTTTTCTTTTAAGGATATTGGTTTTGTCTTGTCATTGTATAAATATGGTTTTACTATTTTTTTCTGGTTTTAGGTGTTGCTTTAGGAACTACAATAAAAGGGAAACATGGATATAAAGCCCTTGGCCTGATGTTTAGATGTGTGGCAAAGTGGGACTCCCCGCCTAGCCACAGTGCTAGGTTCCCCACTTGCCAGTGGACATGCCACCCACCTGAGTCACATGTCATACCTTGTTCTTAATTAATTAATAGGTGTTAATTAAGGCAGTAGGGTGCCCATTTTATGCCCCGATGCCAGGGGGCACTATCTGCGGCTCTGAACCTTGCCTACACTGTGGCCCATGCCTCACAGATCCCTACACTGCAGCCCATGCCTCGCAGATGGCATCCAGCTGTTAGTCACACCAGCCCTACACTAGGCTCCAGAATCCTCCTATCAGGACCTCGCTTTGATCCTGCCGCTCAGGCGGCCTACTCAGCCATCATTTGGGCTGCTGAGCTCCCTGTAGCTATCTCCCTGCTTAGGTGTGGTCCCCCTGGGACCTTCAGCCACACAGGCCCTGGCCTCACCTCCAAGGCCAGGCAGGACCCCACGCCCTCTGCTCTGGGCGTCCCCTTGCGGTGGGCCCCTGGCCCTTTTGACCTTCCTGGTTCTGGTCCCAGCATTGACCAGTCAAGGTGGTACTCTACCTCTGGCCTCTCTCAGTAGCCCTATACTCTCTCTCGGGTCCACCTTCTTGGATGTGGGAGCTAGGGTATCTCACACCATGACTGGTGCTCCAGGGTCTCACAGGGGACTTTCCCCCCGCGGAGTAGCAGGTCATAGTGCTACTTAAGATCTTACTTTTGACCCACACTCGGCCTCCCAGCAGTGGAGGACTTACCAGGGTCAGGACTCGCCCCTCTCTCTCTTGGGCTGAGCCCCCTTTACTTGGCCTCTGGCCCAAACTTCAGCCTCAGGAGTCCGAAGACATACCTGGCTATTCATACTTTATTCTCTTGTTTCCTTAAAAGCTGTTAAAGCACTGATAGGAACAACTGTCATGGTTTCATTGTGATTATGATATGGTTTCATTGTGAAGCCAGGTGAACTGGTAATGATGGTAAGAATTTTGGCGTGAGAACCAAATGTTTTAAAGTAAAATACTACATTATACATATTTTTAAATGGGATGGATGTCTGGCAATATTTAACATCACAATTAGTTAAATTTCAAATATTTGGATTATTCACCTTCCCCTAAACTTCAGACATCGGGCATTCCTAAACATTATTGCTTGAAATAACATGACACCAACTAGTTAACACTGACAGATGAAGTGCTGGTGTTATTCCTGGAAATGAAAGCCACTATAGAAAGGAAAAGATTTGCCAAGAAATGTAAGTACCTTTTTGTGATTAGACTTTATAATGAAATTACTGTTGATTACATAGGACAATGAAGGGACAAGCGTTGGGTGAGATACTCATAAATACATTTCACCCAGTATGGAGGACCCATGCCAGGTTTTCTCTACCCATACTGTGGGGACCATGTGGGAGACAACAGATGGAGCAGCCATATGGCCACTTCACTTTCTGTGCTTCACATGGGAAATTGTCTATGCTTGCTCCATGCAAGCCAGCATAGAAGGCAATACTGGTGATGACTACAGGTTATGAGATATGAGATACTGCTGTCCAGGAGGCCAATAAGCCTGTGCATGCGGCATGGAGAGGTTTTGTCTTGTTTCAGTGCATGTCACAAAAGGAAGGCTGTGATGAAGTACTGTAACCTGGCCCTGATTGGGCATGTTGGCTTTGTGTTGTCTGCCAAAAATTGCTTACGCACATGGCATCCATATAAGGCTCAATTCCCTGTCTTTACAGAAACAAAGTAATCTTTTCTTGGTAAAAAACAAAGTGAAAATTTACCTAGTATTGATTTGTTACAAACATGGTGTACACACCAGGTCCACTGAAATGTTCTCATAATTTTACTATTCTTGAACCAGGATTATAACTCTGTCATAGGGAACTTGTGATTATGTCATGGTTTCACTGTGAAGCCAGGCGAACTGGTAATGATGGTAGGAATTTTGGCATGAGAACCAAAATTACCAGGTTATGATATAAGGTAGGGGGAGGTATAGGAATGTGCTGTGTAGTAGACATTCTTAGACTAAGAAGCCATGAAGGTCAGTGTAATGATGTGTATAGTATATAGTTTAAGTTACAAGTAAAGAGTTTGTGGAGAAGGAGATAGGGGAGAGGGCAAAAAACCCAAGGGGGATCCACTCCATCACCTTAGATGAGGTGGAGAATATCACCAGGCAGCAGGGCCTTGTGAAGCACTTCTGGCAGTCAGCAAGCATGGGAAAATATTTTTGGCTCTTGAGAGGGGCCATGAGAGTCATGTTCAGAGCCATGTCCAGTGTGTCAAGGAAGAAGAGACGCCAGGGAGACTCTCCTCCTGGGAATTGCATGTGGTTGGTGGCAGCAGAGGGATGCCAGCAATCAGGAATGCTGTGTGAAATGGATGCCAAGCACTGGAATGCCATGATGACAGTTGGAAGCACTAAGGCAGGCATCTGCAAAAGGCAGAAATAAGATCAGACATGACTGGGAGCAGGTAGAAAGCATGGGGAGGGGTCCTGAGTGTGAAAGCCAGCCTGGAAGGGTTCCCATCCTCTTAAAGACTGAGCAGGATTGTGCAAAGGAGACCACCTCAAGGGGTCGATTCCTCTTGGAGAGACCTATATGTGAACTGAGCTTGGAGCAGCCCAGACATGGTTGCCTTCCTCCCAACAACTTTGTTTCAATCTGTGGGGCACTGTCCAGGAGTTCACCTACCATTGAGGGTGTGGGGACTGTCTTTACCTAGAACTGGCCCAGAGAGACCTTCTTGGGGTGCAAGACTGTGAGTTAAGCCTCAGAGGGGTATGCCAGGCTCTGGCCTTTTTGTGGAGTTTTTTTTTTTTTAAGTTTGGACTGCTTATTTCTTTTGCCTTTGGTGGGACTGAATTAGAAGGGCCCTGAGTTGGAGGGCCAACCTTAATCCAGCCTGCCTGAGGGGCCTTAGGGTCAGTGGGGACCAGTGTAAATAATGGAAACCATAGTTAGTGTCAGCCCAGAGCCGTGGGAGAAACAAGTAAAAAAGGACCAACATTGCATCCTTCCTCCAATCAGTTCTAGAACACTATACAATAAAAAGGAAGTGGTTAGAGTGGAGTGTAGGGGAGGTGGAGCCCCACAAAGAGACCAAGGTCACAGACCTAGAGTGTTACTCAAAAGGGAACTGGCTTCCAACCAAAGTTAAATCAAGTCATGGTGGGTGAGAGGGAAACGTACCAGAACACTTGATTGACACTTTCTAGGTCCCCACCCTGTTGTCGCTGGGTAGAAAGGTGCCTGTCCAGAAGGGACTTAGACCATAT
Source organism: Alligator sinensis (assembly GCF_000455745.1). Lineage (NCBI taxonomy): Eukaryota > Metazoa > Chordata > Crocodylia > Alligatoridae > Alligator > Alligator sinensis. Next base: position 3,191,724 of record NW_005841867.1, on the reverse strand, counting down.
AACACCTACCAGTGACAGAGTTTAATGTTAATAAAAGTATCCAAAATTATGTGCAGTGCATGTATTGGAGAAATTACAAAACTGATCTATAGAAAAAGTCTGGAGATATCCTGAACTTAGAAGACAAAGCAAAAATTGAAAGGTTCGATTCTTTACAAATATGGTATGGAATAACAGTCTTCATGTGAAACCTTGGGAAATGAAAATGCTAAGTTCTGCACTGCCCTGCTTAGTGCTGCTGGAACTGCCCACAATATATGGTTCCTCAGTTATGCAGTCATGCTGGCTTGTTTCAGAGACCTACCAGTAAAAAAGAGGTGCCATGTGGCAGTAGTCCTGACTTCCTCATGGAACAGACCTGAAAGTGGTGGCAATCTGCAGATTCACATTCAAAGCTGTCACCCGTACAGTTCCACAAAGCTTCATTCTTTCCTTGATTGAGGACAACATACATGATAAACCTGTGGGGGGAAGAGAGAGTCTGTAAAATTCTATTGCCTTAGAGGTCCAGAGTAGAGAGACAATACCAAGCTCTGCATCTCTTCACAAATGGAAATACAAACAAAACCATGTCCCAGCTATCCTAGTGCTTGAATGAGAATGGCACATGGAAAAAGAATGCCTGTCTGGAACTGAAAAGAGATATGAAGGTGATGATTCTGATGAGGAAAAAAATGAAGACTCAGAAAATATCAGATAATTACTGTCAGGAAAGGGGTCTGCCCTTTCTGGTCCTTGGGATAATATAGACTATTATTTGGATCCTTCACAGTTTCTGGGTGCATCTACATGTACAATTAAGCCAGAGTGTTCCAGAGAAAACTGTTCCTGGGCTCAGTATTTACCCATGTGCCTGAGACTGCAGCAATTCAAGCCAGGGTGGAGCAGCCCTGGGCTGGCAGGGAGCCCAGGGGGCCAGGCCTGGGCTCTAGGTGGTGGTGTTGAGCAGAAGAGGGGTTAGAGCCAGCAGGCAGCTGCTGCCCTTTAATGTCCTTGTGCTGTAGGCAGCCTCTGTCAGTCTACATGTGTGTTTGCTTACATTTCATTACTCTGCTGTAAGATACTACTGTCCCCAACAGAACAATCTTATGGTGGGGACAGCAGTTAATCTACTGCACCTTAATACTAGCACACATGTAGATTGTTATGCTTTACTATGGAGCTAATTAGTCTACTCCACAGTAAAGCACACATGTAGATGCACCCACTGAGCATGTCTACATGTGCATATTAATGTGAAGCAATAAACTCTGGAGCTTCTTGCCCTGGAATTCATTTCTCCATGTGTGCCATTTGCAAGTGCACCCAGAACTACAGCATGTTGAGCTGGGTTAGAGCAGTCTCAGCTGGCAAGGGGTACCAGGAGTTAGTCGCTCCCCCCAGACTCAATGTGCTGCAGAGGGGCTGGCTGGGGCATGACGGTGCTTCAGTGCGGGGCTAGTCGGCAGGAACTCCCATACTAAAGCACCCTTGTGCCTCAGCATCTACATGTGTGCTGCTACAAAGTAAAAAAATCTCCACAGCAGGGCAGTACGTGTAAATATCTACAAGTACTGTCCTGCTGTGGAGTAAATTAGTTTACTCCAGTGTAATAAGGGTGCATGTGTAGATACACAACTTTTACTGCACACCTAATTAGTCTACTGCATCGTAAATGTGTCATGTAGATCTGCCCACTGTGTATTAAATAGCACTGCCTAAAAGTATACTTTTTTCCATGTTTTCTAGCTGAGAAACTGATATGTGACTATACCTATCTCAACCCCACCATCTTTGTGTTAAGTCTGAGTTATATAATGAACCAGTTTACCCTTTTTAAATTCTTGAGTTACCATGGCATTTATGCTGTTTAGGAAAAATCAAAACTATCTCTGACAAGTGAGTCTAGTAGGAGCAGGGAAAAAGCCTTCTTGAGGGCTGGCATGTATTCAAAAATCTTCTTAAGGGCCTAACATACCTTTGGCCTGGCAAGATTCATCTCTCTATCAGATCCCCCATAATACCAATGACAAAAATAATAGATAGTAATGGTGGGTGAAAGGAACTTTTACATGTACTGGAAAAGGGCAAGAGAAGCAAACAGAATTCATGGATGCTATGGTGATTAGCGTAATGTAGATAATGAGATATTGGATGCTGTAAAACACAAAATGACATGATCCCCTAGAAAGCCATTTATTCCTATTTTATCTCACATTAAATATTCTCCTTTCCTGGAATCAATGAGCACAAAACAGATGAATGGGTTTTGTGTTCATTAATTTTAATCTGATGAAATGTTACACTTACTCCTTTAAAAAGTTTCCCCAAAAATGTTATAGTATGTGCAAGTCTGATACATTTCTTTTGAACCTTTAACTCTAGTTAATTTTTAAATAGATTCTTCTAACCCTTCGGCATAAATTGTGCAGTATTGTAGCTACTTAAGAAGTCTCAATTGAGGTGTCTGAGAATTGATGCTTCTGTTCATTAGTTCTATGATACTTCTGTATTTTCCTTTTCTTTTTCACTTAGAGTGCCAGATGGCTGTTTACATTGATTACAAGTGATAAAGCAAATCTATAGAGCAATCATACTAAAAACTAAGACGAAAAGAATTGGCAACACTCTCTGGACTATCACATATAGTATTTTATTCCAAGAGAATGAGACTTAACAGCAAAACTCTGTTTGTCGCAATGATTTTACATTTTAAAGCTAGATCCTTACTTGAACTGTGTTTCAGGGCATATGAATGGTGAGGTAAGAATTTCCTCAATAACTCTGTATGGGTCAATCCATATTTTGGGTCCAAATGCACACAAGTCATAAAACATATCCCTGAACCCACTCTGCAATTACTGTCCTCTTCTGGGAGCAGGTTGTCACATTCTGAGGTGCACTCAAACCTTTAGGTGTGTCCTTCACCCCCAAGCCCCTTTGCTGTCTGGCCCTCCTCCTGTCACACCCAGGCCTTGTCAGCTCTTAGAGGAGACTTTGCCAGCTCAACAGTCGCACACTTTTTTCTAGCTGGTGCAAAAAATTACAGATTGATCCCCTCCTCTGAGAAGGGGCAAGCCTGTTTGTTCAAATACTTTGACATCACACTTAGCACAGGCAATAAGTAAAATACAAGAAATAGCAAAAATGTTATTACAAAAATGAAAAACCGTATCAGGAGCTGTATGTTAAGTACAGATAGAGATATGAAAAATAAATGGACAAATCATAGTTCTTATAGTTTCATTTCATCTTACCCCTGTATCTTATTTATAAAAATGCAGCTACTTCTACTTCTGACCTCCCTGTCAGAGTTTCTGGGCAGCAGCTTGCTAACTTGCACTGTCCAGCTAAGCCAGCCAGGGGACTATGTCATCCCAATGACTTTGGAGTCTCTAGACAAATGTCTACTACCATGGCACCTCATAAATCCATGTCTTTATCTGCTCATTTTCCTACTTCTTCCATGGAATTCATGGGGAGCATATACTATGCATTTAATGTTCTGCCCCAAGGTTTGCACCTATTTATTAGAGTAGATATCTTTCCTGATACAGCTATAGGAGATATCACACATAAAGACTGCTAATCCCATATGGCTATCTATTATTCCAGTGTGTTATAATCTCTCACCCATTCTCCCCACTGTAATAAATACCAGTCTTTGATTAGACTGTTTCCAACTACCCTATTCCCTCTGAAATAAGGTTACCATATTTCCAGGATCAAAAAAGAGGACACCTGTGGGGAGGAAGCGGGGAAGGACAGCAGGGGGGAGAGGAAGTGAGGGGGAGGGATATATGATGGGGGGGGGCAGTGATATACCTGTGCCCTGCCTCTGCCCCTCACTCCTAATCCCCTACCCCCCCGGCACTCCTGCTGCCTCTCAGTCCTGACCTGCAGCCTCCTGCCCCCGCAACCCTGCCAGTGCCCCTCACTCCTGACCCAAAGCTCTGCCCCCCAGTACTGCTGGAGCCCCTCACTCCTAGCCGCCCTGCTGTTGCCCCTCACTCCTGATATGCAGCACCTTGCTCCCCCAACCCTTCCAGTGCCCCTCACTCCCAACTCACAACCCTGCTGGTGCCCATCACTCCCAACCTGCAGTTCCCTGCCCCCCCAGCCCTGCTACCCATGCAGCTCCTGCGCATGTGATTGTGTGCGTGCACGCGCACACACACACACACACTTTTACCTAGGATCAGCTTCCTGGGGCCCATGTGCAGAGCACATGACCCCCGACAGCCAATCATCTTGCTCATTGCTCCCAGCCCCAAGCAGCCAAGTTGCTAGTCCCCAGGAAAGCAGAAGCAAAGAAAAACCTGGACATTTGCTCTCATTTTAAAATCCTGCCCGGACACGAGGACAGGGGGCCAAAAAAGAGGACTTGTCTGGGAAAACCCATATGTATGATAACCCTACTCTGAAATGGAAATCACTTTTGCCTATTTGAGGATCAGGCCAGTGTCATGTAGGCAGGTTAATCTGCATAGCTCCTACAGATGTCAGTTCTTAGGTTGAAGTTGCATGTTACACTTAGACCATACCAATGTCACTTAAAACATGACCATCTGCATGTTAGAGCTTGTATTCTCATGCTAAGTGCTCTCTGAGCAACTCAAAGTTATGCCACTTCAAGTGAGGGTTAACACTGGGCTGTGCTACCTAGCTCATGTTAGGGTGATTTCAGTCTGCTCCACAGAGATAAGAGAAGCAATTTGCAGTCCTCTAGCATCCCAGAATTCATTACTTTCTGCACAATCCTCACCCTCCCAGGCAGGGATGGAGTCCAAATGTCCTGGCTCTTAGCTAAGCCTGTTTACCAGCCCTCTAATGGCAGGTCAGAGCTGTGCAGGCAAGAAACTGAATTAATCTTTAACATGCAATGGTTCACGGCACATTCTAACTTTAACATTGCTTAACATCCCACAAATTTAGTGTGGTCTAAGTATAATATGTAACTTCACCCTTAGTGATTACTCTTTCTGAGCTGACTAGATATTGCTTTCTTTCCTAGGTGCAAATAGCCTTTGACCCTCCTGACACTTAATCAGGCACTTGATTGGCTAATGTGGGTCCTTTATAAGAACCAAAGTTACATTCATATCAAACATCCTAGTTCATGAAAACATAAGAAAGAGACATCTAAACACAGCTTAACATTAACTATGAACAGAGACCAAACACTGCATGAGCAAATCTAATTCAAAACCGAACACTATACAAGGGAATCTAACTGAGGAAAACACTCATGACATTCCATGGATCACCCCAGAATATTCCTATTTTGAGGTGGGGAAGGAGTTTGTGACACAGGTGAGCAGGGAGGGATAAGGAATGAGCAGAATTCTGGCTTTTGCCTCAACAAGCAACTCAATGCAGCTGAGTTAAGATTCAGAGATTGTAAAGGACTGTAAGGGACCTTGGAAGATCAGCAGGTCCAGCCCCCTGCACCAAGCAGAAAAGATAACTAGGGGTCAGGTGACCCCAGCAAGGTGACTGCCTAGCCTCCTGTTGAAGATTTCCAGGGCAGATGATTGCACAACCTCTGGAGGGAGCTTATTCGACAGTCTAGACACCCTGACTATGAAGAAGTCAACACAAGGGTCTTGTAATTTGTTGCATCTAGACGCATCCAACAAAATAGAAGCAGAGAAGGAAGTGTACCTTAAAGGAGTATATGCTCTCTTATGCTTGTCCTGATGTGGTGTTACTTATGCCTTGCTGTGGTTTGGTCCCACAGGTAAAATTTATCTCCTATTTATTTGTCATTAGTTAAAAATAAAGGATCAGAACCTGTCAACCTTAGTCTGTGATCAGTACCATTAAAATCAACAGGATTTCTTGTGAAGAAAGGGAGTATTCAGTGATTGGGGAGCAAAATCTGTCCCGAAGCACAGAATATGGCATTCTTTTCTTCAAGACTGAATAATTAAAGTATTTGTGACTATAATCCTAAAGAGAAATGCTTGTTTTATAATGGAGTACTGGTCTGTTATAGTTATTCATGAGAATTCGGAAGACTGATTGGATATTTTTGAGAAGTCACAACTCCCCCAAATTTAATGAATTTTAGCACAAATTGTTGTTTTTTCAAAAATCTATATCAGGAATTGGGTTGCATTCTATTTGTTCTCCTCCTGAAATAGTTTCAATCATCTAGTAGCATTTGGTAGTATGCACAGTGCTTGTAAGTGGAAATTAGAGTAGGTAAAAAAAAACATTTAATGTATACTTTGAGACTTATTTATAAGAGTTATTTCTTAAGTAGTTATCTCTCTAGTCTGTGTAGCTGTCACAGACAACACAAGGCAAGTAAAGATGAGTCTGACCTTTACTTGACTGCTAACCTCTTAACCAAAATCTTCCAGGAAACAGTGCCTTTGATTCAATGAGAGGTATTGGGTCCTCCAAGTACAGAAGCAGAGCAGAGTACAATACTGTAACAAGGGTCCTATGGCTACTTTTCAGGAAGTGGGTGGAAAGAACAAGTGTGTTCTAGTGTGTGTAATTCGATTTTACCTGCTTAAACCTTCTTGTAATTTCAATTTTAAAAAATTTGAATTAATTTCTTACTTTAGAAAGGTGTATTGTGTCACTATTTTGCTGTTAAGCAGCTACTAGTTGTGCAGCTATTCATTTGTGGGGAAGAACTAATGATATTTTTAGTTGGGACAGACAAATCTCTTTGTCTCTCTATATTGAAAGTGATTTGTCTTGAACAATATTCTGGTCAGAAGTGTAAGAATATGCAAGTTATACATTTTAAATGGATTGTGAGTCAAAGGAGATTTAGTTACCTTTAGAATAATTTGCTTGTGGAGATGACTGGAAGAAGGTCTACATTACATCTACTTGGTTTCTCTGAATTTAGTCCTAGAAATGTAATTAAATGGGCCAGATTCACTCTGTGCATTAATAGCAAGCATGAGCATGGACCATTATCTATTTTTCATTGAATACATTTCTCCTTTACCAGTTTAGTGCTGAATAATTGTGATTCAGTGTTCGTGAATTAAATAAAGGAAATGCAAAGAAAAGCAATGGGAATGGGAAATGTAACTTTTTAATTGGAAAACGTATGAACATTTATTCCATTTTAAATATATACATTGCAGTTGGTTTTAAATAATGATATATTCAAGCACATCCCTAATTATTAATAATTAGATACTCTGTGAAATTTTTATGCAGTAAGTATGGATCATTACTTCAGTAATTTGATTTGAAAGACAAATTTTAGAGTTTAGATAACTGAATTCTTCCACTTACTGTTTTTTACTCCTTTTATTTCTAACTAATGTCCAGTCTCAGTGTTTAAGAAGCACAGTTTCTCTTGAAACCCCCATTGTATGGGATTTGCATGCCCACAATCAGATCCTTGCAGAAAATGCAATCTCCTCCAAACTGCATGACTGACCAGTTCTGTTGCACTGGTGGCCTGGGGCCATGGCTTCATCTTCTTCCTGACTCCTCCTGCTTTCTCTTTGTGTTGTGACAATGTGCAGTGGAGGGATGCTTTTCATGTCTTTTCCTCTTGTGCACCATTGGATACAATGTAGGATGAGACAAGAGTGTTTTCTGCACCTAAGTTTGTGTAGGTGTCTTGCATTAGGACTGACACATCAAATCCCTCTTACGCACACAAATAGTACTACTGCAGTTAGTGGGATTGGATATATGAGATATTTGTATGAGTGTAATTTGCCCTTATACTCATTTAAAGAATGAATAGGTACATGATGTGTAGGCCCATACCAATCTAAATTACTTTGCTGTAAAGTAAAATGCCACTGATTCGAGTTACTCTGGTGTAGACGTTGCATGTCCCCTTCTATCCTGGGGCAGCCCTTTGCTAATACAAGCAGTCTAATACTGGCTCTCCCCCTCCTGCCATCTACTGGTGGTGTTTTGTAATAGTGCTTACTTTGGCAAGTATTGTAGCTAAACTGGTTACCCATTTCACACACTTAAGTGTTATTGCTTCATGTGTCCAAGTCCAGTAAACCTACTTGTAGCAAAGTGTTCAGGATTTCTCCCTACATCTTTTATAGACTGCAGCAACTAAGTTACTAGATGGTAACATGGCCACATATACAAGTCACAGAGGCAACTTCTAATATATTATGTCAGAAAGTGCAATATGTGTCACCTGAATTCTTCAGCTGTCCAGCAGAAATAGAATGAAAAATGAGTCCACATCTCAGTGCTTCTGCCTTGTCAGCAAACAGAATGGGTTTGTTAGTGAATTCTTCTAGCTGGCAGCACTCAGTCCTGTGATAACAGTTGACTCTGTGTCTTTAGATTGTATGATCAGATAGGAAATCTTGCTTTGAGCTAGAGTGGCACAAGTATCAGCATCAGGGAATAGGGCAATTCCCTACATTTCCATAGAGCTCCCCATCAAAATGAGCAAGAGATAATATTACATCTAATGTTAGTGTTTGTACTAGCACATTTAGTAAAAGTTGTTTGAACTTGAAACACACACACACAATTAGAGCTGGGAAGTGATAATGCCATTTCTCAAAGTGATCTGAATATGGGATTCAAAAACAATTTAAGTTTAGAATTCACTGAAAATGGCTGAAAAACAATCTGTCTCTTAAACCTGGGGGTCATATATTCCTTCTTATGTCTATCCTTAAAAATGGTGGATGATTTTATTATGTTATCTAGAAAAAAGAATATATAAACAGATGCTGTTACCAAGTCATTAGCAACCAGCACCATACAGCCATTGAGAGCTTTAGAGAAAAATAATTTAGTCACCCTAAGTTAAGAAAAAGCTATGCAAATGTAGCCCTGCTTTCTTTTATTATTATTTAACTATTTTGTAGCATTTTAATGGATTAATTTAGGTAAAACAGTCTTCATAGTTTCATAGTTTCATAGTTTCTAGGGTCGGAAGGGACCTAGGCAGATCATCTAGTCCGACCCCCTGCC
>NW_005841867.1:3170198-3182149 GCF_000455745.1 Alligator sinensis | reverse complement strand
GAGTGGCCCTCCTCTGGACCCTCTCGATGCTGTCCACATCCCTCTTAAAGTGCGGCTCCCAGAACTGGACGCAGTACTCCAGCTGCGGCCTGACCAGTGCCGCATAGAGGGGGAGGATCACCTCCTTGGTCCTGCTTGAAATGCATCTGTGGATGCACGACAAGGTACAGTTGGCCTTCCTAGCCGCCTCCCCACACTGCTGAGCCATGTTCATCTTGGAGTCAATAATGACTCCAAGATCCTTTTCCACCTCCGTGCTGACAAGAGGGGAGTTCCCCAGCCTGTAGGTATGGTGCCGGTTGTTCCTCCCCAGGTGCATCACCTTGCACTTGTCTGTGTTGAACCCCATCCTGTTCTCCTCCGCCCATCCTTGTAACCTGTCAAGGTCCGACTGTAGCCTGTTGCTCCCTTCTATTGTGCCCACATCCCCCCACATCTTGGTGTCATCAGCAAATTTGAACAGGGTTCTTTGTACCCCCTCATCCAAATCACTGATGAAGATGTTGAACAGGGTGGGGCCGAGGACTGAGCCCTGTTATTATACAACTTAAAAGTTGTATAATTATATAGAATATCAAAAAGTTAACTACAAAAACTATACCACGTTAGTTGTAATAAACTTGTAGCACCATAGAAAACCCTCTGTATGGAATTAGGTATGCTCTGTGTTGGAGAGCTCATTGCTCTCCCTATGTGACAACAAAGCTGCCTTAGATTGGGTCTCCACACTAAAGATGACACCAATACAGAGTGTACAGTGAAAAATCATGCCCTTGATTGATATATTAGGCTAAAATGTCTACAGTATCCCTAAGGTATTCAGGTTGTAGCCATATTGGTCTAGAGGAAAAAGCCATCAGGGCTCATGGACAGAGGTAATATCTTTTATTAGACCAACAAGGTTTTTGAAAAAAAAATTTAATTGCAACCTTTGGGCACAAATACCCTTCATCAGGCATCAGAGAAAAGATTGTAAAAGTTCTCTTGGGTAGAAATGAAAGTTCATATTTCATAGGATTTCACAGAGGGGTCAGTAGATGGAAAAACCCTCTGGGCAGCAGTTCTTAGCTGGTAAGGAGTCTCAGCTCTCCTGTGAGGATCTGTGATGATGCAAATTACCTTAGACACAGGCAGGAGCAGGATCTCAGTATTCAGGTGGTCAAAGTTGTTTTCTGCTTGGGAAAATATGAAGAATTCATTAAAAAAATTGGCTAAAATTCGATATCTTTTGTGTGTCAGGTATCCAGGTTATAGCCATATTGGTTTAGAGGAAAGCTTGCAAATTTTTAGCAAAAAACTTGTTGGTCTAATAAAAGATATCACCTCTGTCCACGAGCTCTGATTGCTTTTTCCTAGATCATCCAAGCCAAGGCTTTGTCTAGCCGGGTCTTAAAAACCTTCAAGGCTGGAGATTCCACAACCTCCATGGGTCACCTGTTCCACCGTTTTACTACTAGTGAGGCAGATTTGCTTAATATCGAACCCAGACTTTCCTTGCTGCAACTTGAGACCATTGTTCTTTGTTCTGTCATCTGACACCACTTGTTAGTACTGTTTCCAAATTCAAGTGGTGCTTGGTGCTCTGTTTTTTTCTTGTGAGTACTAGGACTGTGAGAGACACTAAAGAAAGCTCTATGCCATTCCTGACTCTCACTCTTGAGCACTCCCTCTATGCTTCTGCTGAGATCTATTAAACCCAGAGATGAGGCAGTGAACTGCTTTTAAAGTGCCCCATGACCATTGCTCTCAAAAACACCAGAGAGAGAAAGCCTCCCAGGCTGACTTTGCTGCCTCATTTCTAGATTTGGTATATTCAAGCAGGAGTGGGTGGGTGCAGACTGAGAGATGTGCGATTTTCTAGCAGTACATGTGGTTTGCAGACATTACTGCAAAAAGGGGAGATTTGGGTAGAACTGAAAGGTGGAAGCAGAGAATACAAATTATAAGAAGGAAAGAAAGATGTTAGACATTAATGGCAGAGTGGAAAGTGGAAATAAGAGGGAAACAGGCAGGATGTAGAGGAGGTAAAATACAGAAAAGAAGTCAAGACCTAGGACAGAATCTAGGTGGGAAAGGAAAATGGAGACAAAAAAGAAAACAGGTAGAAAGGAGGAAAACCTATAATCGTGGGGAAAAACAAAATGAACAAACAAAGAAAATCAGAGAAAAGGAGAAATGGGGAAGAGATTATTAAAATAAAGGGTGAAACAGCTGTTCAAATTAGGGATGAGCTCCTCCCAGGGCAGGTGGAAGAAGTGTTAGTGCAGGGGATAAACATTTAAACTAGAGAAATGAAAAGGAGGGGAAAAGGAGAAGGAAGGAGAAAGATAAAGGTCTCTCTAGTATCAGGGTAGTGATTTTTTTAAACATTAATATTAGCAGCTATCTTTCTGTAGCAGTCATTTATTCCATTAGATGAAGTCTGGGAATAGCCATGTCCAGGTCAGCAGCACAAGGACTATTCAAACACAAATTTCTAAATTTTGACTTCTTTCCTAGCCATAACTGTCCTCTTAAAGGAATTTTAGCTTGCTCTGCTCCTGAGTTGAAACTTTAGTACTACAGGTATCTGAGGCAAGTTTTATCTCAGGCATGTCTAGATGAGATGTTTACTGCCTAGATGCCTAATTAACTGGGCAGTACATGTGTGTGTCTACATGTGCACCCCTATTATGGTGCAGGACACTAATACATTCCATAGCAGGGTAGAACTTTTATTTACAAGTCCTACCCAGCTGCAGAGTTTTTCATGCACAGCAGCGTACATGTTGACATTGAGTCGGCTGCATGGGACATGAGGGTACTTTAGTGAGGGAGTCGCTTGTTGGCTACCTTTGCACTGCAGCACCCTTGCACGCCAGCCTGCCCCTCCGCAGCACATTGAGCCTGGTTGGCTGCTGCAACCTGACTCAATATGCTGCTGTCCAGGCGCATGTGTAAATATTTCTCCAGGAGCTTCTCAGGAGCAATAAACACTGGAGCAATAAGCTCTGCAATTTATTGCTGCCCATTAATAGCACATGTAGATGTGCTCCTTGTGTAACAAACTAGATGCATGTATTTGCAGCAGAGACCTGAGTTCTGTTCTTAAAGCTACTTTTACTAGAGGTAGTTCTGCTGACAACTTTCTTTAGCCAGTATTTCATTGCAAGAAGGGAAGGGCAGAAATCAAATGGGACCAAATAGGAAAGGATGCCCTTTGGGTCAATATTACAATAAGTACTATTATGTCCAGCTCTTTAATTTTAAATGTATAGTTTTCCAGAAGAAATAGCAGTGATCAGTCTAAAATTCCATTTGTCAGCTTTAAAAAGTGCCAGTTCTTTCACTGAGCTCTCAACATGCCATGGCATTTAGTTCATACCACTTCATAACTTCATTCTTCTCTCTCCACAGGGACATTTCATATTTCAGCCATCTTTTTATTTAGAGCTTGTACAAGTATTCTCAGAACACTTTTTTACTTTTCTTTCAAAACTTACTATTTTTACACAGATCTGACTTATACAGACATGAGCTTATATTTGCCTTACAATCAAAAGATTCATTTTCAAGGAGTTGGTATGGCCATGTACAATATTGCGATGGAATTGATATTAATTTGGAAGTGGAGCAGTATCTTAACCTGTGTTTACCTGTTTTACCTATGTTTGTTCATTTTTGCAGTTTCTGTTGCAATTTGGTGGAATAAACTAGTTTTATCAGTTTTTTCATATATTTCTTTCAAAGAAAGGATCAGCAGACATGAATTTAAATAAGCAGATATCTAAGCTAATTTAGATTACCAAGCTAATTTGGATTACTATATTTTTACTAAGTTAATGTAAGATGGAACAGTACAATGATATATATCTGACCACCAAGAAGCTTCCAGTGGGAATGGAAATAAACTACTGAATGGATGGTAAGCTGTTTAATCTTAACCAACTCCAAGCAAAAACTAAGACCACCCTGACCTCAGTTTTTGAGATCCAATATGTTTATCATGCTGTGGCCTGTGCTTACTCAGAAGCTGACCTTCAGGAAATTGTCAACTTCTTTGTCACAGTGTGACTGGTCACAGGGGCTGGAACTCCCAGGGGAGGGGTTTGAGCAGTGTCAGAAGGATGCAAAACAGCCAAACAAAATTCCCAGTAAGGGCTGGAATCAGGGAATACTTACCTAAGTTGCCATGGCAACTTAATTATTACGTGACATCCCCTCTTATAAAAATATTTGTCAGGGTGGGAAAACACCAAGCCTGGCTGATTGCCTATATATTAAACAACTAGCACCATACAGGCAGCAAATCATGGTGGGCATGTGGATGGGGTGTTGGGAAGGAGGAGCCCCAAGGAATGCCTACACCAAGCAAACTCAATGGTGGTCCACAATATGCTAAGAACCTCCCTTATTTACTTTTAAGACCAAGACGTGGCAAGCGGGCAGGAGGAGACCCCCCCCGCCCAAGTGAAGAATGGGCCATGTACCAGAGTGTGAACACCAGCAGGGACCCAAACCTGGTTAACCTGGTCCCAAATTGCCCGACTGTACCTGCTGGTCTGGTGCAGGCAGGTACAGTCTTTACCAAGGCATAAAAGAAAATCAGATTGATGCTTATCATTCAGAAATCTAAGGTCCTCCATGCACAAGCTCTTAATGAGCGTCATGACCCAATGATTTTGTGCGTGCTTCGGCACTGCAGAATTATTTCCCACCACATGGAGCTTTCTTTGCACAGTGCAATTCTCAGCTGCAGAGAGAAAACCCCGGTGCAAAGGAGTTCCGCTCGCATGCAAATTCGTACCCCACTATTGGCTGTTTCTAAATTATTCCCACGTGGCGGCTAGCGATTGGCTTGCTAGCCGTATAAGAGGCTTGAGCAGTTTCCACCCAAGTCAGAGATCTCCGGGGAGGACCTCATTTAGGGGGACTCCGCATCCATCTCGTGGAGAACTCTGAGCCATGTGGTAGAGCCTAACAAACTCTGCGCGTGTCTCGGAGCTGACCGGTAGTTTGATCAGCTACCAAGACTCTCTCCCCATCGCCGCACGATCCCTCGACGTACCCTACCCTGCGCGCTCGTCGAGAGTCACCTTTCGGACTCTCATTTCGGTCGTTTCACGGAGCCTAGCAAACTCCGTGAGTGTGTATCCAGAGCTCTGTTCGTGTTTGTTTCATGGAGCCTAGCAAACTCCATGTGTGTCCTTTTGTAACTGCAACTCAAGAAAGTTTTTCCTGCCTGCACCGCGACCACCTACGGTGTAAGTAAAACAATCTTTAATCAACCTTTATGCGTCAGTGCCTAATTCTAGTTCGCCGTGCCAACCTTTTCCCTGGCCCACGTGCCCGGGCTGCTGGCCACAGCCCCTCGGCCCCGACAATGAGCAGTCCCCATCTCTGTTAATTCAGATTCAGAGGCAGACTCTGCAAAACGTTGGGTATTTCCTGTAAGTTGGAAACCATCTCTCGAAGAAGGCTGGCATCAATGAAGGACTTCAATGTCACCTCAAATGTGCAAGTGCAGCCTTCGAATCCAGTGGGAAGACAGATAAGCCGTTAGCATGCTCTTGCAAGCAAACACCATGAGCACTGTAGCAATGATCTTTCAACTTCAACTTCACTGGGCTGCCCATGTCAACCAGAAGCCTGACTCCAGACTCCCAAAGCAAGTTTATTCTCCCAGCTCAATCAAGGCATATGCTCAAGAGGAGGGCAGAAAAAGCTTCAAGGATGTCCTGAAGGCCAAACTTGAAAAAAATGTAACATCAACATCAAGTTGTGTGAAACTATATCTCTCAGGTATGCCCCAAATGGTGGGAAAATTTTCTGCAAAGATTTAAGTACTTTGAAACCTTTTGACAACAACAGGAGATGGAAAAGTGAGAGTGGCAGAAACAGCATATTGCAGATAGAATAAAAAATCCAGAGCCACCCACCCCACATGGACACATGTGCCTGAGTTAAAACAGAGTCTGTTGATCCCAGAACAGCCTTGTCAGCCATCTTTGGACCCACAGGTAAAGCAATCATGGAAGACAATCATCCTTGACTGTGAGGGATTGCTGATATGTAATTTAAGAATAAATCACCAAATTATTAGGTAATCAAATCAAATTATTTGATGGATTCTGAAAGAAATTGCTTTGTGATTGTTATTTTGTGTTAGTTTTGTTTTGTAAAAAATTAAGAACCAGATTCTTTTCAATCCAAGACTCCCACAAATGTAGCGTATCAACCTACCTAGCAAGGGATATAGGTATCTGTATTTTGCAAGTTTCCTTGGGACACCAAACATGTGTTCTAATCTTAGATCCTTGCCAAGGGAAGTCAACCAATGCAGTCAATGAAGTCCCATGGTTCCTCTCGAGTGCTGTTCAAAATTCCTGCTATATACTTCACATAATAGCACGTAATATTAAATTGTACAGAACAGTGGTTCTTTAATAGTACTCATTTTTAACCCAAAAGAACCTAATGACTGATGCCAGATCAGTGCTTGCTTTCAGGGAACTATTAAAGGTGGATCTCTCACAAACACATGCATACCCTCAAACATACACACTACCTGCATTAAAAAAATGGTAAAAATAAAAAAAGCTTAACCTTCCCCTGCTTTGTTTCTTGGTATCTTTAACTGACATAAATAGTTATTATCTGCAACCTGTATTGACCAGAGCTTGTCACATATTTTGAATTTTTAATTACACTGAAGACTGAGGAAGGCTTTAAGTTATTCCTAGTTTTCTTCTAGATGGCCTATTTAGGGAAAGGATATGTGACTTTGACTGGTTGTTGATGTCATGAAATAAGCAAATAACCATTTCCCTTCTATGTTCTTAGTTTTTATAGGGGTTATTTCCTATTTGTTTTGCTTCGGGCATATCTTCATGGCCTTCTAGGGGAACCCCAGTATTCTAGTTGGTTAAAATGGTCCAGTCCTCTCACCAAAGGAAAATTTTAGGCCTGACATGGATGAAAGTTCCATCACCAAATGAACAATGATATTACTTGACCATCTTAGGTTGACTGTAAAAGAGATATTCTTCCAGGAAAAAAATGGGGTCTTTGCCAAGAAAGGTGATCTCAGCCTTCCTTGAGGTAGTGAATATAAGATCCAAACTCAGAAAAAATAATCTCTCATAAAATTTACTTTTCAAAATATTTTTTCAACACATCATTCTTCGTATGGTGCTTTAGCATTTCTTAAATATTCTTGGAACTAATATGAGTAAATTCATGACTTAGTCTAATGGCTTTTGATCCCAAAATGCAAGTCAATTTTACTCATAATAAAACAATTAAAATTTCTTGGGCCCAACAGGAATCTGAATCCATATTCCTCACAGTGTAAATATACTTTCCCACATAACAACTATTATTTAAATTACTTAAATAATACAACAATTATTTAAATAATTTCAATTTAGTTGGGTTCAATAAAACCTCTGATTCATATGTCTACTCCTTTTTTTAACATGATGTAAATAATAAGCTGACCCCTATTCTGTAGAATATTGCACGGGGATGTTTTTTGGTGATGCCATCAACTGGGGACAATAAGATAATTTTCACTGAAGTCAATATGTTTAGAAATATCGTCCAGCCAAACGGCATTGTATAGTTCTGAGTATTTTTGAATTAGAAATTCTTTTTCATATTGAGTTTCTAGCTAGGACTGAAAGTGAAGAAATAGTCTGAGACTGGCTGGTCTCATGTCTATGTGGGATCAGGAAAAAGATAAAATTTTCTGAATTCTGATTTTGGTCTTTCACGTTTTAAAACCAAAGAAACCCACACACAAAATACCTCCTTCTCCTAGCTCTCTAATGGATAAATGGGCTGATGGCCCAGGAGATGAAAGCACAAGGGTTTTATGGGTGAGCATGTCTCCACCAGTTGGCTCCTCAAATAATTGAGTTTGAAGATATGACTGCTCCTAAAAACTCTGGAAAAAGAAGCCAACTGACAGATAGGATGGTGCTGTTGCTAACTATTACAGTAGGGATACCTGATCACCCCTTGAAATAGAAACTGGCCACTGGGAGACTGGCCACTAGGAGGGAGGGAGTCAGGCCTTTTGAGGGTTGGGGAGGGGCAAGATTTGAAGAGGATGAAGTAAGTAAGGAATAGGGTGGGTGCTGTTAAAGAAACTGTGTGTATGAGTGACTTGAGGGAGATGGTCACATGACTTGAGAGTATCTCAAAAGTTCCAGATAAAGTTATAATAAGCACAATAACATAAGCACATAAGAAGTGCCATATTGGGTCAGCCCAGTATCCTGTGTACAACAATACCAGGAGTGGATATTTTACAGGAAGAGTATTGGACCAGGTATATCTAGAGTAATCTTTTTCTGATCATTATCCTCCTTGGCACCCATCTTTGGTTTAGAGATGCCAGAGAAAACACCTTGAACTGCTCAGTTTAGTAGCTATTGCTCCCCCATGAATTTGTCTAGTTATTTTTTGAACTTAGCTATACTATCTGCTCCTACAACTTCCTATGACAATGGAATTCACAAGTTAACTACATGGTGTTTAAAAAAGCATCTAAAGCTTGTATAGATGCCCAAGAAAGGGCATCTTTATACTTGTACCTATGACTAGTTTTTTTTTTTTACACTGCTTTAAAATTTGATCTTATTAAGCGAAATTCTCTACAATTTAAGGGAAAATTGTTATTAAAATCTTGGAGGCTGGCTCTTTGTCTCTAAATTGATGGTACACAAGAAATCTTTAATGATCTAATGCTTAGGTCAAGAACATTTTGTTAAGGTCTGAGAATACTATCATATAAAAAGGTCATCGTTGAGCGGGAAGAGAATATGATAAAGAATGGTTATTGTTCATGGCAAACAATAAGAATTCACAGAGATAAAATGACCAAGGTTGTTCCTTTCCTCAACAATATGTACACCAAAAGGTATAAATAGGGTGATCATACATCCCAGTTTGGCCAGGACAGTCCTGGATTTTATAAGCTGTCCTGGTGTCCCAGCTGCTTGGTGAAAATTGAAACAAAAGCCACAGAATGGGCCACCTAACATAATCCTTTCCTCCTCTACTGACTCTATCACACATGAGTATGTAGCAGCAGAGCCAGCCTATGGAGAAAATGACCCCTGGGTGAACTTGTAGGTCCCCCAACCCCCAAGTCACTGGCACTGCTGCAGGCAGAAGCTGGTGGGTAGGGTTGTGGTATGCAATCTGGCAGGGAGACGAAGCAGCATGGAGCACTAGGCTGGAGGGTACCGCTGCTGTTATGTGGGAGCAAAGCAGGTGGACTGGAACAGACACCACCCTGCCCACATGTGCCCCGCCTGGCTCCTCCTGAGCAGTGGATGGAGATGGGGGGCAGGCTGTGCTGGGCACTGCTCCAGTTTGTGCATCATGCTCCTGGAAAGCAGTAGCAGTGCCTGCCAACCTGCCTGCCTGGTGCACCATGCCGCTCCACCATCACTTTAAACACAATGTCCCAGATTTCCTTAAAATAATATGATCACCATAATTATATACTTGTTTAAATCTCTGACCTTGTTTTGCTGAAATGTGAGTTATACTCCATTTAGTTTCTGAGGGCATAGCATGCAATGTCCCTCATTTTAAATTGTCAGTAGTATCAGTGCAGTGAGTATGGTAAAATTAAGATTATACTACCTCCTTACCTAAGTACCTCATAATCTTACAATTGTTTTGCTACCCAGTTCACTTTAATATGTTACTCCTTTAAGTCAATGTATTTAAAAGATTGTGCAGATAAGGTATTGCACCAACCTTAGGGAGTGTTGCTCTTTTTTATCTAGGCTGATTGAAACAGTAAACTTTATTGAGTAAAAAGGACAATAGTAACTGTCCCTATAATATGACATATGCAAGCTGTTATTAACATGGAGACAATTTATCTGTTTTCACACCTGCTTGTCCATAAAAATACTTTGCATGAATATATACCATTTCATTGCAAAAACAGAGACTTTCAAGGTTTACAGAAATTACTTCAGACATCAGTTAAATGTAGAGAAATGGTAGACTGTTTAAAAATGTAAAATTCTGTGTAACAGTTCAGGAGAGAAAATGTAGTAAAAAACAAATTAGTTGGAAAATACCAATGGAATTTAGGGAGCATAATACACTTTGAATTGGAATTGGTCAGGGCATCAGTGATAAGTGTCCTAATCTTGTGAAAAGTTCCAGGGTATCTTTAAAAGCTGCTAGTAATCAGCAGTTGCTTCTCATCTGAATGACATGTATGACTAGCAGATAGGCCTACACAAAGATGTGACCTCCTTTTTTGTTCTGTGTGCTGAAAGAATGCCTAACCTTGCTCACAGCAAGTCCATTATCTTCTATTCCAGACAGCTACCTAGGAAGGCTTGATGCCTTGTTGAAGGTCTGTGACTGAGAAACCATCACAGAGCAATCTAGAGCCATCAACTTTGATTGCTTCTCAACTTCTGGCTTAACTCCAGGGAACAATAGATTTTCTACACAGTGGTGCCAGCAGGGCTGGAAGAGATAGAGATTCCCAGACAAAGTGCATGGCAAAAAGATAGAGAGTGCACACAAGGTGGGGGTTGCTTCTCAGGGGGTGCACCTACATGTGTGCTTTACTGTGGGTTTGACTAATTAGCTCTGCAGTAAAGCATCACTGGCTATATGTGTGCTGGTATTAGGATGCAGTAAATCAATGAACTCCTTCATAGCATAGTATTGTCAGGGACAAGTACTATCCTAACAGTAATTACGTGTGCTGAAATACTTGTGTAGACAGTGACAGGGGATGGATGGGGCATCAGGGTGCTGAAGTGCAAGGGTTGCCTGCCAGCTGGCCCTACACTTTAGCACCCTTGTGCCCCAGCCAGCCCCTCTGACCAGAGCCTGGGGTCCAACCCCACAACTCAGAGTCTGGGGCTAATCTCCGTGAGTCTGCTGCCAACCTGCGGCTGCTCTGCCTCAGCTTAAACTGATGCAGTCATGAGCACATGTGCAGATGCTGCACCTGCAAGCAGCTGAATTTGGCATGAATTGTGTCAGAGTTTATCACATAGCCTTAATGGCACATGTAGATGCACCCAGGGTGTGGGGGTGCAAAGCAAATTGCCAGCACATACAAACATGATATGCAAAGGTGGAAAAAGAGGTTGCATTTCTCTTCAGAGAAAGTCTTTTTTCCTGGGATGTTATAGAGGTACCAGTCCATTGTGCTGTTTCAGCGGCAATGCCAACTCTTGTGAAACAATCGTGAGGCTCCTGATTTCCAAGGCAAATTTACTCTAACTCATGATCTCCTGATAGCGAGATCAAATCTTGGGATTTTTTTCTTCTGGCACGTGTAGAGCAGCACCACGTCAGTAAGCCTGTGGAGACGGAGGGGTGGGGGAGAGGAAAGGGGCAGGGAGGCAGATCGAGGCCCCCATGGTGAGGGAGGGAGTGAGGCTGGAGTGAATGGGGCCCTGGGGACAGGATGGGGTAGGTTGTGGGATGGAGTCATGGATGACTTATCCAGGATTGTGGGGGGGAGGTAAAGCTCCCTGTCGCTGCATGAACCACCAGGGGAGGCATGGGTGGGAGGTGCTCCCCAGATTTGTGCCTGGGATGGAGGCAGGCCACACGCTACAGCTTGGAGCTCTGTGCCCTGCTGCCTTTGCCCTGGAAGCTGCGTGCTGGCCACACTGTGTGTCCCCTGCCTACCCAGCTGCCTCGCATGGATCTTGGGGCAAAGGCAGCAGGGCTCAGAGCCCCAGCCAGCAGCAGGAAGCCTGCTTCCATCTCAGGCACCAATCTGGGGGGCAGGTGCCCACCCCCATGCCGCCCCCAGGGGTGTGTACAGGGATGGGGAGCCACCCACCCCTCTCCCACAGCTCTGGATGAGCCACCCCAGGCTCTGTTGCACAGCTCACAACCCGACCTGCCTGCCTCTCTGCCTGTCTGCCCTCTTTCCTGCTTGCTTCTGTCTGTGTGTCTGTTTG
>NW_005841867.1:3164082-3170188 GCF_000455745.1 Alligator sinensis | reverse complement strand
TCCATCCCCCACCCCACACACACCCACAGCCATCCACACCTTCACAAATAACCCCCCACATACACACTTCAATAATTGCATCTCATGACTTAGATTCCAAATCTCGTGATTTTTAGGAGTTTGTCTCATGATTTTTGATAGGGTGGGGTTGGCAATACTGCTTCAGGTACCTGGGAAGTATGTGAAATCAAATGGCCTAACACTCCTCAACCCCTTCTCTGCTCCCCCCTGCACAATGCTACCTAATAGCATAAACACACAGCTCACTTGTGCCAGTTCTGACTGATCTGAGACAAACCTGCTTTTTGCATACTCCCCTGTGGCATTTAACTTTTTTCTCCCATGCTTCCCATATGAGATATTTAAGTGAGACAACAGACTAGTACCTTTATAGGAATCCAGGCAAAAAGGCTTTTCTCTCAGAAGTGGACTTCTATTTTTACCCTGGGGCTAAAAACAGACAACTGATTTATTCCCCACCAGCCCAAGGCAAAGACTTTTATTTACAAACCCATTTCCCTACCCTAAGCAACGGTGAAGTAGCAAATTACCAATTTTGCCCCAGGACAATCAAGACAAATTTCAGTTAATTGTCATTCAAGATGCATGTATAAATGATTGTTCCAGCCCCTTTTGATGGGAGTCAAAACCGAGGACAGTCACCCTGGATTAAACCAGCTCTCCATTTTTAGCCTACATCTAAGTTAATAGCAGCTCAATTAAGTAAATTGCCAATCATACCATATACAAGCCTGTCAGGCTGTGTGCTCTCCCAGGCCTCTGGGTAACAAGCAGCTCAAGGGCTACATGTGTAAAAAGCAGTGCAGCTTCTCTTTTGTCTCAGATTTTATCTTGAATCATGCAAAAGAGACTCTAAGGAAATGTCTGTTTACAGTCCAAGATAGAGAGGGCAGTAGAGCGCTGAGAAGATGAGACTGGCTGCCCTAGAGGACTGTGCACCTCAGTAATACGGTTATTTTTCACAAATCTGCAGTGTTTGTTTAAAGGGTGAAGAGACTACAGTTGAGACATTATTTTGAAGAGGTTTTTGGTCCTTTTTCTTACCACCATATTCTTAAGGGATTGACCTAGAAGCCCAGAATGACCACAACCTAGGTGAGCCTCTCAGGAAGCACATTTAAGTGCCTGGAAGGGTGTTAGGATGTCTGAGGAATTGATTCTAGGGCCCAATGTCCCCAAGAAGGGCTCAGACCAGAGATTTGAACTTGGGAATGTACCTTATAGGATCTGAACTAAAAACAGTGACTAGGCTCTGCTCTGACCCAGTTAACTTTGGAAGCATGTAGGACCCCATTGTTAGATGAATTCACAAGCAGACTGGTGACCATACAGATGCTGTCTGGGTCAAGTTTTGACAGCATTCCTGGAGTGTGGGTTGTTGTAGGAAGCTATTGGGTTAAATAACATGTTATGTGCAGAAATGTTTGCCCTAGGGACAGAATTATCTAAGTCTCCTTAATTCCAGTTCATCACACCCTTTCAAGTAGGTAGTACAGAGATGTGAAGTGTTATCTGGATTTGAAATCATCTGTGAAAGTTTGTAAGTCAAGGAGATTCACCTATCTTCTTCTGTAAACTCACAAAAGACTAAAATAAAATCCTCCCTTTCATATTGGGAAGTGAACTTGTTATAACTTTACACCCATTGCTTCATGGTGAAGTGCAATTACAATTGGCACCTTGCCCTCAAAGGATTTTTTTAAATTCCATTAATCCAGATGGAAGAGAGACAGGCATACAGTTGGTTCTGTGGGCCTCAGTGCATTAATGCATTTGATTCAGACACAGTAGGAAAAGGTTCCAGTTCAGAGATGAAAAGGATTTTCCTAAACTCATTTAGCTTTTAGAGATGTGAATGTGCTGTCTTGGCACAAAACAATGGCCAAATGCATCCCTGGTATAATTCCATCTGCCTAAACAGGATTGCACCACAGTGAATTTGGCCCAATAGTTTTACAATAACTTAGTTATTTATGCTAACATCATAATGTACCATTTTTAAGATTATATATATATATATACACACACACACACACACACACACACACATACACACACAATATATATAATATATAGAAAGAGGGTATATATTAATAATTTTAGAGCAATTAAAACTTAAATTATGAAGCATTTCACGCACTGACCTGAAACTTCCTGTCTATACACAGATATGACAAACAAGGCAGTAAATGTGTTTTTTAACTGGAAAGCATCCCAGTACTAACTGACCCAGTGCAAAATTCAGCCTTCCCAAAAGTTCAAACCCTAAATGAGAAAGGCCGCCTTTACCTTGCCGAAACTCATGCTAAAAGGGGAATGTACGTGACAGAATTCCTTGGTCAACACTTGAGGCAATAGCCCACTCAGATCATAGGCAGAACCCATCAGTCTCCTTGGATTTGGATCATAGTACTGACCATAGCCAACCATTTGAGTACAATTTAAGAGAGGGCAATATATGAGCTAAGTTTGCCATAGCCTGGATCTCTGCTATGTACAGAGGGGCTGTGATCTTGATTTGCCCATACATGCATAACCTTTGTCACCTCTAAAAGTCCGTCCTAGAAACAGTCAGAAAGCTAGTCAAAACAGGAATTTTCTGTGGTTTGCATGGTAAGGTAGAAATATATATTTCTCCTGCTTTGACTTGTTCTTCCTAGCATGCCTGACGCTTTTAACCTTGTTTCGACTTTATCAGGTGTTTTCATATAAGGATGAGATTTGACTCAAAGGACTTTTACTTAAGATTTCTGAATTACCATGCCATGGAGGATGGAACATTTTGTGACCTTTGGTGACAAACTTGATCCAGGCTGTGACGCAATTTTATGCATTCTGTGTTCTCACCAACATCAACAGAGCTACTCTTGCTAATGACCTTAATGCCTACTACCTAACACCCTGCTCTGTCTTGACCCTAATATCCCTAAAGGTTTACAAGAGTAAGATCTAGATGAATATTTGACAATGTGACTAGTTAGTATAGACCCATATTTTCTGAGATGCAGGCATATGTGTTCCAGAGAAATAATGAACCACTAGACTACAGGTTCACATTCTGCCAATGTATGGCCTCTAAACTTGAGCATTAGACATTGTAATATGTGCTAGCTAAATATGGGGGATTTTTGGTTTTTATACCAGTTGCTACATTATGCTTCCAAAGACATTCTATAATAGATTAAATAAAGTATGCCCTCAAACACATTTTTTCATCTCACTTGCTTCTGAAATGTAGGCTCCCTTAAGGAAAACAGTTCAATATCTTCCATATGTCTTCACTTAGAAATTCAGAATAATTAGTACATTTCACTATCAAGTCAGTAGATCTACATTTTATGCAAGTATGGTATGCTATCGTAAATAGAGAGAGCTTTCAAACTTCTCCAAAATACACTGCACTCTACAATCTTTAAGTATGTGGGCTTTGACAATGAAAAATTATTTATTCACATTTAATTAGGCCGCTAAATCTTCATGCTACTATCTCCAGATCAAAACAAAGTACACAGCTTATTACCAATACTAGCTGAATAAAAAAATAATAGCATGGTGAACATGTCATAGGGAAATAAATATTTACAAATTAAGTGACAGCCTCATGTTGTTTCATTCCATCCTTCTTTTAACAGCTGATTATTTTATTTTGTATGTTTCAGATGTGCAGTGTACAAAAGCTATTTGTCTTGTTCTGCTTTATTTTTCAAACTAATCTAATATATGTCTACATGGTATACTATACTGTTCTCAGCCCCTGTATTACCCTAATCTCTCTGGTACTTGACTGCCTTATTGTATACCTAATTAAGACCAAAAAAGTGATCTGCACTGAAGACTTTTGCAAATGTTCTGCATTATATAACTTTTTATTTCCTTCAGTGAGTGGTATCACAAGGTGCATCTACATGTGTGCTTAACTGAGCAGTAGACTAATCTGCTATGTTGTAAAGCATCACTGACTACATGTGTGATGCTATTAGACTGTTGGGGGCAGTACTGTCTTACTGCAACAAAAATAACCGCACAGTAAATGCACGTGTAAATGCTGACCCAGGCATACATTGTACTTGGTCAGCCCAGGGCTGGTCACTCTCATGCCCAGCCAGCCCCTCTGCCTCCCAATACCATCTCCTGGAGACTGGGGCTGACCCACGAGTTCCCTTGCCAGCTTTGGGCTGCTCTGCCCTGGCTCAAACTGCTGTGGTCCTGTGCACAGCGTCTGCATGTGTACCCTAGACTGTAGCAGTTTTAACATCTACACGCTCTATTTAAGGCACCATGATAAACTCTGGTAAACTGCACTGGAGTTTATCACGTCACCTTTATGGCATGTGTAGATGCACCCACAGACATTCAGGAGAGGTCCTAGAAGACAGGAAAAGGGCCAATGTTGTTCACATCTTCAAAAAGGGGAGGAAAGAGGACCCAGGGAACTACAGGCCGACCAGCCTGACCTCAATCCAGGAAAAATCCTTGAAAAAATTTTCAAGGACTCCTTATACAATAAACTCATATGATTAGAGGCCTGAAGAGCAAGCCATATGAGGAAAGGCTGATAGATATGGGACTGTTCAACCTCAAAAAGAGAAAACTTCAGGGGCATTTGATGGCAGCTTTCAAATATATCAGGGGAGAGCATCAGAAGCTAGGCTAACAACTATTTACCAAAGCACCCCAGAAGAAAACCAGGAGCAACAGTCATAAACTCCTAGAATGAGGTTTCAGACTGGGTATAAGGAAAAACTTCTTTACAGTTCATGTGACCAGACTCCGGAACAGACTCCCAGCAGGAGTCGTGCAGGCACCTACCCTGGAGATCTTCAAAAGGAAACTGGGCACACACCTTGCTGGGGTTAATTGACCCCAGCAATTTTTCCTGCTTTGAGCACGGGGGCTGGACCTGATGATCTCACGAGGTACCTTCCAGCCCTAAACTTCTGTGAATCTATGACATGAAATTTAACAGTTACTGTAGTCAGAAATCCAAAATTTAACCGATTACTTAAGTTTTTATTTCTTTTGTCCTTCTAGTAGCCCGGCATTTATTTTATTATTTATGCCAGATGTTTGCTGACTGTGATGCACTCAGGGGATGTTAGTTTTTTCTTGTGAGGATCCTAGGAGGACAGCAGTCACAAAGTATTTTGGTATGTGACCTGTTTATTGTTTTGGGTTCTGACAGGAAAAGTAGATTTTGGCTAGAGTAGAAAAAAACTCTTTCCATTTGCACTTTGGATAAAGTTATCTTACTGTTTGTTGTATACTGCAACACAGAGAGCATTGCAAGTATTGTAGTATAGGCTATTTGTTTATCTAACAAGTTGTCAAATTTATAAGCCTGGCCAATATACAATACAGGTAGTCCTCGGACTTACAACACAATTGGTTCCTGAAAACTGTGTCTTAAGTTGAAATGCGGTAACTCAGAACCAATTTTCTTATAAGAAACAATATTATAAATGGGGGATTGGTTTCTGAACCAAGGCCCAATACCCTATTTTCACTAAAAATACCCCAGAATATTGTACTCAATCAATTATAGATGAGTAATTTAGCTATATTAATGTATTTGTATTGTAAATAGCAATCATATTGATTTGGAAGGACTTCTTTGAGGTGACTTTGCTGGACTTTTTGAAAGGCTCTTGGTTGGACTTTTTGAAGGGTTGTTGGCTGGAGTCTTCTCAGGAGTCTTGGCTGCAGGTTTTTCTGGAGTCTTGTCTGCTTTCTTAAAGAAAGTGTCCAAGGAAGTTTGGACAGATGTTCTCCAGGGAGATGAGTGATGCAGCAAACTTGTGCACTGGTGTGGCATCGCATCGGATCAAGCGTTGTAATGTCGAAACTGACGTCATAAAGTTGAAACAGGGTGTCAATTTATAAATGCTGTAAGTGTGAAACGTTGTAACTCAAAAAGTTGTAAGTAGAGGACTGCCTGTATTACTTTAGGAGCATACAGACAGAGTAGCGGAGAACTGCTGGGCAACATAGTGAGTTCATTTTACTCCAACAACGTTTCTTAAACTACAAATTAAATATTCCTCTAAAAGCAGAAAACATTAGTGCATTTCCCTGGAACAGGTAGTTT
>NW_005841867.1:3162507-3164051 GCF_000455745.1 Alligator sinensis | reverse complement strand
GCTGTTTAGGAGACTGCACTCCCCAAAGTTTCAACAATTCAGAGCATTTGTTTTTTAATTGGTGGGAAATGCACTGGAGCAACATGCTAGTGCTACAGTGTGAACTCGAACAGTTGGGACAGCTCTTATGAAATTATCTGTCTCAATTGTCTTCTGATGAAGAGGAAAACACATGGGATACAAGAACTTGAGTTTTAGCATTTGACCCTAGCCCCTGTTATTTTATACATATCAATGAACCTCTCTCCTTCAGTTAAAGGAGACAATATTAGAACCAGAGGTCTTTTCTGATGATTATATTTAGCAACAATCTTATAATGGAATTGCAACAGTTCCCATTATGATCTCTTGTGTTCAGTTGCTCATACTCTATTATAAAATCCAGAATTCTCTGATAAACAATCCAAAATGCCGATTAAAAACACAAAATCCGTGTTTTTTTCCTAATTAAAATGAAACAACCCAATATATAAGTATCAGTTGAACACAATATTTTATTGATATATTTACAATTTTAAAGCAATTTGGAAGCCTACCAGTGTCTCAATCATTATAATAAAATAAATTCTAAATACCTATATATTTTGGCATCTGATTTTTGTTTTTTTATCATGGAAAATCAGAGTTCCTCCTGCCCCCTTTGTTCACCGGGACTCAGGTCCAGCTGTGGTTTCACCCCCTGCTGCTTTGTGGTACTGAGCAGCCCTGATATGCCACTGCCCATGCTGTTGCCCCTCATTACCAAACCACAGCCGCCCCATCTCTGCCAGGGCCCCTCACCACCAACCCATAGTCCCTTGCCTCCCCTGCCATGCTGGTGCCTTTCACTTCCAACTCACAGCCCCCCATCCCTGTTCATGCTCCTCACTCCCAACCCTTAGCCCCCTGGCCCTGCCGGTACCCTTCAGTCCCAACCCACAGTCCCCCACAGTGCATCTCATCCTGACCCACAGCCCTCTCACCCTGCTGGTGCCTCTCACACCTGACCCACAGCCCCCTGCACCTCCCAGCCCTGCTGGAGGGGGCCCCCAGCTGCACCCCAACCTGCCAAGCCCTGCATGGACTCGTAGGATGGTGATCTGCAGGGACAGCCTGCAGTGTGAGGTGCATGCAGCACACCTCATGCAGAAGCACAGGCAGTGGCTGTGGCACCATATGCTGCCTTACACTGCTGGCTGGGGCTATGGTGTGGCAGGGAGGACCAGCACCATACTCCACAGCAGCAGTAGGAAGCCAAGTATGGCCCTGGCCCAGGCCATGCTACAGGCAGCAGGAAGGGGGCGAGGGGCTCCAGGTGGTCCCTGTCCCACCCCGGCCAGAGTGCAGTAGCTGCAGTTGTGGCTGTGGCAGCTGCAGCTTGTGCAGGTGGTAGCAGAGCAAGACTGCTATGTAGACAAATGCAGGGTGCTGCACCTTGGGGTATACAAACAGGCTGGGGAGTTCCCCTCTTGAAATATCAGAGGTGGAAAGGGATCTTGGAGTCATTACTGACTCCAAGATGAGCATAAGCCGCCAATGCCAGACCGCAGCCAGCAAGGCCAGCA